>NC_134087.1:83310329-83910954 GCF_000715075.1 Nicotiana tabacum
GCCCTTACCCAATCTTTGGTTTTTCTCAAAACAAACCCCTACTAGTGTCCTAATGCACTTTAATCATTAGGTGGAGACTCTTCAATATCAAACCCAATCCCCGAAAGGGAACGAGTTGTCCTCCCAAATGTCACAAACCCGATTTCGCGAGAAAAAGGGGGCACGACATTGGGCCTATTTGACCCTCAAGTTTTTGTGTCTTCATGGGTGGGCGACAATGGCTCTTACGTCTTGGGCTGAAGCGACCCCTTATGTATGTGACCATGAGTCTCGAGAAGGTGACGACGATGGCTCTTACACTTTGCCCTTAGGCATCTATAGTTAACTATTTTGGATCCGATCTCCGAATCGGGTTACGAATCGAGCTCACTTTGACCCTCAAGTTTTCAAATTCGAGCACCTCAGAAGGTTTAGCTCGTAGGCTGAGTAGCTCGAAGCCTTTGTGATTTGGAGATGACATGGTCGAAGCTTGTTTTCCTGTCGAGGGTAGCCTATTTAACCGGTTCTTTTCGAAGTAGATTCGAAGTAATGGCCTGTGATTTCATAGCAATGTTCGGGCGTCCCCAAGTCGCGTTAATTTGGCTGGTGCAGCCATATTGACCGTAGTCATTTGTGTTTGGCCGCAGCGATTTATGATCCCAAGTGTGGTAGTTTAATGGTCTACATTGAGGGTAAGCCCTTTTCGGAGTCTTACAAATGCAACATATAGCCTAAACTTCGGGATCGAGTTTTATGCTTGTAGTAAGGTCTTACAAAATTTTCATGCATGTTGAGGTCTTATTGTTTTTTCATGCCTGTTGAGGTCTTATAGCATTTTCATGCTTGTTGAGGTCTTACAGTATTTCCATGCCTGTTGAGGTCTTACAAATATTTCATGCATATTGAGGTCTTACAGTTTTTGTTGTTATGCTAAATAGATCTCTCTAGACCGAGTTTGCCCGCTTAGGGTTTTACGACCTCGGGTTTTTAAACGAATGGCGATTGGCGACAGTCTTCGAGTCATCGAGTTTGCTTAGGCTCGAAGGTCATTACTCGTGAGCTCGGAGTTGCCTCATTGAGGTCTTATGAGCATGTAGTCCCGACCCTGAGGCCATGCAGGTATCAAATTGTTGACGCTAGTCTCCGAGTATTTCGGGACATACTCGATGGAGGGATCCTTGCTGTTAACATGCTGAATTTTCTTCGGAATACGAGATGCTTTTGGTGAATGATATTCTTTGACTATCCGGTACAATAGTACACGTATTCGCTGATGGGAGCCCGGCTATATGGACATGGTTCGTTTGACCGTTTGGCCGAGTACATTACTTTCCTACAAGGACCCCATTTGGCGTTTCATGACTTTTCTGAGCGGGTGGCTTCCTAGGGGAATGTCCCCCAGCATTCAAAGTTGACTGCAAAAGAAGTTTGGAGCATATGTTGAATTTCCCTTAGGTAGCACGCAGATGTTGCCTCGTTAAAAACCTCGCCGTTAAACCCTTCTTTTTGGGATAAAAACTCGGTCAAAGGAAAAAAGTGCAACGGGTGCTTTTAAAACCCTAAGGTCTTATAGCGGGGATAGCGTTCTAACCACTCCGATGGAGTGCCTGCAAAAGGGTTAGTCCGAAATTCGAAATAAAAAAGGGAGATGATCGTACCTTGAAGTGAGATATGCCGGTGGTGCCTTGAGGATTGATACGCTTTAATCGTGAGGGCTGATTTATTACAATCGCCCGAGGTGAGGATGTTGTATAGTCCTTTATTTCATTTCATCAAGTTTGATCGAGGGTGATGCCCGATCACCCTTTGGCTTATTCGAGGGTGGAGGTACGAGCATTGGTGCCACATCATGTATCGCGAAGGGTGGGAATTTCATCATCTGGTGAAGGGTGGACGGTACCGCTCTCATGCAGTGTATCCACGGTCGTCCGAATAAGGCATTATACCTCATGTCTCCTTCGATGACATGGAATTTGGCGTCTTGGGTTGTGCCAGCCACCGTGACCGGAATGACGATTTCTCCTTTCGTTGTTTCACTTGCCATGTTGAATCCATTGAGGACTCGAGTGGCGGGAACAATTTGGTCGAGTCGCTCTATCACCCTTGAACTGACAATATTGGTCGAGCTACCTGGATCCACAAGTACACGTTGTATTTGAAAAGAATTTACAAGGAAGGAGATTACTGGCTCATCATTGTGAGGTTGAGACAAAGTCTCGGTGTCTTCTTCGCTGAATGTGAGGGCGCCCTTGGGAATATATCCTCAGGTCCGCTTTTCTCTGGTGATGGATATTTTTGTTCTTCTCATTACGGGATTCCTGCGGGGCATCGACTTCCCATGATCATGTGGATGACATGTTGTGGCTCATTTGCCTTGTTCTTCTTGGTTGCCTCCCTTTTCCGGAACTGATTTTTTGCTCGATCGCTAAGGAATTCCCAGAGATGCCCTTTGTTAAGCAGTCGAGCTACCTCTTCTCGTAGATGATGACAATCCTCGGTCTTGTGGCCATGCGTGTTGTGAAATTTTCATACTAAGTTGTAATTCCTTTGCGAAGGATTTGACTGTGTAGGCTTGGGCCACTTGGTGTCTTTGATTTTACTAATGGCGAATACGATGTCCGGCACATCGACGTTGAAGTTGTATTCTGAAAAGTGAGGCGCACCCGCTGGCATTACGTTCTGATTGAATCTGGCTCTGTTGATGAGCCCTCGAGGATCCTGTCCTCAATCCATTCTCCGATCATTGTGAGGTAGGTTGCACCTCAGGGTGTTCCTCCTATCTTCGATGTATGACTGATACCTTTCTTTGTTTGGTTTTGGTTCCTTTGCTAGGAGCATGTTCGGGTATACTGAGCCCGAAGGGGCTCCCAACGAGTCATCCTCGGCCCTGATCTTCGACTGGTACCGGTTATAGACGTCTGACCAGGTCACAGCCGGTTACTCGATCAGATTCTGTTTCAGCTATTTTGAAGCCACCGAGCTACGTTCGTTCAAACCTTAAGTGAAGGCATGCACTGCCCAGTCATCGGAGACTGGCGATAGCTCCATCCGTTCCATCTGAAAGCGAGATACGAATTCCCGTAGCATCTCGTTCTCCCTCTGCTTGATTTTGAAAATGTTGAACTTCCTCGTCACTGCCTTGATGGCACCAGCATATGCCTTTATGCAGGAGTCTGCTAGCATGGCGAATGAATCTATGGAGTTAGGAGCCAAGTTGTGATACCACATCATGGCCCCTTTCAAGAGTGTTTCCCCAAATTTTTTCAACAATACGTACTCGATCTAGTCATTCTTTATATCGTTGCCCTTTACCGCGCAAGTGTAGGCAGTAAAGTGTTCTTTAGGGTTTGTGGTCCTGTTGTACTTAGGCAGTTCCGGCATTCTGAACTTCTTCGGGATGGGTTTCGGGTCCGCTTCTTTGGGGAACGGCCTTTGTATGAACTTCTTCGAATCCACACCCTTGAGGACTAGGGGTGCGGTCGGGATCTGGTCGACCCTAGAGTTGTAGGTCTTGACCTTCTTGTTGTTGGCTGCTAGCATTTTCTTGCCCGATTCGATACCTCAAGCATTTTTACGATGGTAGGGGAAGATGTTTATCGATCCTTTATTGCTCGATCTCTTAGGTACCTATTCGGCTAGGGAAGATGTTTCCGGTGTTGTAGTGCTGGGAGTCTTCGAGTGGCTTTGCAACTGAGCGATAGCCAACTGTTGTGCCTGCAAAATTTCGACAATAACATGAAGACTAACTTCTTGTTCTTCCCGAGCTGGTGTCTTTTGGGCTTCCTGTTGGTTGCCATCTCGTATGCTCCTCTTAGTGTGTGAGGTTTCGTTGACCTGCTGCGCGTCTTGCGAATCCGCACCCACTGGAATTGGTCTAGGTACGTTATCAGGGTTCTGTAGTGGCGCGCCAACGACTGGATAAACCACACCATTTTCTCCGTGGTTTTCAAGGTTGTCGTTTTCAACTCTGTTTACCGAGCCAAACATTTTGACCTGAAATCGAAGATCTTGGACAAGAAAAAGTGTGATAGATAACCTGCGTTGTGTAACGAAACCAACAAGAAAATAATCCCTATTATTTTTAGCCCCATGATGGGTGCCAAACTGTTTACCGTAAAAATAGTAATAACAATTAAATTTGTTAATGAGACTCTAAAAATACGTGTTCTATTTTTTTGTTGGTTGTTAAGGTAATTTGATGCTAGATATGTGAAGTTTAACGAAGAAATACGAACTAAAACAGAGTTATAATCAAACCGAGGGGCTTGTTATCCGGGCCTCGGACCGACTAGTGAGCAACCTCGAGGTCGATGCCTGGGCTCGAGCTCGAGCTATCATGGGTAATCGGGGAGGGGCTAATTGTTAGGATATGATTAAAGAAGGTTGTTTATGGCCAATATCAAGCAATAAATGAAGAACAAGTATGAAAGCAATAAATGAGAGAGGTAGCCTCGAGCGTGTAAGTTAGAGAGAAAAGAGAGAGAGATATTATTGATTTTATGTAGAATAGTTGGAGCCACTTGCTTACAGAGTGCCAATAATCCCCCTTTTATATGAGGGAGGAATCAAAACTTAGTACAAAATACGTTAAATGATAAAGGAAGCAGGATGGGACAGATAACTAGCTTCATGATGTAGACGTAGACCAGCGTTAGACTACCCTGACATAACCGGCTCCGGATGCATTCTTTGGAAGCCTCCCATGCTCGTCGGGGTCTCGGCCAACATTATCCCCAGGCCGGGTGTCGACAGATCTTAAGGGAAGTACTCGGCTCGAGGTTTCGAGCCTCTGAGGAGATCTCCTAAAGTACTTTATCAACGAAGAATTGGTCCCCCCGATTTCGCCGTACATAAAAAGGGGAAAAATAAATCAATTTGAAGCGTTTAAAAATTATAGAAAAATTATAAAATGCTTAGACATGCTTATATATTCATCTATGCTATTTTGAAAGTATATATATATATTTATGTATGTATGTATTGAAAATATATAGGGAAAAATTGGGTATGAACAAAACCTATGTAGTTATATCATATACAACAAAAAATAATGACAGAAATTCAGTAAGGAAGCATACTGAACTCCAACATTCAACCATAAACAAGAATAAGGAAATCAATGACAAGTGCACGGTATCACCCTTCGTGCTTTTACTCTCATTCTCACCATAAGAATCAATATAATCGGCATGGCATCACCCTTCGTGCTTTTACCGCACATAATCATGGCACGACATTATCCTTCGTGCATTATCACTCATATCATGGCACGACATTATCCTTTGTGCATTATCACTCATATCATGACACGACATCACCGTTCGTACTTTAACATTTACAATATGGGCACAGCATCACCCTTCGTGTATTAACACTCTCACACAAATATCACGCACGGCATCACCCTTCGTGGTTTTACACTCTTTCTTACCCATGCAACAATCACAAAGCAATATGGGCAAGCGAATCAATAAAATCACAATAGAATCCCGGCAACGGAACAATAGTATAACAATGATATCCAGGCAAGGGAAACAATATCATGAGTAATAACATCCCGGCATGGGAGAAAATATCATAAACCTCTTCTCTTTTCCACAATTACTCCACAGCTCAATTCTCAACTTGATACAACGCTCCACGATGCTCAATTACCAATAATAGTTCCACAAACCTTTTTCAACATTAGAAATCATCATATTAAGCATGGAGAATACAAAACGGAGTCACATCAATCATAGTGTAAGACTCACAGACATGCTTGACACCGACGTATAAATACTTGTCACCACGCCTATACATCGTACTCAATAATTAACACATAACAAATAAGACACAACTCTTAATCCCTCAAGCTAAGGTTAGACCAAACACTTACCTCAATGCCACGAATACAATCAAGCCTCAACTAGCGCTTTAACCCTCGTTTCTACCACCAATTCGGTTGTATCTAGCCACAATTTATTTAACGATATCAATAAAAGCTAAATGAATCAATTCTAATGCATGAAAATAGGTTTTGTAATGATTTCCCTAAAAGTCAAAAGTCGACCCTGGCCCACATGGTCAAAACCCGAGGTTCGAACCAAAACCTGATTACCCATTCACCCACGAACTCAAATATATAATTTGTTTTGAAATCGGACCTCAAATCGAGGTCCCAATCCCCAAAAATTAAAAATCCTAAGTTCTACCTAAAACACCCAATTTCCCCCATTAAAACCGTTGATTTTGAATTGAAATCATGTGAAAAGATGTTATGGATTAAAGAAAATGAGTTAGAAACGACTTACAATTTATTTGGAGAAGAACTTTTCTTTAGAAAAATCGCCCAAGAGATTTTAAGTTTTGAGAGAGTTTGAAAAATTAAGAAAAATCCATCAGTCCCAACTAACTGGTCATAGATGTCGCAATTTGCGACAGGAGCTTCGCAATTGCGAAGCTCGCAAATGAGAAAAAGGCCTCACATTTACAAACCTAGGCATTGTCTGCTAACCTCGTAATTGCGAACAAGTTGTCGCAATTGCGATACTGGCCCTCCCCTGACGACTTCGCATTTGCGAAGTATTATTCGTAATTGCAAACACTGGCAGGCGTGGGCTTTCTTCGAAAATGCGATCAAGCCCTCGCAATTGCCAAGCCTGTTGGGCTCGCTATTGCAAAGCCTGACCTCGCAATTTCGAGTTCAGAGCCTGCAACACAGCTGAACCTGCAACAGCCATTTCTCTAAGTCCAAATTCACTCCGTGGCCTATCCAAAACTTACCCGAGCCCTCGGGGCTCTACACCAAACATGCACGCAAGTCCAAAAATATCATACGGACTTGCTCGTGCAATCAAATCATCAAAATAACATCAACAACTATGAATTAAACCTCAAATTCATGGAATCACTCAAGAACATTGAAATTACTATTTTCTCAATTAAAGGTCCGATTTATACCAAACAAACTCCGAAATCAAACTTCGCAAATTCAACTTAATTATTATTTCAAACTTGTACTGGCATCCGGAACCAAGATACGTGCCCGATAACATCAAGAAATTACATCAATTCACTTCTAATAACCTTTATATTTTCCAAAAAATAATTTTCTTTAAAATTTCATATTTCTCGGGCTTGGGACCTCGAAATTCGATTCCGGGCATACGCCTAAATCCCATATTTTACTACGGACCCTACGAGACCTCAAATCACGGGTTCGGGTGCGTTTATCAGGAATGTTGATCAAAGTCAACTTTAAGCAATTTTAGAAGCCAATTGCCTTATTTTCTTAGTTTTCACATAAAAGCTTTCCGGAAATGCGCCTGGACTGCGCAGGCAAATCAAGGTGAGACAAAAAGAGGCTTTTTAAGGCCTCATAACACATAATTTACTTTCCACCTCTAAAACAACCGTTCTTCCTCGAACAAACATAAGAAAAGTACCTAAGTCGGAGAAAGATGGGGATATCGGCTCCGCATATTGGACTCGGATTCCCAGGTAGCTGCCTCGGCAGGCTGACCTCTCCACTGAACACGAACAAAAGGGAAACTCTTTGATGTCAACTGACGAACCTGCCGGTCTAGAATAGCTACCAGCTCCTCCTCATAGGACAAGTCCTTGTCCAACTAGACAGTGCTGAAGTCTAACACGTGGGATGGATCGCCGTGATACTTCCGAAGCATGGACACATGAAACACGGGTAATAAACTCGGTGGCAATGCAAGTCTGTAAGCCGCCTCTCCCACTCGCTCACGAATCTTAAAAGGACCAATGAATCTGGGGCTTAGCTTGACCTTCTTTCCAAATCTCATCACGCCCTTCTTAGGTGACACCCAAAGCAACCCCAGCTTGCCGACCATGAATGCCACATCACGAACCTTATAGTCAGCATAACTCTTTTTCCTAGACTAAACTGTAGGAAGCCTATCCTAAATGATCTTGACCTTGTCCAAGGCATCCTGTAGTAGATTCGTACCCAACAACTGAGCCTCTCCCGGCTCAAACCACCCAACCGGCGACCAACACTGCCTACCATATAAAGCCACATAAAGAGCCACCTAGATGTTCAACTGGTAGCTGTTGTTGTAGGAAAACTCCGCTAAAGGCAAGAACTGATCCCACGAGCCTCCAAAGTCAATGACACAAGCTTGGAGGATATCCTCCAATCTAATTAGTATGCTCGGACTACCCGTCCATCTGAGGATGAAATGTTGTGCTCAACTCGACCTGTGTGTCCAACTCTCACTGAACTTCTCTCCAGAAATGTGAGATAAACTGTGTACCACAGTCCGAAATAATAGACACGGGCACACCATGAAGACGAACAATCTCCTGGATATACATCTCGACTAACCTCTCAGAAAAATAGGAAACTGTCACAGTAATGAAATGTGCTGACTTGGTCAGCCTATCAACAATAACCCACACTGCATCAAACTTCCTCTGTGTTCGTGGGAGTCAACAACGAAGTCCATAGTGATACGCTCCCACTTTCACTCAGGAATCTCAATCTTCTGGAACAAACCAACAGGTCTTTGTTGCTCGCACTCTACCTGCTGACAGTTCAAACACCGAGCCACGTATGCAACAATATCTTTCTTCATCCTCCTCCATCAATAATGCTGCCGCAAATCTTGATACATCTTAGCAGCGCCTGGATGAATAGAGTACCAAGAACTATGGGCCTCCTCTAGAATCAACTCTCGGAGTCCCTCCATATTAGGCACGCAAACTCGACCCTGCATCCTCAAAACTCCATCATCTCCTAATGTAACCTGCTTGGCACCCTCGTGCCGCACCGTGTCTCTAAGGACAAGCAAATGAGGATCATCATACTACCGATCTCGAATACAATCAAATAATGAAGAACGAGCGACTATGCAAGCTAACACATGACTGGGTTCAGAAATATCCAACCTTACGAACTGATTGGCCAAAGCCTGAACATCCAAAGCAAGCGGTCTCTCACCGACCGGAATATACATAAGACTGCCCATACTGGTTGACTTTCTACTCAAAGCATCGACCACCACATTAGCCTTTCCTGGATGATATAAGATGGTAATATCATAGTTCTTCAACGGCTCCAACCACCTCCTCTACCTCAAATTTAGCTCCTTTTGGTTGAACAAGTACAGTAGACTCTCGTGATCCGTGAACACCTCACATGACACGCCATACAAATAGTGCCTACAAATCTTCAGTGCGTGAACAATTGCTGCTAACTCCAAATCATGAACTGGATAATTCTTCTCATGAATCTTCAACTGTCGCGAAGCATAAGCATCACCTTTCCATACTGCATCAACATTGCACCAAGTCCAATACGAGATGCATTACAATAAAACGTGTATGGCCCTGAACCAGTGAGCAAAACCAACACCGGCGCCGTAATCAAATTTGTCTTGAGCTTCTGAAAACTCACCTCATACTCATCCGACCACCTGAACAGGCACCCTTTTGGGTCAACCTGGTTATCAAGGATGTAATAGATGAAAACCCATCAACAAACCGACGGTAATAGCCTGCCAAACCCAAGAAACTCTGGATCTCCGTAGCCGACGCGAGTCTAGGCCAGTTCTTGACTGCCTTTATCTTCTTCGAATCTACCTGAATACCCTCTGCTAAAACAACGTGACCCAAGAATGCAACTGAACTCAACCAGAACTCACACTTCGAAAACTTAGCATACAACTAACTATCTCTCAAAGTCTGAAGAACAACTCTCAGATGTTGCTCATGCTCCTTCCGGCTACGGGAATAGATCAAAATATCATCAATAAAGACTATCACGAATGAATCCAAGTAAGTCTTGAACAATCGGCTTGTCAAATCCATGAAAGTTGCTGGGACATTTGTCAATCCGAACGACATCACCAAGAACTCATAATGCCCGTACCGAGTGCGGAAAGTTGTCTTAGGGACATCGGATGTCCTAATCCTCAACTGATGATATTCAAATCTCAAATCAATATTCGAAAACACTTTGGCACCCTGAAGTTGATCAAACAAATCATCAATCCTCGGTAATGGATACTTATTCTTGATTGTGACCTTGTTCAACTACCGATAATCTATGCACATCCTCATCGATCTGTCCTTCTTCTTAATAAACAACACTGGCACACCCCAAGGCAAGACACTAGGTCTAATAAAGCCTTTATCAAGCAAGTCTTGCAACTGCTCCTTCAATTCTTTCAACTCAAGCGGAGCCATACGATATGGCGGGATAGAAATAGGCTGAGTGCCTGAAGCCAAATCAATGTAGAAGTCAATATCCCTGTTGGGTGGCATACTTGGAAGGTCTGAAGGAAATACTTCAGGTAACTCAGGAACAACGGGCACAGAATCCATAGAAGGAACCTCGGCACTAGAATCATGAACATACGCCAAATAGGCCAAATATCCCTTATCAACCATACGTCGAGCCTTCATATATGAGATAACCATACGGGTAGAATGACCAGGAGTCCCTCTCCACTCTAAACAAGGTAAACCCGACAAGGCTAAGGTCACACTCTTGGCATGATAGTCCAAGATAGCGTGGTAAGGTGATAACTAGTCTAGCCCCAATATGACATCAAAATCAACCGTATCCAAAAGTAACAAATCTACTCGAGTCTCAAGACCCCCAATCACAATTATACATGAACAATGGACACGATCTACCATAATAGAATCACCTACCGGTGTAGACACATATACATGAGCACTCAAGGAATCACTATGCATGATCAAGTACGGTACAAAATAAGATGACACATAAGAGTGTGCCCCACCACTGTAAACTACCTCTTTGGGACGGCCTCCACCTCTAGCACCTCTACGTCCATCTCTAACTGGCTGAGCGAAAAGTGGAACACTCGGTGCCGGAACCATGGCACGGGAACCCTGATGATGTGAGCTGCTTTGGTGCTTGAGTGCAAAATCTAGCAATATGCCTCGTATCGCCACAAGTATAACAAGACCTCGGTTGTTGAGTCTGCTATCCCTAATGGCCTGAATAATCACTCTAAATACTCTAGATCGGAGGTGCACTAATAGGAGCTGGCAGTGCACTATAGGGCAGTTGATCAAAATATTGCATATGAGAACCACGGCCACCTGGAACACCGAGAGAAGCCTGAAGTGTTGAATGAAACAGCTTGAAAGAATGGCCCCTGCCTCCAGATAAGGCACTACTGAACCCGCTCGAATAACGAGGACTCTTGTCAGACCCCTTACCACTCCCCTATGATAGAACCATCTCAACTCTTCTGGCCACATTGGTCGCATCCTGAAAAGAAATCTCGCTCCCCGTCTCCTTAGCCATTTGCAATCTAATAGGCTGAACGAGTCCCTGAACGAACCTCCTCACTCTCTCTCTCTTAGTGGGAAATATAAGAAGAGCATGATGGTCCAAGTCAATGAATCTGGTCTCGTACTGAGTAACAGTCATAGAACCCTACTGGAGACGCTCAAACTGCCTCCGATAGTTCTCCCTCTGAGTGATAGGAAGAAACTTCTCCAGAAATAGCTGAGAGAACTGATCCCAAGTCAAATCAAATGACCCAGCTGGTCTAGCCAAACAATAATCTCTCCACATAGTTTTGGCGGATCCAGACAAACGAAAAGTAGCAAAGTCAACCCCATTGGTCTCCTCTATCCCCATGTTCTGTAGAACCTCATGGTAGTTGTCCAAATAATCCTGGGGATCCTCAGAAGATGTACCACCTAAACTAGTAATGAAAAGCTTGATAAACCTATCCAACCTCCACAAGGCGTCAGCAGACATAGCTGGCCCCTCACCGGTCTATGCCACAACACCAGGCTAAACTACCCCAACTGGTTGAGCTGCTAAAGTCTGAAACTGGGGAGCCACCTGCTTCGGAGTGCGAGTAGTAGGATTCTGGACTCCTCCTCCAGCCTAGGAGACGGCTGGTGCTATAGGAAGGAAGCCTGCCTGGGCGACACTCTCCATAAGGCCCACTAGACAGACCAAAGCATCCTGAAGTACCGGGGTGGCGATAAACCCCTCTAGGACCTGAGCTGGCCCTGCTAGAATTGTATGGGTTGGAACCTCATCTTAAAACTCAACCTGAGGCTTTACCATTGGTATTGCTTCTCGAGCTCTAGGCTGAGCCCTGCCACTGCCTCGGGCCCTAGCATGGCCTTAACCTCTGCCCCTCGCATGAGTTGCTACTAGAGGCTCGGGCTGCTGGTCAGCTGATAAAGCGGAGCGTGTTCTCACCATCTGCGAAAGAATAGAGTGGAAGTTCAATTTTCATTGAGAAATCAAGTTGCACGACAGGAAAGAACAGATGTGAAGTTTTTCCTAACTTTGTTTCCTTTGAGTTATAAATACAGACGTCTCCATACCGATCTCTCAGACTCCACTAAGCTTGTCTATGAATTTGAGACCTAAGCAACCTAGGGCTCTAATACCAACTTGTCACGACCTGGATTTCCAACCCTCAGGAGTCGTGATGGCGCCTACTAGTGAAAGCTAGCCAAGCTAATTATTCCAATTATTTTACCCTTTTGATTTTTAATCCCTTAACAATTGTGAGTTAACATTTTATAAACAGTGGAAATAATAAAGCAGAAGAATGAAATAGAATAATTTAAAGTAATACCGATAAAAATCCATAAACATAGGCTACCCAAAACTGGTGTCACAATCTCACAGACTATCTAAGTATACTACAAATACGGTCCGAACAAAATAGATACATATTTGTCTCTAAAATATTAAAGAACAAAAGAAAAACTAGATAGGAAGGGGACGCCAAGGCCTGCGGACTACCTCAGGTCTCCTGATGGACTGAAGGCAGCAACCTCACTATGGTCCAAAAGCTGCAGCACCAGCATCTGCACACAGTGCAGAGTGTAGTATCGGCACAACCGACCCCATGTGCTGGTAAGTGTCAAGCCTAACCTCGGAAGAGTAGTGACGAGGCTAGGAAAAGACTACCAAATAAACATGTGCAGTTATATCATATACAACAAGAAATAATGACAGAAACTAGCAGCTAAAGATGGTAAGGAGAAACATGCTCGGGGAAATATCATGTACAAACAGAAATTCAGTAAGGAAGCATATGGAACAACAAAATTCAACTATAAGCAAGAATAACGAAATCAATGACAAGTGCACGGCATCACCCTTCATGCTTTTACTCTCATTCTCACCATAAGAATCAATATAATCGGCACGGCATCACCCTTCTTGCTTTTACCTCACATAATCATGGCACGACATTATCCTTCGTGCATTATCACTAATATCATGGCATGGCATCACCCTTCATGCTTTTACATTTATAATATCGGCATGGCATCACTCTTCTTGCATTAACACTATCTCACAAATATCACACACAGCATCACCCTTCGTGCTTTTACACTCTTCCTTACCCAGGCAACAATCACAAAGCAATACGGGCAAGGGAATCAATAAAATCACAATAGAATCCCGGCAAGGGAACAATAGTATAACAATGATATCCCGGCAAGGGAAACAATATCATGTGCAATAACATCCTGGAAAGGGAGACAATATCATAAACCTCTTCTCTTTTCCACAATTACTTCACATCTCAATTCTCAACTTGAGCCAACGCTCTACAATGTTCAATTACCAATAATACTTCCACAAGCCTTGTTCAACATTATAAATCATCATATAAAGCATGAACAATACGAAACGGAGTCACATAAATCATAGTATAAGACTCACAGGCATGCTTGACACCGACGTATAGATACTCGTCACCACACCTATACATCATACTCAACAATTAACACATAGCAAATAAGACACAACTCCTAATCCCTCAAGCTAAGGTTAGACCAAACACTTACCTCTATGCCACAAACACAATTAAAGCCTCAACTACCGCTTTACCTCTTGTTTCCACCACTAATTCGCTTGTATCTAGCCATAATTTACATAACGATATCAATAAATTCTAAATGAATCAATTCTAATGCATGAAAATGGGTTTTGTAAAGATTTCCCCAAAAAGTCCAAAGTGGACCCCATCCCACATGGTCAAAACTAGAGGTTCGAACCAAAATCCAATTACCCATTCACCCACGAACTCAAATATATAATTTGTTTTGAAATTGGGCCTCAAATCGAGGTCCAAATCCCCAAAAATTGAATATCCTAAGTTCTACCCAAATAACCCAATTTTCCCCATGAAAACCCTTATTTTGAATTGAAATCATGTGAAAAGATGTTATGGATTAAAGAAAATGAGTTAGAGATTATATACAATTGATTTGGAGAAGACATTTTCTTTAGAAAATCGCCCAAGAGAGCTTAGGATTTGAGAGAGTTTGAAAAATGAAGAAAAATTCGTCTAAGTCCCAATTAACTGGTGGCAGATGTCGCAGTTGCGATCACAAATGCAATCAAGGCCTTGCATTTGTGATCCTGGGCATGGTATGCTAACCTCGCAATTGCGAACAAGTTGTCGCAATTACGATACTGGCCCTCCGCTGATGACTTCGCATTTGCGAAGGATGGTTCACAATTGCGAACACTAGCAAGCCTGGGCTTTCATTGCAAATGCAATCAAGCGCTCGCAATTGTCAAGCCTGTTGGGCTCGAATTGCCAAGCCTGACCTCGCAATTACGAGATCAGAGCCTACAACACAGCTGAACCTGCAACAGCCATTTCTCTAAGTCCAAATTCACTTTGTGGCATATCCAAAACTCACCCGTGCCCTCGGGGCTCCAAACCAAACATGCACACAAGTCCAAAAACATCATACAGACTTGCTCGTGCAATCAAATAATCAAAATAACATCAACAACTATGAATTAAACCTCAAATTCATGGAATCACTCAAGAACATTGAAATTACTATTTTCTCATTTAATGGTCCGATTTATACCAAACAATCTCCGATTCTTACCAAACTTCATAGATTCAACTTAATTATTATTTCAAACTTGTACCGGGCTACGGAACCAAGATACAAGACCAATAACATCAAGAAATTACATCAATTCACTTCTAAAAGCCTTTATATTTTCCAGAAAACAAGTTTCTTTAAAAATTCATTTCTCAGGCTTGGGACCTCAGAATTTGATTCCGAGCATACACCCATGTCCCATATTTTACTACGGACCCTACGAGACTGTCGAATCACGGGTCCGGGTCTGTTTATCAAGAATGTTGACTTAAGTCAACTTTAAGCAATTTTAAAAGCCAATTTCGTTATTTTTCTTAGTTTTCACATAAAATCTTTTCGGAAATGCGCCCGGACTGCGCACACTAATTGAAGTGAGATAAAAAGTGGTTTTTTAAGGTCTCGGAACACAAAATTTACTTTAAAAATGGGTGATGACCTTTTGGGTCATCACAACGTTCCCCACATTGATGGGATACCCCGCCATGATGGAGGCTATCAAGATACACCGAGTGAGTGGGAGGACACTATCATGCTGACATGGATCTAGACGGCTACACACAAAGGTGAACCACCATTTGGCTTCAAAGCTGATGGTGTTTCTGGCTATTGGGACTCTAGTTGTGAGCCATGCTAGTGTCGTCCCTGGGGCTAATATTTCCGCCAACCATGGACGGGCTGCTTCACTAAGTGCCCGCTTTTCAAAATATTGCACATCTTCCACATTCTCAAAACTGGCATAATCATTCAATGTCTGGCCATCGAATCGAATCCTCAAATTCTGGACTTTTGTCATAGTGGTGCCCTTTTTTATATGGGCAATGTTTGCATAGAATTCTGTGACAAGACATTCATTGGCATCTGGAACCTTGTTGGTGAACCATTTCCACCCTAATCTCTCCTCAAACTACCTTTTTACATTTGGATTGTAGGGAAGAAGGTCTCACTCTATGAATTGCCTCTCAAGGGTGAGTGACCTTTGGGGCCACCATTCTCGAAATTTCTAGGAGGCTAACTCACTCACAAATCCGTGTTGTCACACCTCCGGTTTTCTTGACCTTTCCAAACAACCAACAATAGTATTACCCCCTCTCCCGTCCCCCGGTACCTCGTCATCCTCAACATCAATAGGGGAAGGGGCAGCCAGTGAGGACGGAGTTGTAACAGGTGGGGAAGATGATCCCGAAACCTCACTACCTTCCTCTGAGCCATCAGATGACTCAGAAAAGGAGGTAGGTTCATCTCGTAACTGGTATTTCCCCTTGAAGTGTGCGGGGACATACTCACTCGTAGGTTCATCTCATAGTTTCATCCTGAAGCTTCTTGGGAAGGGACATACTCACTCGTATCTGAGTGGTCCGTTGCTCTATCCGCAGCTTTGATGGCTGCTCTCATCTTCCCAATTGATTTTTGGACTGCTAGGGGTATGTATACGACTAAAATTAGAGACTCCGATTTTACAGTCATTATGGCACTTCGTAAGACTGTGAGGGTTCTCAATGATCGACCCCAAGGGTTCGCAATGATTGACCCTGAGGGTTCTCAATGATCGACCTCGAGGCAGTGCAAATCAATGGCCATGATAGACAAACGGTAAGTTCCAAAGGTACGTGATTAAAGTTAACCAAGTGTATTGGGCTAGTTCAAGCCCGTACTGTGGCATTAAATGGTTGTACCAGCCTCATATCCTTTTAATAAATGCGCCTTTACTATGTTGGGATTCCCCCTCACATATAAAAGGGACCCTTATAATTTTGTAACATACATAACATTCAATACAAGAACATTTTTTACTCTCTAACTTAAACACATTCTCCCTTGATTCTATTACTTACATTTATTTCTTACATTTATTGTGTTTCATTAATTGTTCTTCATTTATTACTCATTATTGATCATAAAGAGCTCTTATAAAATCTCTTAGAATTGTTAGTACTTCATTGGCCGTTCACAATCTAACGCTTAGGCCGATCTCAAGGCCCCATATAGGCCAGCTCGAGGCCCCGATTCTCAGCCACTCAGTTTGCTTAACATAATGCCTTCAAGCTCCTATCTTATTTTCTAGTCTCACACTTAGCAACTACTGCCTAACAACTAGCATAAAAATAAATCACGTATTTTTAGAACCATAAAATCAAATCTAATTATAATTACCATTTTCAAGGTAAACAATTTGGCGCCCATCGTGGGGCTAAAAATAGTAGTGATTATTTTCTTGCTGGTTTACTACAACGCAAGTTATCTTTCACACTTTTCCTTGTCCAAGAATCTTTGACTTTAGGTCAAAATGTCTAACTCAATAAATGCATATGAAAACAACGGTCTTGAAGATCATGGAGAGAACGGTATAGATGTTCCAGGAGTCGGTCTATCACTGCGAAACCCTGAGGATGTACCAGAGCCAATCCCCGGGGATGTGGTCTCACGCAACGCCCAACACGTCGATATAAGCTCCCACACTAACAGGAGTATATGCCAATAAGACCAATGTGAGGCTCAGAAAACCCAGTTTGGGAGGGGAGGAACAAGAGGTTAGCCTTCACGTCATACTTGAAATGTTGCAGGCACAAAAGCTAGCAATTGGTCATCTGCAAAGCCACCAAAAAACTCTAACCACTGCAGCACCGGAAATGGCTTCTCGAGCCGAACAGGTATAAGAAAGATCGAGCAATAACGGGTCAGCTGCTGACCCCGCTATTATGAAGATGCTCGAGGACCTCACAAAGAGTATTGAGTCGGGTGAAAAGATGATAGAAGCTAATGACAAAAAGGTGGAGACCTACAATTCAAGGGGCGATCAAATTCTGGGCGCACCCCGATCCTGAAGGGTCTAGATTCAAAGAAACTCGTACAAAAGCCATTCCCAAAAAATGCTGCTCTAAAGCCTATCCCGAAGAAATTCAAAATGCCCGATCTTTCGAAATACAACAGAACCTCAGACCCCAACGAGCACGTCACTGCTTACACCTTTGTGGTGAAGGCCAACAACCTAAAGGACGACGAGATTGAATCCATCCTGCGAAAAATGTTCGGCGAAACACTTTCGAAAGGGGATATGATGTGGTATCAAAACCTAGCCCCAAATTCGATAGACTCATTTGCCATGCTGATAGATTCTTTCATAAAGGCACATGCCGGTGCCATTAAGGTGGCTATAAGGAAATCTGATGTCTTCAAAATCAAACAAAGAGAAAATGAGATGTTGTGGGAGTTCGTATCTCGCTTTCAAATGGAGCAAATGGAATTACCACTAGTCTTCGATGATAGGTTAGTGCAAGCATTCATCCAAGGTTTGAACAAATGAAGTTTGGTGGCTCCGAAGCAGCTAAAGCAGAATTTGGTTGAATATCCTATCGTGACTTGGTCGGATGTCCACAACTAATACCAATCAAAGATCATAGTCGAGGACGACCAACTAGGAGCCCCCTCGGGCTTAGAATATCCTAGCAGGCTTCCAGCAAAGGAACCAACGCCAAACAAAGAAAGGTACCAACCATACACCGAAGAAAGAAAAAACACCCCAAGGCGTAACATACACCAAAATGATAGAAATATAGATCGATGTAAGAATCCTCAGGGACTCGTAAGAAGAGCCGGATTTAACAGACACACATGACTGATGGAGGCACCCCGCTTGTCTGAATACAACTTCAACATTGACGTTTTGGACATTGTATCTGCCATTGGTAAAATCAGAGACACCAGGTGGCCAAGACCTATACTATCAGATCTGTTGTAGAGGAACCCTAATATAGTGTGAGAATTTCATGGCACACACGGTCATTGGACCAAAGATTGCAGACAACTCCGAGAAGAAGTATCCAATTTACTCAGCAAAAGGCACCTCCGATAGTTCCTTAGCAAACGAGCGAAAAATCAGTTATGAGAAAGAGAGGAGAACAGGAAAAATAAAATAGATGAGTCGCAACATGTCATCCACATAATCGTTGGAGGAATCGACATCCCGCAGGAACCTATTGTCAAAAGAACAAAATATCCATCATCAGAGAGAAGCGAACTCGGGGTTATATACCCGAGGATGCTCTCATATTCAGCGACGAGGACATCGAGGCCCTGTCTCAACCTTATAATGATGCCTTGGTAATTTCTTTTCTTGTGAATACATTTCAAATTAAGCGTGTGCTTGTGGATCCAGGTCACTCGGCCAACATTATCAGGTTGAGGGTGGTGGATCAGCTCAAACTGCTCGACCAGATCGTGCCCGCCTCTCGAGTCCTCAACAGATTCAACGTGGTGATTGAAACAATGAAAGGGGACATGAGGTACCACTCCTTGCTCGGAAGTCCATGGATACATTGCATGAGAGCAGTACCATCAACCCTTCCTCAAATGATGATGTTTCCGATGAAGGACCGAATAAAAATCATGTATGGGTAACAACATGCAGCAAGAGAGATCTTTGCGGTGCACGATGTGGCACCGGCATCGACGCCTTAAACATCAAGGGGCCAAAGGATAAGCAAACAGTGAAGTAGAAATCACGAGATATATTCTCGGCTACACCCGACTAAATGAGCAAAGGACCGTATCGCATCCCCGGAGCAAACGGTCGAAGCATGTCGAGGCTCGAAGCACCATCACCACTAAGGTATAATCGTATCCCTTTTTATTTACATCTTACACTAACCTGTGTGTAGGTGTCAGATCAGAATAGTCGAAGCACTTTCCAGCTTGAAGACCTTAGGTTTTAAAGCATGTGTCGCACTATTTTCCTTCGACTAGATTTTATCCGAAGAAGGGTTTTACCGGCAAAGTTTTTAACGAGGCAACATTTATATGCTACCTAAGGAGAACTTGACAAGTATTCAAGGTTCTCTTCAATCAACCTCGAATACTGGGGGCACTCCCCCGAGAGATCACCTCCTCAAAGAAGCCAAAATGAGTCAAAAAGGGTCTCAATAGGAAAATGATGTATCGGGCCAACCGGTCGAATGAACCTTATCCGTAAAGAATAACCAAACCCTTGATAAAACAAAACATTTATACTTGTTCCAAGTAATCAAAGAATATTTTTCCACCATTAAAACGCTTTGCGCTTCAAAGAAGTCTGCTACTTTTGCAAGAAATGGCTCCAGAGCCAAATATTCCCCGAACACTCGGGGACTAACATCAAAAACTTGAAGCCATATAACCTCCGAGTAAGAAACTTCGAATTCGTAAGCCCTCAATGAGGCAACACCAAGTTTATAAAAAACGGCCCCAGAGCCAAAAAGCTTTCGATATCCCGGGGACTGTCGCCGACTGTCACTCAATCAATTTGCTGAAAACACGAGGCTATAAGGACCCATGCGGGAAACCTCGAGCTCATAAGAACTCGAGCAATCCATGAGTCATACTTGTACCAAGTAACCAAATTTGTGAGACCTCAAGCAAGGCATGAGTTATACTTGTACCAAGTAACCAAATCTGTAAGACCTCAAGCAAGGCATGAGTTATACTTCTACCAAGTAACCAAATCTGCTAGACCTCAAGTAAGGCATGTTAAATTTAATAAGACCTTACAAAAGGCGTAATCCAGATCATAAAGTTAAGGTTGTATATTCGAACGTATAAGACCCCTAAAAAGGCATACCCTCGATATAAACACTGAAACTACTTTACTCGGGGACTAAAAGACTACGGCCAAGCACAAATGACTACGTTCATAAGGCTCCGTCCAAACTAACGCGACTCGGGGATGCTCGACTGTTGCTATAAAATCACAGGCCTTCAATTACTTTGAAAATACTTCAAAAAGAACTGGTTAATTAGGCTGCCCTCGGCATAAGAAAAAGAACTTTGATCATATCAGCTCCAAGTAAGAGGCTTCAAAACAATTCAGCCATTGAGCAAAACCTCCCGAGGTGGTCATTTATCGTTACACAACGACTCACAGTCGAGGTCTTATTGAGTCGTCGAAGAGCCGGGCGAACACAAAACATCAAAAAATCATTAACAAGGGAAAAATAAAGCCAATATTAGAGGTCGTACCTACCCAATGCGTAAGAGCCTAAGCGCCAACCAATATTAGAGGTCGTACCGACCCAACGCATAGGAGCCTAAGCACCAGCAATTATTAGAGGTCGTACCGACCCAATGCGTAAGAGCCTAAGCGCTAGCCAATACCAAGGTCCTACAGACCTAATGCGTAAGAGCCTAAGAGCTAGCTTAAAATTCAAAAACATAAAGGTCAATGAGCTCGAGTCAAAATCCGACTGAAGACTGAGCCCAAAACAATTAACTAAAAATGCCTAAGGTAAAATGCGTAAGAGCGTACGAGCCACCCTAACAAGCCTCAAGGCCGATTTGCAAACATAAGGGTTTTATCTCAAAGTCCAGTTCACCTGGCCAATCATTGACGAACGTATAAATTCAAAACAAGGAAAGACATACTCAAGCAAATGGAAATTCATGGAAGGAGAAAACCAAAAGGTTTCTTTATATATGCATATATGAAACAATGCAATGCTACATTTGCAAATGATCTCTGAGAGCCCTATATAAAGAATGAAAAAGAAAAAGCCTATTCTACTTTCCTCTCGAGGACTGTGCCCCTATCAGCCTCTCCCCCATTGTCTTCGACATCAGACACGAGGAACTTGGTATCGTACTCATCCGCCTTGGCCTGATCAATCTCTCCCGTAAGATCGAAGCCCCTAGCATGGATTTCCTCGAGGGTTTCCCTCTGGGATTTGCATTGGGCATACTCATTGCTTCTGCTCTCCCGATCGGAAGCCCCTCTCAACTTAGCTCAAGCATCAGCAGCGTCTTTTAAGTAGACGACCACTTTCTTGTCGGCCTTAGCCTAAATCTCTTCAGCTTCAACCCGGGTGTCCATGACCTTGGCCTTAATCTCTTAAAGGTCATACTCGAGCCTTGCAATCCTAATCGTCTGAACCAAGATGCTTCCACAGGCGTTTCGGAGCTGTACCTTGAGGGCAGAAACCTTGGCCAAAGCATTCTTCTTGGCCACAATATGGGCATCTATCTAAGCCCTTAGCTCGTTACACTCATACTTGGCCTGGCCAACCTTTCCCCAAAGGTGTTCCATATACTCTGTCTTGCTCTGCAACTGAAGTATCAAAATATTAATCTCTGAGGATAGAAGAAGAAGCATGCATTCCCTCAGAGCAAAGATTACATGTTTCTCGAGGTGGCTTTCGTTGTTCAGGCTTCGATTCGCCTATGCTTATTTAACAAACGAATAGTCTGTTCAGACGAATTTAATGCTAAAGACTATTCAATTGTTTTTATCAATTGTTTAGAAGAAAGTTTATCAAACCAACCATAATCATAAATGGTTTTTATAGAAACTTTAGGAATTGTCCATTTATTTAATAAATCAAGGTTTTGAGGTATATCTACCTCTTCAAGTCTAGTACTTTTAGTACTTGTTTCTCCCAGATCAGCCTGTAGATGTCCATATAACGGACTATCTTCTGGAATATCTTCCAAATGTATAGAATGTCCTGAGGATTCACCTGTATGCGGTACCTTTGAGTTTATCAAACTCTTTTTTCCTCTTTGTATTACTGGTGAGTTTGACGAGGATCCGTATGACGATCCCTGAGAATAAGTCCTACTAGGGGACGATCTTCCCCTACCTCTGCCCCTGGTGACCCACGAAGGGTCCATTCTGCAGAAATTGTAAATCATCAATTAACTGAAGAATAGCAGTAACTTCATCAGAATTAGAGTATTCTTCTTCCATATTATCAATTCTGTCAGCCATGATTTTATCAAGTATGAGTTCCTTTAAGTCTCTGTTTAAATTAATCACTCTAAGAATAGTGATCAATTCCTCGTTATCAAATAGCATGGTATAATAATTCATAAATTATTCTAAATATTCCCGGGACAGAAAATCCGGAAGGGAATTATCAATTCCTGGCACTAGGGTGATCGGCGCATACATCAACGGCCATTTTTTCAGCAATCAATTTAATCTTCTGCTGAACTTTAACAGATTGTAAAGTATCGAATATATTCATGATAAGAATTTCTAATTGTAATGAATCAATATGCCTTTGTTTCATATTAATCAAGGCATTACTATCTCTAGTTACGGGATCTGTAACAAAGGAATAACTTATTCTTTTATCTTGATAATTATCAGAAAAACCATGTTCATCTATATTATTGAATGGGTAAATAGCATTAATAAAAGGTGTTCCAAGTATAATTGGAGGGTATAACTGGTTTTTTACCAAAAAGAAGAAATGTGGAATACAAACTTTATTTTGGCAAATATGAGTATAAGGCAATTTGTATTCTATATCTAAAGCATGACCAGAAGCGGATTTCACCAAATGAGTGGTCTTTTGAAAATACTTAGTAGGAATTAATCCTTCCTGAATACAGCTTACATCTGCACCACTATCAATCATAGCTATATCTGTTATAGAAAAATTATTATCTATCAAAATAGTACATTTAATATACCATTTGTGTGCAGTAATAATTTGCATCATACCTAGAAATAAATCAGATTTTTCATCAGAAATTTCTTTTCTTTTATCATTAGAAAAATCAGAAATCCTTTAGTCGAAGATTCAGGTAGAGAATTATTTTTCTCAATTTGAGTAATACGGTGATCGCAAATCATTTGATTTTTCTTAAGAGACTTAATATCTCTTTTCAAATTCTCAATTTCTTCTTTTAAATCATCAAAAGAAGTATCTCGACTAGGTGTAATTGACTTTTGAAGTCTTCTATTAATTTCAGATAAAGAATATGGTGCAAAATTTTCAAATTCGTTCTTGTATTTTTCAACAGATTTTGAACTACTAGAACTGGAATTTGCAGCTAAATTAATAATTTTTTCACGAAGTTTTTCATCAGTAACTTCTTTTAAAAATTCTATTACATTGTCAGATGTAATAGTTTTTATATTAAGATTATCAAATTGTGATTGCAATTTATAAAATTCGTCACTATCACAAATACAAATATCACCTTTGCAAGCAGTGCAAGAAGTATCAATATTTTTATTATTATCAGAAAAATCAATTAACTCAACTTCAGTTTCAGATTCAGTCTCTGAGTAATAGTCATATTCTGATCCCGAAGTGTATAACAAGCCATAAACCTTATCGTGTAACTCATCATCGAGTTCTAAGGTTTTTAGCTTTTGAAGCTTGCAATTTGGAGAAATATGACCAAACTTTCCACACTTATAACACTTAATATCAGCGAGATCACGTTTGGATCTATTCTTCGCAAATCGAGTAGATTTCCGATGCGCTTTTCTAGTATCACGTTCTTCCTTAGGCCTATATCTAGACCTCTTTTTCTTATACGGGCTGTCCGGGTAAGGATACCTATGATATTTGGTTTTCTTCTTCCTACTTTGAGTGGAAGTTCCGGATAAACCGAACTGGGTACAGAAGTAACCTAATTGGGACTTTTCTTTAAGCTTATCAATCTTAAGCTGTCTAGAAAGCCTTAACTCATTACACGATTTCAATCCTTCTTCTGTACAAACACCTATAAGCTTACCATAGGTATAATTATTATACAGAATCTCGCCGCAACTACCTTTCAACACATTCCTCACTCTTTCAGCAAATAAGGAAGGGAGACCATCTATAAACTTGGCTTTCCAATGCTCAAATTTTTTGTCGGGTAGTTCCATAACTCTACTCATAAAAGTGTCTTTATACCATCTAAATTCACTAAGGGTCTTACATCTAAGCCCATTAAGTAAAGTTCGAATGGTCTGATGATTCGAGGTAAATCTACCATTGAAATGTTCTAAGATAGTAAGGATAAGGGTATAAACTGCATCTTCCCCACCCATTACTAGAGCCATACCTATGTTATCAACACCTTCGTCGGTTGTCGTAGCATTAATAACGAAAGCCTTTTCTTCTACAGATAAATGATTGTCCCACCAGCCACGAAGTTGGCCAGTAAATCCTGCAATGATCATTTTGCAAATATTTCTATCTGTATTTTTAACACTTTTACAGATAGTCGAATACATAAGCATTCTGTGTACGAGAATGGTTAATTGTCTATCAGTTAGACCATCAAGATTCCATTCATAAATTTCGGAACCGTTATAAGACGTATTTGTCTGATTCCAATCTCGTTCCTCAATTAACACATCTTGAGGAGTAGGACGAGGATAATAATAGGTCTGCATCCTTGGTTTGTCAGCATACCTATGATTTTGTTTAACAATCCCTTTGAGTTTATTAAACTCTGACCAAGTCTCAGTTTTATAATCAGAAACAGTCTCAATTTTATCGGCAAAATCTTTTGATAAATCAATAGGTCTAATATTTAAACCAGAAAGCTTTTTATCTAAAAGTTGAGCTAAGTCATCAAGAGATTTAAATTTAAAATCCTGAATCTCAGGAGGTCTTTGAATATGAGTAGGAATAGCTTGATCAACTGTTTTACTTCTTGAAGTGGAGGCAATATCAGTTGGTCCTTTCTTAGTACTCATTTCCTTTATTAAAATAGTCAAATTATCAAGTTTTTTATCAAGAGAACAAATATGTTCTCCTAAAATTTTTACATATAAACCCAAATAATTGTTTTGAGAAATCAATTTATTAATTTCTGCAATACTAATAGCTGCCACGTTATCATCAATAAATTTTTGAAAGGCAGTGAAGGTAATACCAGTATTATTAGGTAGAATAAAGGGAGCCTGAGGAGGATAAATCGCTTTAGTAATATTACCACTCCCGTCTTTATAAGATCTTTCCAATACCTTTATATAAAGAGGCAAATAAGTTGTTATAAACCAAGGAACAAAATACATAATTTGATTATGCAAGGCACAAGCTTCATAAAATTCTTGAGATATATTATTCAAATCATCTTTACTATAAGTATCAAAAAACCATGTTTTAAACTGGCTCCATTTTTCACTAAAAAATTCTTTTTGAATATAAATACGGGCCCGAGAACCGGGGCTAAAATCAATTTGGTGTGGAATCATTAAATATTATTGGGGTCGAAATCCATCTCGGATACAGAAGGAATATCCTTATCAGAAATATTGTCATTATCTTGAACAATATTTGTTTGAGGGTTAATCTTAACCCTTTCAACCCTTTTAACCTTTTGATCAGGCTTATCACTAGCAATAGTGTGTAGAGAAGCTGCACGATTGCGAGCTGGACCGTAGACTGGTTCAATAGGGGAAATATGTTGAATAGCAGGTAGAAGTCTATGATTAGAAAATGAATGTCTATTATAAATAGTAGACTTATCATCAAATTGAATACAAATCCTACCATCCGGATTTTGAGTGACATGCGAAAATTCAGTATTTGACAAGTCGTTAGTAATCTGACTTGGGGATATAACAGAATTTAAAGTCCATGTAGTTGGAAAATTAATTTCCTCCCACCTGATAGGTCTCCTAGTGGTGACCTTGGACTTTGCAAAATTGGTTTCTACCAATATGGTCTGATCCGATGTATCGTATAACTTACATCTAGGATTCAAAGTAGATAACAATTTGCAATAAATCCTATAGGATAGACATATAAGTTCAGAACCAGGCGCATAATTATAACCATGCGTTTTCACATTTAAAGTCAAAGCATCAAGAATATTAACATCAGAAAGAGATAATTGCAAATTGGGTTGAGTATTAAAATATACCGGACCATAGGCCACTGTAGATTCTATCGAACCCATTAGAGACTGTCTGAAATTCAGATTTCTAGCATCTCTAAGAGCTGCTAAAAAGGTCTCTGGTAATCCTTTAAGGGTTAAAGGTTTAAATGCAATTTGAACCATACCAATATGCACATAATGGTAATGATGTTTATATAAATCTATATCATGCTTATTTAACAAACGAATAGTCTGTTCAGATGAATTTAATGCTAAAGACTGTTCAGTCGTTTTTATCAATTGTTTAGAAGAAAGTTTATCAAACCAACCATAATCATAAATGGTTTTTATAGAAACTTTAGGAATTGTCCATTTATTTAATAAATCAAGGTTTTGAGGTATATCTACCTCTTCAAGTCTAGTACTTTTAGTACTTGTTTCTCCCAGATCCATTCCAAAAGCTTCATATCTATGTTGAATCTTTCATATCTTTTACACAATAACCATGAAAATTCCTAGGCTCTGATACCATTTTACACCAGGATCTAGGTAGGCGGGCGGTAGTCCGCACGGCCATCCAGATCTAGCTGCTTAGTACACTTTAAAGGTTGGCGGTAGTCCGCATGACCAATAAGGATTCGAAATATACGGAAATTCTATTATAGTTTAATGACTGTATGGAAGGATCTATATCCTTTTACCCAAGCAAGGGGCCTGTCTAAGCCCGATACATACTCTTACTGAGCCCATGTGTCTAGCAGTTCTAACTGTGAAAGAGGTAGCCCTTTTGACAACTTCAGCGGGCTTTAATGTCACAGCTCGCTAGACGTAGCCACTAAGGCAAAGCCAATAAGAGTAGTACCAGAACCGACTGTACCACCATCTTGGAACCAAATCAAGAAACTATATTAAAATTTCTTTATATTTTGAAAGAGTCTGGATTCTTCATGGTTAATATGCAAGAGAAATTAGTTCTTCAACATAGATATGAATCCGTTTAGCCGGACATAGTCACGGCTGGGGAGAGAAACTAAGTAATTAAAATACTAAAAAAAAAGAGAATAAGTACCTTGAAGGCCGAGAAGCAAGGCCCTGAAGATAAACTGAACTTCAAAACTTTTATTTAACTTTCACTGATTTACAAACTATAAACTAAATCTTTACAAAAGGGGTTGGTTGAGAGAGAGAAGAGAGAGAGAGAGTAGAGAGAGAAGGGGGGGTTCCGGCTCTCCTTCTTCAAATGAAGAAGCCTCCTTATATAACAAAAAAAAATCTAGAATAGTAAATTGGGTCCCACATCTGGGTCCCTACAGAGTGTTTCTACTGTATTTAAACAGTGTTTTTACTGTGAATGAACAGTGTATCTACTGTTTAAGTGGATCCTGGCGGCTGATAAGCTGTCAAGTCTTCTTTTTATCCAAATTGTGCATTTGTTGGAGGAATTATTCCACCTTGTCGATATCTCTGTCAGATAGTATCATTTCTGGCTGTATTGGTTGTGTATCTTCTACGAGGTCATCACCACTCGTTTCACTTCTCATTGAAGTGTCTGATTTTTCGCACTGATCTAGCGATTGGAGCAGATTTCTTTTTAATCCTTCTAAGTATTGATTTATCAAATCAATTTTATCTCCGTCTTGAATAGAGATTCTTCTAGCAATATGTTTAACAGTGCTTTCTTCTATTATCCTCTTTTGAGGGGCCGTTACATATAAATGGATTTGTGTTTTGATAGAATCTAATAATTCTTGTCCGTATAACGTTTTTGTTTTGGGATCAGTCTTCATCAATTTGTCCCAAAAATTGTTGTAGAATACCCTATATAAACAAGGGATTTGTTCTTCCGTATAACCTAATTCCGGCGTCCATTTATGGATCCAGGGGATAGAAAATTCAATAAAGAAGTAGATTTGATCAATTTTTTCTAGGTAGCAGATATGATCTGCGTGATATAACTCTGTCAAGAACGGAGAGGCTTTTGTCCATTCTTTGTATAACTTTAGGAATGGTTCAGGCAAAATCTTGGTAGTAGGACCGTGGTATGACCACCAGTTTAAAAACCAGTTAGGGATAGGTCCTGTAAATACCTTTGCGCATACTTTGATAAACCAAGTATGCTTATGTCTTTCATTGTTATAATAAAGCACTTTATCAAATGCTTGAATATAATCCCAATAAGTGAAATTCATAGGTGATTTATTAAGGCTTATCTGCCTTTCTTTCATTGTTGAAATACCCCATTCTTCAACAGATATAATCTGTTTGATAATGACTTTTGAAAAGTTATAAACATTTTCATTCGTGTTATAACCCGAAAAGTGCTGGAATTCTGCACTACCTGTACTGATCAGGATAGTCTCATAATAGGTGCGGGTTTTATATGATTCACCCGGATAGTATAATCCATTAATCAGATATCTCTGAAATATTTTCCACGGTTCTTCTTTTCTCTGAATCTCAGAGTTTTCAAGGAGAAATATCATTTCTCTCTTTGGTAACTTTTCATATGACTTGATATCGTCATTGTCTTCTTCTTTAGCAATTGAAGCAAAAGTATCACTTTGCTTTTTGGATGCTAAATAAGCCTGTAGATGTCCATATAACGGACTATCTTCTGGAATATCTTCCAAATGTATAGAATGTCCTGAGGATTCACCTGTATGCGGTACCTTTGAGTTTATCAAACTCTTTTTTCCTCTTTGTATCACTGGTGAGTTTGACGAGGATCCGTATGACGATCCCTGAGAATAAGTGAGAAAGTGCATGATTTAACTAATTACTCTTATACTACTAACGATAATAGAAGTAAATACCACCCAGAAACTGGTGTCACAACTGACGAACAGTCTACGAATACTACAAGTAATGGTTTGAAAGAAAATATAACTGTCTCAGAGAATGTAAAATAGCAATGAAGTAAGGATAGAAGGGGGCGCCAGGGCCTGTGGACGCCTGCAGGACTACCTTGGGTCTCCTAAATGCGGTAATAGCAACCAACCTCTCGATCAGTCACTAGCTCCAAAATCTGCAAAGGAAGTGCAGAGTGCAATATCAGTACAACCAACCACATGTGCTGGTAAGTGCCAAGCCTAACCTCAACGAAGTAGTGACGAGGCTACAGCGGGGCATAACAATATATAACCTACAACAGTTTATACTAAGACAGAAAGGAATCTGTAGAATGAAATATAACATCAACTTGCATTAAATAAATACGGAACCCTGTCTTCTACCAATACTCAACTATAACCAATCCTTAAGGGAGTTTCAACACCACAATAATGAGCCTCAGCAGAAATGAATACATAAACAACAATTGATGTGGCGCGCATCCCGATCCCACCATATAATCAATAATAGTATAAATATTCACCCTTATTATTCCTTGTTGCAGCGTGCAACCCGCTCCCACCAGTTCACCCTTATTACTCCTCAATATATCACCATTATTTCTCTTGTTGTGGCGTGCAACCCGATCCCACCTGTTCACCCTTATTACTCCTTGTTGAGGCGTGCAACCCGATCCTACCAGACCATCACATTCACCCTTATTCCTCGTGTTGCAGCGTGCAACCCGATCCCGATATTCAGCACCAATCACAAAATAAAGACAAGTGTTTCACAAGTTAACTCAAATCCTCCACAATACTTATACCTCAAACCAACACAATGGAATATCACTAATATTATGAAACTTCACCGGTTAAAACTACACAGCTAGACTAACTAACGTATACCATGAAGCACCAACAAACCTACTTCAACCAACAAGGTAATAAAATAAAACTATGAAACAATTAATACTTCAATAGAGAAAACAATAGTTAATATGAAGCAATTAGACATGGAAACATTTATGAGCAAGTAGTAATTAAGAGAAGAAACAATATATTGGGAAATGGGGAAGGGAACAGGCTAAAATGATAATTTGGTGATGCATAGGTACTCGTCACCACACCTATACGCCACACACATGGAATTTCACATAGCAATTAAGTCGAGGATCCTTAATCCCTCAAGTCAAGATTAGACCAAATACTTACCTCAAGCCAACGGGTATTTCAAAGCTCAATCACCACTTTACCAATCTATTCCTCCATCAATTCACTCATATCTAGTCATATTTAACTTAATAACATCAATAAATTCTAAATAAATCAATTCCAATGCATAATTATAGATTTTCCAACATTTTTTCCAAAAAGTCAAAAATGACCTCGTGCTCGCTTGGTCAAAACTCGTAATTTGGACCAAAACCCGATTACTCATTCACCCCCGAGCCCGAATATACAATTGGTTTTTGAATCCGACCTTAATTTGAGGTCGAAATTCCAAAATTCTACCCAAAAATACCCAATTTCACCATGAAAAACCCTAGATTCTAGGATGAAATCTTGTAAAAAGATGAAACAGATTGAAAGAAATAAGTTAAGAATCATTTACCTATGATTTGGGGAAGAACATGCCCTAGGAAAATCTCCTCTTGAAGTTTAGGTTTTGAAAAATGGGAGAATGAATGAAAAATCTCGTCCAAAAGTTGTTTGCAACAGTCGTAGCTATCGCATTTGCTATCAGAGGTTCGCAATTGCGAACTCGCAAATGCGGCCATTATTTCACAAATGCGAAGCTTGGCCTGCCCTGCTGGCATCGCAAATGTGAACAAGTGTTCGCAATTGCGGCCATTGTTCTAGTCGCAATTGTGACAATGAGCTTCGCAAATGTGAAGGTCCCCTTCCCATCCTCCTGATCGCAAATGCAAAATACCTTCGCAAATGTGATGTTTGCAGACCTGTAACATGCCAGAAAATTTCCTTAAGTGCAAAATATTTCTGTAGCCTATGCAAAACTCACCCGAGCCTTCGGGGCTCAAAACCAAACATGCACACAAGTCTTAAAATATCATACGAACTTGCTCGCGCGATCAAATTGCCAAAATAACATCTAGAACAATAAACTCAACACCAAAACTCATGAAATTTTCAAAATACTTTCAAAATATCTATTTTCTCAACCAAAGGTCCGAATTACATCAAATCACTTCTGTTTTTCACCAAACTTTACAGATAAAGTCTAAATATCATAACGGACCTATACCGGAATCCGAAACCAAAATACGGGCCCCATACCAAGATCAAATCTTTTAAATTATTACATTTTCAGTATTATCAAAAAAAAATCAAAAATTCATTTCTCGGGCTAGGAACCTCAGAATTTGATTTCGGGCATACGCCTAGGTCCCATATTTTTCTATGGACCCTCCGGGACTGTCGGAACATGGGTCCGGGTCTGTTTACCCAAAATGTTGACCGAAGTCAACAAAAATCATCTTTTTAAGCCAAAAATCATCTTTTCTTAAATTTTTCACATAAGGACTTTCCGAATACACGCCCAGACTGCGCACACAAATCGAGGAGAGATAAAAGGAGATTTTTAAGACCTCAGACCACAGATTCGACTTCTAAAACAAGAGATTCCCTTTTGGGTCATCACATTCTCCACCCCTAAAACAACCGTTCGTCCTCAAACAGATATAGAAAAATACCTGAGTCGGTGAAAAGATGGGGATATCTACTTCGCATATCGGACTCAGACTCCCAGGTAGCTGCCTCAATAGGCTGACCTCTCCAGTGCACGTGAACCAAAGGATAACTCTTTGATCTCAACTGTCAAACTTGTCGGGCTAGAATAGCTACCGGCTCCTCCTTGTAGGTCAAATCCTTGTCCAACTGGACAATGCTGAAATCTAACACGTGGAATGGATCGCCACGATATTTCCGAAGCATGGACACATGAAATACTGGATGCACAGCTGATAAACCTTGCGGCAACGCAAGTCTGTAAGCCACTTCTCCCACTCGATCAAGGGTCTCAAAAGGTCCAATGAACCTAGGGCTTAGCTTGCCCTTCTTCCCAAATCTTATCACGCCCTTCATGGGCGGCATTTGAAGAAATACTCGCTCTCCGACCATGAATGCCACATCAAGAACCTTACGGTCGGCATAACTTTTTTCCCTGGACTGAGCTATACGAAGTCTATCCTGAATGATCTTAACCTTATCCAAGGCATCATGTACTAAATCTGTACCCAACAATCGAGCCTCCCCCAGCTCAAATGACCCAACTAGAACAGTACCTGTGATAACTACATCGGAGGACTCAGCCTCAGGCCTGGCTGGGAAAGCATAACATCGGAGCTAAGCCCCACCACTCTGAACCGTATCTCTGGGACGGACTCTTGATGTCTGGCCTCCACCTCTAACGGTCTGACCTCCATCTCTAGCAGGCTAACCCCTACCTCTGGCTCCCAAACCCCTACCTCTAGCTGGCTGGGCAGGTGGTGCAGGAATCATGGCACGAGAACCTTACTGCTTGGTTGAACACCAACTAATCTCGGACAGGTGTAAGCACGTGATTTTTGCCCTATATGAGAATTACTCCCAAAAAATTCAAAAATAAAATATTTTTTCTTGGTGTGCAATTTTTGTGATATTTTGTGGTATTTTTGTGTAATTATTTGTATGTTTGTCTGTGCATGTTTATTTGTTAAATTAATAAAAACAAAAATATATGTCGCATTTTGCATGTAGGATTTAATTCTACAATTGTTAGTAATTAAGTTTGTTTTACAAAAAAATAAAAATTACAAAAATAGGCATCGTTTGCATTTTTAGCATTTAATGTCCGAATATACAATTTTATGCTTAATTATTACTTAATTGTGCGTTAATTGTTATTGGGAGTTAATTTGCGCTTTTATAACTTAATTTAGTTCTTAATAATAGTTTAAGTATTTTATAATTTAGTTTTAGAAAAATAAAAGAAGAAAAGAGAGCAAAAAATAAAGAAAGTCGGAATTGGGCCTCTTCTTCAAAATTCAAGCTACAAGCCCAACAAATACCCAATCTTCCCAAACGACCCAGTCCATTTCGTACTGGGTCGACCCAGTCCATAACCCAAAAGACCCAAACCCCCTTTGTCTTTCATTTTTCATAAAAACAAAACAAAACAAAAACAAAAAAAAAAAACCCTAAAAGACTAAGCTATCCGCCACCCCCCTCCCTATCTTCTTCTTCTCCATTTTTCTCCAAGGTCATCCATGGCTTCCCCCTTAAAGCTCAACCATGGCTGCCCGACGTCGACAAAACCAGCAGCTCCAACGAACAACATCTTCTCCAAACAAAACGCCAAGCAAGCTGCCTTTCTTTTTCGTCGTCGCATCCAAACGACCATCGTCGCAGCTGTTTCTGCGTCGTTCGCGTCCAGCCGCTGATGCTGCTGCTCATGCAGCTGCTGCTGCGTTTTCTGCTGCTACTGTTCACGCAGCTGTGCCTGTGTCATCACTTCATCTTCTTCGTCCAATGAACAACAGTCCAGCTACTTCTTCTTCGTGTTCATCGTCGCTGTGTCGCCGCTGCTGCTGCTCCGTTTTGCTGCTGCTCACGCTTCACACTTCTGCCTCCTACTGCCTCTACGTCGAGAAAATGGCCAGCCACTGCCTCACCAACGTTGTTGCTCCTTCGTCTTCTTCGTTTCTTCGTCGTTGTTTTGAATCGGTTAGTTGTTCTAAGTTTTATTTTTGTCCATATTTTTGTTTGATATTTTTCGGATCCAAAATCGTTAAATGATTCAATTATTGATTTGTTCGTTGTTCATCGTTGAAATAATTTTTAGTTTGTTCATGTGTTTTGATTGAATTAATTTTCAGATTTCAAATGGAAGTTGAGTTAGTTGTTTTTCATGTTTATTTCATGTTTGTATTATTGTTTAAGTGAATATTTGTTAGTTTAATGTTTGTTAGATTCAAATTGAAATTTAATTGATTATTTCTTCAATTTGTTTCATGTGTTTATGTATTTTTAGAAATTGTTAATATTGTTAAGTTCAAGCTTAAGTTCATAATTGTTTCTTCGTCGATCTTGTTATTTGTCTAAAAGAATTTAGTTGTGTTAAGGGAAATATATTGATTTAATCGTTTGAATCTATCATGTTTGTTGTTTAAAATAGATTTCATTCATGTTCATACTTTGTTTGTTTGATCTTGAATCCGAAATTTGTATAGCTTGATTTCTTGTTTACCATTTATGATTATTTCTTGAAATTGTCTCATAATCTTATTTAAAGTTTAATATAGGAATTGTTTGTTGTAATGTTGTTAGAGTTGATTTTAAGTTCAATATTATTGAATTTAGAAATCTAAATATACTTGTTTGATTGTTGTTTTTGAATCTGAAAATAGATTTGTTTGTTGCTAAAAATATTGTTCAATCAAATTTTAGTTGTTCTTTGTTGTGCAATTTGTGTTCATGTGATTTGTTGTTGAAATGTTGTTGAAATCATGTTCATGTGATTTGTTGTTGAAATGTTGAAGAAATCATGTTCATGAAATTTGTTGTTTGAACATTGTTAGAAATTAATCATATTGTCTATATTTTGGTTAAGTTTGATTAATTGTTTGTTATAGCTGATGGGGTAGTTTGGTAATTTGTAGTACGTTCAGGGGTAAAATGGTAATTGCAATAAGGTCGGAGGGGTAGTTTGGTTATTGAACATTTTGTAATTCTTTATGTTAAGCATGGGGGACAAAATGAAATGGGGTGGGTTGTGATATAATTGTTTAATATAAAGGGGGGACAAGACAAAATTTAGTGGGGGAATCTTGTATTTGTTTATGTTAGGCATGGGGGACAAAATATAATGGGGTGGTGTGATATGTTTATTTAATGTAATGGGGATGAGTGGGAAGATAATGGGTTTGGTAGAGAAAAAGTATTGATTTTAATTGATTGAAAGATTTATGGGATGGGTTATATATAGGAAGTCTTGAAACAAGATTTAAAAACAGATACGAGAGAATACAGAAGAGAAAGAACGAATCTGAACAGAAAGCTAAAAAAAAAAAAGAACAGATAGACAGAACAGAAAAACACAAACAGAGAAAAAAAAAGAGCTGAATATTTAAGAGAGAGAAAAATTCCGAAAAATATTCAAACCTTCAAATAAAAAAAATAAAAAAAATATTATGCTTTCTTTCATTGTTTGAAATCACCATTAATTGTTGTTGTTTCATAAAAGTTGGAAGCATTTGTTTTGGGATTACTACTCCACCGGTCTGTTACTGGGTTGTTACTGTTGTTGGGCTGTTGTTGCTGTGTTGTACTGTTATTTCTGCTGCTGATTCTCATCTTCATTTTCTTTTGCTTCCAATATCAGGTACACAACTGAAAAGCTGGTTATTGTAATCCGAAATATGAAGCATGAATACGAAAAATGAAGAGTTGAAATTCTAAATTTGTTTTAATTATATTCTGAATTTTATTTGTATGTACAAATTATTTAGCTTGTAAAAAATCAGAATCATGTAGTTAGCAAATGGTGTAGTAACTCCGTCGAGTCATCAAACGAATAGGCCATCTAGTAGGAACTGGGTAGTAATATTGTTTAGTTAAATAATATTGGTTAATTTCAGCATGTAAATGGTTTAGGATTAAAATTAGATTGCTAAGTTTTTTTTTTAATTTGACAAACTGAGAACATGCCTCGTATAATGTAACTAGGTAGCAACATGTGAATAAGACGGCCCAGGTCTAGTTTTAAGTCATACACGTTAGGCCTGGGCCCGCAGTGGCAACATCCGGTTTGCATCAATTTCAGATTTATGAATCATATTCAAAATCCATCTATAAAGTATGTAAATAATTTAAGATATTTTCTCTTTTATTTTGTAGAGACAAATTTAATAAGAGAAAAATGTAGGCATTTTAGGATTGTCCTTTAAAAATAAAATGAGATGAGCCTCGCCCAATCAAATGCACCAATTGCGGGCCCCTCAATAAATATTTAATTGAGTGTTTAGAATTCGGGATGGACTGTTTAGTGAATTCCACAGTCTTGCCCATAAATAATAATACGCTAGTCGCTTTAGGTGCGTATTTAATAATGTTATCTTCTTAAACTCGGGTGCGTATTTCATGCAACCCAAATCCAAATCCCAAAACATTGAGTAAAATGTGTTCCGGATTGCGGGTGCATTTCATGTGACGTAATCCAAAGACATGTTTTAAACAATGTTCACATTCTTGTAAAAATGATAATAATAACAATAAAAGCAGTAAAAAGATAAAATTTGCACATGAGCTCATAATTGTATAAAAATCAGATATTTAAGCCAAATATGACAGTTGAGTGACCGTGCTAGAACCACAGAACTCGGAAATGCCTAACACCTTCTCCCGGGTTAACAGAATTCCTTATCCGGATTTCTGGTGCGCAGACTGTAATACAGAGCCATTCTTTTCCTCGATTCGGGATTAAAATTGGTGACTTGGGACACCCTAAATCTCCCAAGTGGCGACTCTGACTTAAATAAATAAATCCCGTTTCGATTGTCCATTAATTGGAAAAAACTCCCTTGTACCCCCGCGGGGGCGGAAAAATGAGGTGTGACAGCTCTGGCGACTCCGCTGGGGATATAAGTAACCCAGAACCACTGGTTCAGGGTTAGAATTCAAGCTTAGATAAATTGTTATATTTGGTTTTATCTGATTTTTACATGTTTGAGCCTAATGTGCTAAAAGCTGCTTTTACCGCTTTGATATTATTTGAACTGTACATATAAACTGTGCCGAAACCTTTCTCTTCTTACCTCCGGGGAGAAGCTCGCTGGACGAGACTCCCTATTCTGTTAGTGTCAATACCTGAAATAAGAAAGAGGTCGGACAAGTTACAAAGCCGGACGATCTCGCGGGTCCCCGGTACGTAGCCCCCTCCTCGGCTCGAGTTGTCCGCTCGGGTACACAGTCTAGAACGTATACCCAGGTTATAAACCTAGTATAACAAAACCTCTGTTGGGAAATTAAACCCAGAACCACTGGTTCAGGGTTCAAGAATTCGAGCTTAGAATAATTGTTATATTTGGCTTTATTATCTGATATATATTGCATGTTCTGACATAACATACTAAATGTTATCTTTTACCGCTTTGATATTATCTGAACTGTATATAAACTGTGCCGAAACCCTTCTCTTCTTACCTCCGGGGAGAAGCTCGCTTGGTCGAGGCTCCCTATTCTGTTAGTGTCAATACCTGAAATAAGAAAGAGGACGGATAAGTTACGAAGCCGGATGGCCTTTTGGTTCCCGGTAAGTTGCCCCCTCCTCGACTCGAGTTGTCCGCTCGGGTACACAGTCTAGAACATATACCCAGGTTATAAACCTAGTATAACGAAACCTCATGCCGGATCCCTAGTAGGAACGCTTATTTGCATCATGTTGCATTTGACTTAGGGGACTCAACACAGGGGTTGGGTCCGTCTAGGACTAGCAACCTGAAATGAAAAGACCATTCTGATGCATCCTACTTGCTCTGTACATATATTTGTTTCGAACTTGCATGTTGACCGGTTTCTGAATCTCGGGAATGTTGGAAAATTGAAGGAAAAAAAAAGGAAAAAGAATATATCAGTTAGGGATTTAATTGATTATTTTAGAAAAAATCAATGACCAATTACTGGCGAAACTCTGCCGAAATTTTGAAAAAAAAAAAGAAAAATATTTTATTTTGTTTTACTAAAAAATATATTAAAAAAAAAAGTCTTTTATTTTTTGGAAAAATAGATTGTTTTATTGTTTGATGAAAATGGAAAAAAAATCGTTATTTTGTCTTTTTCAAAAATAGAAAAGGAAAATAGATTGTCTTGCCAGGAAAAAATAAAAATGGAAAAGAGTCATGTTTTAAAATAGTTCGGTTAATTTGCCCGAACTACGCGGGTTTGATTCTCACCGGATGTGAGATACGTAGGCAACCCTCATCGGGTCTAACCCCCTTTTTTTTGCTAAAATAGCCAAACACCAATAAATAAATAAAAAATGTGTCAAAATTTTAATTTTGTCATAAATAAGTCAGGCGGTGTCCAACCTCCCCTTTTGCTAAAAAATAATAAAAAAAATGTCAAATTTTAATTTTGTCATAAAGAAGTCGGGTGACGTTGTTTTATCAAGACATAGCCGAATGTTCCCGAAAGGGACGCCGGAAGGCTGACTTTGCATAAACAACCAACTTTTTGGTCATGTTTAGGATTTTTGGTCCAGTTTGACCCACACAGCCTTAAAAATCTTCGTCCCCGAGACGATGAAGGGCCGTGTTTGCAACACCAGGTTTTATTGTAATTTGAAAAAAAAAAGAGTCAGCGGTCAGGTGAACACCGTCTGGATTTTTGGTCAAAATAAGCCGAGCCAGCTTCGACCGCGTCTTAAATCGTTCTTGCCGAAATAGCCTTAGAATATCTTTCAGTTGTCGAAAAGCTATTTTCGTAAAAGAACAGACAAGTTTGTAAAGTGTCATAAAATAATCCTCCCCGACCTCAAAAATTGGAAGGGGCCACGTTTGCAAAAATAACCGTTCGGTTGCATTTGCCAAACGGAGAAAGGAAGCTGGCCGTTTGTTTTTGGATTTTGTAAATCTTTTGATTAAAATATGTGGGTTGTTTGATTTTCGAGTTTGTAGGTCATCTTCAGACCTTTGAAACCCAGTTTGTTTTAATATGAAAATTGAAAAAATGTTTATTATTGTTTATCTTTATTGGTCCGAACTACACAAGGTCTGATTCATGCGGGGTCATGATACGTAGGCAATCTCCATAAGATTCGACTACAACAAAAAAGCAAAAAAAAAAAAAAAGAGAGAGAATCAAAAAAAATGAAAAAAATGAAAAAAAAAATCAAAAAAGAAGGAAAATGAAAAAAAAGGAAAAAAAAATGTTGTTAATAATGAGGACCGACTGAGTCCATTTTAACCTGTTTTGTTTTGAATCACAAAGAAAGTTAAGGTGATTGGTGTGTGGTAAGCCGGACAATGACACCCAGAATATCGCGCGGAATCCTTTACCTGCACATCATGATACACACTTTGCGGGGATCAGGCCTGATGATAGAAGCACTCGAATCCTATTGGGGAATTGTTGACTAAGGTTGATGATATCGAAGTTGGCAATGGTCTGGACAATACTGATGCGAAGCTCAGTGGCTAAGATGCCAATTTTGATAAAGTGGGAGGACGCTCCGTTCCTTGGTTAGCAAGAGAGAAGCTTGTGGTGGCTTATTTTGTTGTCATTTCTGTTGTTCGGATTATTAGGGTTGTAATTCGGATATTGTCTCGTGTCAAACTGTCTTATCTTTCCGTTTTGTCATAGCAGTTTGTTTAAGTTTGTCCAGGTTGTTTTAGGAATTTATTCTAGTTTGTTTTTGTTATTCAAACCATTTCACCGGTAGTCTAATGCAAAATCCGGTCTTTTATTATTTCCAGTCATCTTTTGTTTAGTCCTTTTATCATTTTGGTCAGCGCCGATTCTAGTGACATGACATGCGCACACAGTTTGGGCCTAATCTTAAAAGTTAATCATAAAACCCCGGAAAGGTGATCAGAACATTTAAAAGAAATAAGGACGGTTTGAGATTATCCGGAGCTCGAGTCATACGGAACTAGGGCAAGTAAAACACAAAGAAACCCGCTAAAAGAAAGATTCGCCAAATTGTCATGAGGGTCGCTCATGATAATAAGAGCGAGAGTGTCTCCCAACGGTGCTTTAGAAATGACAAATGAAAAGCAAATGTTGAATATAATTGTCAAGTCCAGCACCATCAGAAGAGACTATAAATCTATGTTCAATTGTGTTGTTTGCACCGGGCATGTTTTGAAGACTGGAATGACGAAGGCATTTTGTTCTGCTACCTAAACACTTTATCCTTCGTTAACCCTTTTTGAGCCTTATTGTTTTTCTTTCATACCCCTCTCGGAATCAATAGCAACGATTAGAAAATGCAAGCACGGCAGGTAAACAAAAGAAAAAAAAGAAAGAAAAGAAAACAACAAAACGACAAAAGAAAAAGGAAAAAAAAAAGAAGAAAAGAAAAATGATAACAGAAAAAAAAACCCAAAGGAAAGTCAAATGAAAAAGAAGAATTGGGAACTACGTTCTACCTGATTCCTCAAAGAGGATACGTAGGCGCCTCACGGCTCGGTCATGGTGTAATAAAAATAATAAAAAATAAGTAAATAATCCCCAAGCAAGAAACTGGGACAAGGATTGCGCTTGTGGTAAGCAAAATTGGTTCCGAAGGTTATAATTTTAAAACCCCAAATTTAATTTGTTTTTGAGCCTTTAATACCCTTTCTTTATAGCCTGTCGAAAAACCCACATTACGGTCCAAAGAAAGACCTTCTGATCAGTCTTCAAAAGATGCCAAGTCAGACAAATGAGAGTTTTGCCGGTGAACATAACACTCTGTTCCACAGCAGAAAGGACTCTAATCTCCAGCAGAGAGAGTCATACCGGCAACACTCCAAATCCCCAGTTGGAAAGTGATACAAATGAGAGAGTCTTATAGGTGAAAACCTTCACAGGCACCATAAGGCGATGAAAGCTGAGAGAAGAACTAAAATGAGAGAGGCTTGATCGGGAAAACCCATCGGGCACTACAAGTCGAATAAGATTGAGAACCAGATGAGGAATTGCCAATTGAAGGTCTTGAAATACGATTAACAGCGGAGGATAGGCCACATGTGCATGTCATGACCATTAGAGTCGGTATCTGCGTTTGATAGGTTTTTATTTATAGTTTCTTTTATTAAAGAGTCATCGTTTTCCTTTGTCTTTTATTCTGTTCCTTTTATCTTTTTCCTTTCATAGAAAAATTCCCCAATAGAGCCTGTTTGGTCAAAACCAGTGGGAAATGACTTCAAAATGGGCCATCAACTCTCCAATCATGCAAGATGAGATCTGACTAGTACATCCAAGTGGTATAGTCAACAAGGAACAAGCGCGAGGCCAGTGTCAAAAAAATATCCCCAGCAAAAGGGAGTTGACAAAAGGATTGACGAGTGTCAAGAGGGATATCCCAGCCGAAATCAAAGGTTGTTAAACCTCAAGACCAAGGCCCGTGGACAAAGCAAGGAGAGCAGTGAGCATGATTTGGGAAATTCATACGATACTAAAAGATCGGTGAAGTGCAAGTTTCCAGGCTATGTCACAAAAGAAGAGGGATATCCCCAGCAAATAATATCATCCCCAACAAGTTGTGGAACAAAGAGCAAGGAAGGAGAAAGGGAAAACCAGCCCAACAGGAGTATCACAACCAACCACCGCGTTTTAAACTAACAAATTTTGTTTGATTTGAAACAGGTAAAGGAAATGGCATTGATGACAAAAATGCATGCCACAAGGGATATTGTCAAACTGGGGCAGAAAAGTTTCCTTTCATTTAGAAAATTTTCTGAAAGTCAGGTACCCATTCGCGGAAGAATAAAGATAACGCCAGTCTCAAGGGAAGTGGTCTTAGAACCAGTGTTGCCCCCAACGTAATAAGTTTCAATGGAGGAAGTTGTTCCCCAGCAAAGGGATGAAACTTGAGCTCAGAAAAAGCAAGAGGCCAGCATCATTCCCAACAGCCTTTCGAAGAGTGAAGCACTAGTTCTGAAGGAATCAAAATCCCCCAGCGGTGTTATCCTCGACAGTGTTATCCCCAACTGATAACATTTTATCCCCCAACAGGTAAGTAAATAATTCCCCAACAGTGTTATCCCCAGCAGTTTCGAGGAGTCCAACACAAGTTTGGTGAAAATCTGTATCCTCAGCGGTTCCTTTCAGGGAAAGGCAAAACGAGTCTTAAGGGAGGTAGTCTTCGAAGGAAGAAGCTATGCAAAAAAAAAAGAATACATAAAAAAAAAAAGAGAAAAAAAAACGAAAAAAAAGGGGGAAGTAGTTTGCAGAGGAATGAAACATCCTACTCAAAAGGAAGTAATTTTGGAAGGAGTAAGATAACATATTTACTCAGCAGAGTTATTCACAGCAGTGTTATCCCCAGTGGATCATCGAGATGTAGAAGCATCCTCGACAGAGTTTCGGACAACCCAGAGTGGGTAAGGAAGAAAAGGAAAAGTCATCCCCATCAAAATAATCCCCAGCAGTTTCGAGGGAAGACAACACAGGTAAGTAAATAATTCAGGAAGAAGGAAATGGTTCACGCATAGGAGACGCACTTCCTAAGTGAAGATTTCATTAATAGGAGATGCACTTCCTAGTTTGAAATCATTAAAGTTTCACCCATAGGAGATGCATTTCCTCCTAAGTTTGTTTAGTTTCACCCCTAGGAGATGCATTTCCTCCTAAGTTTGTTTTTTACCCATAGGAGATGCATTTCCTCCTAAGTTTGTTTTTTACCCATAGGAGATGCATTTCCTCCTAAGTTTATTTTTACCCATAGGAGATGCATTTCCTCCTAAGTTTGTTTTACCCATAGGAGATGTATTTCCTCCTAAGTTTGTTTTACCCATAGGAGATGCATTTCCTCCTAAGTTTGTTTTTTACCCATAGGCGATGCATTTCCTCCTAAGTTTGTTTTTTTTTACCCATAGGAGAGGCATTTCCTCCTAAGTTTGTTTTTACCCATAGGAGAGACATTTCCTCCTAGGTTGTTGTTGAACCAATAGGAGTCGCATTTCCTCCTAAGTTTGTTTTAGTTTCACCCATAGGAGATGCATTTCCTCCTAAGTTAAGTTTAGTTTCACCCATAGGAGATGCATTTCCTCCTAAGTTTACTTTTACCCATAGGAGACGCATTTCCTCCTAAGTTTAGTTTTACCCATAGGAGATGCATTTCCTCCTAAGTTTGTTTTTACCCATAGGAGAGGCATTTCCTCCTAAGTTTAGTTTCACCCATAGGAGAGGCATTTCCTCCTAAGTTTTGTTTTCACCCATAGGAGAGGCATTTCCTCCTAAGTTTAGTTTCACCCATAGGAGAGGCATTTCCTCCTAAGTTTTAGTTTTACCCCATAGGAGAGGCATTTCCTCCTAAGTTTATTTTTTTTACCCATAGGAGATGCATTTCCTCCTAAAGTTTAGTTTTACCCCTAGGAGATGCATTTCCTCCTAAGTTTGCTTTAGTTTCACCCATAGGAGATGCATTTCCTCCTAAATTTGTTTTTACCCATAGGAGAGGCATTTCCTCCTAACTATGTAACCTACGTATCTCACATCCTATGGGTATAAGGAAGAGCGATGAAAGTATTAGCAATCAGGAGTCCGCCTGGAGAACAGAGACATACTTTTCAAGTTTGATATCAGGAGTCCGCCTGAAGAACGGAGACACACAGTTCAAGTATTGGTTGAAGTCAGGAGTCCGCCTGGAGAATAGAGACATTCCATTTCAAATTTAGCAATCAGGAGCCCGCCCATAGAACAGAGGCATACATTTTTCAAGCATTGAAGTTGGGAGCCCGCCCAGATAATAGAGACATTCAATTTCAAATTTAGCAATCAGGAGTCCGCCTGAAGAACGGAGACATACAGTTTAAATTTCAAAAGTCAGGAGTCCGCCTGGAGAATAGAGACATTCAATTTTAAATTTAGCAATCAGGAGTCCGCCTGGAGAACAGAGACATACTTTTCAAGTCTGATGTCAGGAGTCCGCCTGAAGAACGGAGACACACAGTTCAAGTATTGGTTGAAGTCAGGAGCCCCCCTGAATAACAGAATGGTGATTTATTGGTTGAAGTCAGGAGTCCGCCTGAAGAACAGAGACATACAGTTTAAATTTTAAAAGTCAGGAGTCCGCCTGGAGAATAGAGACATTCCATTTCAAATTTAGCAATCAGGAGTCCGCCTGGAGAACAGAGGCATATATTTCAGTCTTTACATTTCAAGCATTGAAGTTGGGAGCCCGCCCAGATAACAGAGGCATACATTTCAGTCTTTACATTTCAAGCATTGAAGTTGGGAGCCCGCCCAGATAATAGAGGCATACATTTCAGTCTTTACATTTCAAACATTGAAGTTGGGAGCCCGCCCAGATAACAGAGGCATACATTTCAGTCTTTATATTTCAAGCGTTGAAGTTGGGAGCCCGCCCAGATAACAGAGGTGTACATTTCAGTATTACATTTCAAGCGTTGAAGTTGGGAGCGCGCCCATACAACAGAGGCATACATTTCAGTCTTTTCATTTCAAGCGTTGAAGTTGGGAGCCCGCCCATAGAAAAGAGGCATACATTTCAGTATTACATTTCAAGCGTTGAAGTTGGGAGCCCGCCCATAGAACAGAGGCATACATTTCAGTCTTTACATTTCAAGCGTTGAAGTTGGGAGCTCGCCCAGATAACAGAGGCATACATTTCAGTTTTTCATTTCAAGTATTGAAGTTGGGAGCCCGCCCATACAACAGAGGAATACATTTCAAGATCAAGTCAGAGGACAATAAAACAGAGGGTTACAATAGGAATCCCCAGCAGGAAACAATAAAAATCCCAAGCACCGGGAAGTAGAAGGTTGTAACAAGAGGTCTCAGCACAAACTCAAGTGCATGTGTCAAAAAGAAGAAAAATACCGGAAAAAATACAAGCAGACAAGAAACCAAGGCAACAAGAAAAGTTGCAGTCTAGCCTAGCTTCTTGTTTTCTTTTAAGCACGGTGTAACAAGGAGATCGGTAAGCAGTAGTAATAGCATGCAACAATAGTAACATTGCAGTCCAACGGTAGTCCCAGCTACCAAAATTTCCCGAACTACATTGACATGATTCCTGTTTAGCCCAGGATATGTAGGAAACCTTTGAAGCAAAGGTTCGGTCAAATCTTTTTCAAAAAAATGCTTCACACGGAGTACTCGGATGGGCAAAAATCGCTCGCTTTATATTTGCACGAAAACCCTTCGTGTCATCGGGCAAAGAGGGGCAGCTGTAAGCACGTGATTTTTGCCCTATATGAGAATTACTCCCAAAAAATTCAAAAATAAAATAATTTTTCTTGGTGTGCAATTTTTGTGATATTTTGTGGTATTTTTGTGTAATTATTGGTATGTTTTTCTGTGCATGTTTATTTGTTAAATTAATAAAAATAAAAAAATATGTCGCATTTTGCATGTAGGATTTAATTCTACAATTGTTAGTAATTATGTTTGTTTTACAGAAAAATAAAAATTACAAAAATAGGCATCGTTTGCATTTTTAGCATTTAATGTCCGAATATACAATTTTATGCTTAATTATTACTTAATTGTGCGTTAATTGTTATTGGGAGTTAATTTGCACTTTTATAACTTAATTTAGTTTTTAATAATAGTTTAAGTATTTTTATAATTTAGTTTTAGAAAAATAAAATAAGAAAAGAGAGCAAAAAATAAAGAAAGTCGGAATTGGGCCTCTTCTTCAAAATTCAAACTACAAGCCCAACAAATACCCAATCTTCCCAAACGGCCCAGTCCATTTTGAACTGGATCGACCCAGTCCATAACCCAAAAGACCCAAACCCACTTTGTCTTTCATTTTTCATAAAAACAAAACAAAACAAAAACAAAAAAAAACAAAAAAAAAACCCTAAAAGACTAAGCTATCCGCCACCCCCCTCCCTATCTTCTTCTTCTCCATTTTTCTCCAAGGTCATCCATGGCTTCCCCCTCAAAGCTCAACCATGGCTGCCCGACGTCGACAAAACCAGCAGCTCCAACGAACAACATCTTCTCCAAACAAAACGCCAAGCAAGCTGCCTTTCTTCTTCGTCGTCGCATCCAAACGACCATCGTCGCAGCTGCTGCGTCGTTCGCGTCCAGCCGCTGCTGCTGCTGCTCATGCAGCTGCTGCTGCGTTTTCTACTGCTACTGTTCACGCAGCTGTGCCTGTGTCGTCACTTCATCTTCTTCGTCCAATGAACAACAGTCCAGCTACTTCTTCTTCGTGTTCGTCGTCGCTGTGTCGCCGCTGCTGCTGCCGCTACGTTGCCGCTGCTGCTGCTCCGTTTTGCTGCTGCTCACGCTTCACACTTCTGCCTCCTACTGCCTCTGCGTCGAGAAAATGGCCAGCCACTGCCTCACCAACGTTGTTGCTCCTTCGTCTTCTTCGTTTCTTCGTCGTTGTTTTGAATCGGTTAGTTGTTCTAAGTTTTATTTTTGTCCATATTTTTGTTTGATATTTTCCGGATCCAAAATCGTTAAATGATTCAATTCTTGATTTGTTCGTTGTTCATCGTTGAAATAATTTTTAGTTTGTTCATGTGTTTTGATTGAATTAATTTTCAGATTTCAAATGGAAGTTTAGTTAGTTGTTTTTCATGTTTATTTCATGTTTATATTATTGTTTAGGTAAATATTTGTTAGTCTAATGTTGGTGAGATAAAAATTGAAGTTTAATTAATTATTTCTTCAATTTGTTTCATGTATTTATGTATTTTTAGAAATTGTTAATATTGTTAAGTTCAAGCTTAAGTTCATAATTGTTTCTTCGTCGATCTTGTTATTTGTCTAAAAGACTTTAGTTGTGTTAAGGGAAATATATTGATTTAATCGTTTGAATCCATCATGTTTGTTGTTTAAAATAGATTTCATTCATGTTCATACTTTGTTTGTTTGATCTTGAATTCGAAATTTGTATAGCTTGATTTCTTGTTTACCATTTATGATTATTTCTTGAAATTGTCTCATAATCTTATTTAAAGTTTAATATAGGAATTGTTTGTTGTAATGTTGTTAGAGTTGATTTTAAGTTCAATATTATTGAATTTAGAAATCTAAATATACTTGTTTGATTGTTGTTTTTGAATCTGAAAATAGATTTGTTTGTTGCTAAAAATATTGTTCAATCAAATTTTAGTTGTTCTTTATTGTGCAATTTGTGTTCATGTGATTTGTTGTTGAAATGTTGTTGAAATCATGTTCATGTGATTTGTTGTTGAAATGTTGAAGAAATCATGTTCATGAAATTTGTTGTTTGAACATTGTTAGAAATTAATCATATTGTCTATATTTTGGTTAAGTTTGATTAATTGTTTGTTATAGCTGATGGGGTAGTTTGGTAATTTGTAGTACGTTCAGGGATAAAATAGTAATTGCAATAAGATCGGAAGGGTAGTTTGGTAATTGAATATTTTGTAATTCTTTATGTTAAGCATGGGGGACAAAATGAAATGGGGTGGGTTGTGATATAATTGTTTAATATAAAGGGGGGACAAGACAAAATTTAGTGGGGGAATCTTGTATTTGTTTATGTTAGGCATGGGGGACAAAATATAATGGGGTGGTGTGATATGTTTATTTAATGTAATGGGGATGAGTGGGAAGATAATGGGTTTGGTAGAGAAAAAGTATTGATTTTAATTGATTGAAAGATTTATGGGATGTGTTATATATAGGAAGTCTTGAAATAAGATTTAAAACAGAAAATACACAGACAGATAGGAAGAGAAGAAGAAAAAAAACGAAATCTAAAAAAAAAGAACAGATAGACAGAACAGAAAAACACAAACAGAGAAAAAAATGGTTGAATATTTAAGAGAGAGAAAAATTCCGAAAAATATTCAAACCTTCAAATAAAAAAAACAAAAAAAATATTCTGTTTTCTTTCATTGTTTGAAATCAGCATTAATTGTTGTTGTTTCATAAAAGTTGGAAGCATTTGTTTTGGGATTACTACTCCACCGGTCTGTTACTGGGTTGTTACTGTTGCTGGGCTGTTGTTGCTGTGTTGTACTGTTATTTCTGCTGCTGATTCTCATCTTCATTTTCTTTTGCTTCCAATATCAGGTACACAACTGAAAAGCTGGTTATTGTAATCCGAAATATGAAGCATGAATACGAAAAATGAAGAGTTGAAATTCTAAATTTGTTTTAATTATATTCTGAATTTTATTTGTATGTACAAATTATTTAGCTTGTAAAAAATCAGAATCATGTAGTTAGCAAATGGTGTAGTAACTCCGTCGAGTCATCAAACGAATAGGCCATCTAGTAGGAACTGGGTAGTAATATTGTTTAGTTAAATAATATTGGTTAATTTCAGCATGTAAATGGTTTAGGATTAAAATTAGATTGCTAAGTTTTTTTTTAATTTGACAAACTGAGAACATGCCTCGTATAATGTAACTAGGTAGCAACATGTGAATAAGACGGCTCAGGTCTAGTTTTAAGTCATACACGTTAGGCCTGGGCCCGCAGTGGCAACATCCGGTTTGCATCAATTTCATATTTATGAATCATATTCAAAATCCATCTATAAAGTATGTAAATAATTTAAGATATTTTCTCTTTTATTTTGTAGAGACAAATTTAATAAGAGAAAAATGTAGGCATTTTAGGATTGTCCTTTAAAAATAAAATGAGATGAGCCTCGCCCAATCAAATGCACCAATTGCGGGCCCCTCAATAAATATTTAATTGAGTGTTTAGAATTCGGGATGGACTGTTTATTGAATTCCACAGTCTTGCCCATAAATAATAATACGCTAGTCGCTTTAGGCGCGTATTTAATAATGTTATCTTCTTAAACTTGGGTGCGTATTTCATGCAACCCAAATCCAAATCCCAAAACATTGAGTAAAATGTGTTCCGGATTGCGGGTGCATTTCATGTGACGTAATCCAAAGACATGCTTTAAACAATGTTCACATTCTTGTAAAAATGATAATAATAACAATAAAAGCGGTAAAAAGATAAAATTTGCACATGAGCTCATAATTGTATAAAAATCAGATATTTAAGCCAAATATGACTGTTGAGCGACCGTACTAGAACCACGGAACTCGGGAATGCCTAACACCTTCTCCCGGGTTAACAGAATTCCTTATCCGGATTTCTGGTGCGCAGACTGTAATACAGAGTCATTCTTTTCCTCGATTCGAGATTAAAATTGGTGACTTGGGACACCCTAAATCTCCCAAGTGGCGACTCTGAATTAAATAAATAAATCCCGTTTTGATTGTTCTTTAATTGGAAAAAACTCCCTTGTACCCCCGCGGGGGCGGAAAAAGGAGGTGTGACAACAGGTCCTCCAAACGTGCCCATACTCACCATACTCAAAGCATCCATCTGAATACTGCGGCTGGGGAAACTGAGACTGGCCCTAACGGGCCAGCTGACCGCGATAATAACTCTGAAGAGGAGGTGCTCTGATAGGGGTTGGCGGTGCACTATAAGCTGGCTGCCCTAAAGGAGGTACATAAGGACCACGACCCCCTGGAACTCCGTGGGATGTCTAAAGTGTCGAATGAAACGACCTAGGATAATGGCCTCTACCAAGAGTACCTTGTCACGACCCAAGTTCGCCCTCCGTGAACTGTCGTGACGGCACCTAGTCTCTACGACTAGGTAAGCCTAACAAATGCGGAATATAAACGAAACTTGCGGAAGAAATAATCCAAAAGCCAAAATAACTGAATGGAACAATAGTTATAATGTCGCTCGGCATATACAACACAACATTCTCAAAACCAGTACACTATCCCAAAATCCGAAAACTCACAGAAACACAAGCCTTTGGAATGTCTAACTCCTGAATATCTACAAAGAAAGAAAAATACAAAAGGGCAATGTTTAACAGCTAGAATAGAAAGGGGCATGAGTACACCACAACAGTACTCATTAAGTGCCAAGCCTAACCTTGGTTGGGTAGTGACGAGGAAGGTCAGGGCCCTACTGAGATTAAATAAAATATAAAGATCAACAGTATAGAACAGAACAGTATGAATAAATACAGCAGTAAAATAACACAGGATGTACAGGATAGCAACAACTATACAAAAATAAGGTAAACACAGAAAGGAAATATAGCTCAGCACCAATAATAACAATCGAGATCTCCCAGGATACCATCCTGCAGTCCCATATGTACATATCCAATGGATCTCCCGGGATCACGTCCTGTAGTCCAACTCATAGTGCGCGGGGATCTACCGGAATCCCGTTCCGTAGTCCAAAGTATAAATATCCAATACTGGGGGAATCTACCAGGTGCATTCCCTTAGTTCCATATAACTATGTAGGGGGATCTACCAGAATCCCACATTCGTAGTCCCAAAATAAACAAACAAGGGGGAGCTAGCAAAATCCCACATCCGTAGTCCCAAAATAAATACACAGCAGCAACAGGAAAATATACAGAAATGGTAGTATTTCATATTAAGGCAACAAGTGATTCTAGCCTAGCATGCTGCACGGAATTCAAGTAAGGCAGGTTGAACAAATAAAGCAATTAAGTCACTTAAACATGCTTTCCTAAGCTAACAACAGGCTTAATAGTGCAAGTAATAGAAACAGGAAAGGAAACATACTAGTAATTACTTAAAGAAAACTGGATTTCCAACAATTAGCACAAGTACGCACTCGTCACCTCACGTACAAGGCATTTCAATTACCAAATATACCAATCCTAAGGGGAACGTCCCCCACATAAGGTTAGACAAGCCACTTACCTCGAACCGGCTCAAAATCAACCTGAAACCACGCTCTTGCCACGAGTACTCGACTCCAATTGGCCCAAATCTATTCAATTCAATTTCATAATGTAAATAACACTTCAAGTAATTGATTCTATAATTAAATTCTAAGCTAATACGCGAAATTATGTAAAATGACCAAAACACCCATCGGGACCACGTATCGGAATCGGGTAAAATTTATATTTCCAGAACCCTCGCACTCTCACAAGTTCAGTCATATCAAAAGTACCAAAATCGGACCTTAATGTGTCCCTCAAATCACCACTCATAGGTCTCCAATGAGACAAGCCCTAACCCCCCAATTACCACTGATTTTCCTTAATTGTTCATGTTTAAATTGATAAAAATCATTCCAACAACAAGTTTAGGGACCAAAGACCTTACCCCAACTCCTCTGAAAATCCCTCTTGAAAAGTGCTCCCCAAGCTTCTTCCCGTTTTGAAAAAGATGATAAATGGCTAAATTTTCCGAAGGCAAGAATTTATATGTTCTGCCCAGCAATTTCTGCATTTGCAGCCCTGGGACCGCATCTACGGTCTCGCTTCTGTGGAGCCAAGGTCGCATCTGTGACTTTTCATTAAAGGGCCAGCTTCCGCGTCTGCGACTCCCAATCTGCAGATGCAATACCGCTTTTACGGTATTACCACTGCTTTTGTGGTTCCTGAAAGAATGATCAAATTCTACTTCTACGGCCACTAAGCCGCTTCTGCAGCGTTGCACCTGCGGAACCCAAACCGCATATGCGGTTATGACAGAACCAGCAACTGAAGCTGCAACTCTAACTCCAAAATCTTTTCATCAACCATCCGAATTCATCCCGAGGCCTCCAGGACCTCAACCAAACATATCAACCAATCCTAAAACATCATTCAAACTTGTTTCAACCTTTAGAACGCTCAAAACAACACCAAAACACCTATTTTTCATCGAATTCAAGCCTAAGAATTCCAAAAACTCTAAAAATACGCTTTTTATTAAAAAGTCTATCAAACCTTGTCGGAATGACCTAAAATTTTGCACACACGTCACATTCAACACTACGGAGCTTACTCCAACTTTCGAAGTTCCATTCCGACCCTCAGATCAAAATCTCACTATTGGACCGGAAACTTCAAAAATTCAACTTTCGCCATTTCAAGCCTAAATTAGCTACGGACCTCCAAAACACAATCCGAACACGCCCCTAAACGCGGAATCACCTAACAAAGCTAACGGAACCATCGGATTTCCATTCCGAGGTCATCTTTACATTGTTCCGACTACGGTCAACTTCCCAACACCTAAGCTCTCATTTAGGGACTAAGTGTCCCAATACTCTCCGAAACTCAAAGCCAAACATTCCGGCAAATCAAAATAGCAGAAATAAACTCGGGGAAAGCAGTTAATAGGGGATCGGGGCGTAAATTCTTAAGAATACCGGTCGGGTCATCACATCCTCCTACACTTTCATTCGTCCTCGAACGAGCATAAAGACATACCTGAAGTAGTGAAAAGATGAGGGTAATGGCTGCACATATCCTACTCGGTCTCCCAGGTCACCTCCTCGACCAGCTGGACCCGCCACTGAACTTTTAAGGATGCAATGTTCTTTGACCTCAGCTTTCTAACCTGCCTGTCCAATAGTGCCACTGGCTCCTCAACATAAGATAGATCCTTGTCCAACTGAACTGAACTGAAATCCAACACGTGCGACAGATCACCGTGATACCTCCGAAGCATCGAAAGATGGAATACCGGATGAACTCCGGCCAAGCTAGGAGGTAAGGCAAGTTCATAAGCAACCTCCCCAACACGCCTCAATATCTCAAAAGGGCCAATAAATCTCAGACTCAACTTTCCTTTCTTCCCGAATCTCATAACGCCCTTCATAGGCAAAACCCGAAGTAGAACCCGCTCTCCAACCATATAGGAAACATCACGAACCTTCCGGTCTGTGTAATCCTTCTGTCTGGACTGGGCTGTATGGAGTCGATCCTGAATCACCTTAACCTTCTCCAAAGCATCCTGAACCAGGTCTGTGCCCAACAATCTAGCCTCACCCGGCTCAAACCAACCCACCGGGGATCTACACCGTCTCCCATATAAAGGCTCATACGGTGCCATCTGAATGCTGGACTGATAGCTGTTGTTGTAAGCAAACTCCGCCAATGGCAAGAACTGATCCCAAGACCCTCCAAACTTAATCACACATACACGGAGCATATCTTCAAGAATCTGAATAGTGCGCTCGGACTGTCTCTACGTCTGAGGGTGAAATGTTGTACTTAACTCTATCCGAGTACCCAACTCATGCTAAACGGCCCTCCAGAACTATGATGTGAACTGTGTACCTCTATCTGAAATGATAGACACTGGAATATCATGCAGACAAACAATCTCCCGGATATAAATCTCCGCTAACCACTCCGAAGAGTAAGTCGTACACACAGGAATGAAATAAGTGGACTTGGTCGGCCCATCCACAATCACCCAAATAGCATCAAACTTCCTCAAAGTCCGTGGGAGCCCAACTACAAAGTCCATAGTGATCTGCTCCCACTTCCACTCCGGAATCTCTATCTGCTGAAGCAGCCCACCCGGTCTCTGGTGCTCATACTTCACCTGCTGACAGTTGAGGCACCGAGCTACAAATACAACTATATCTTTCTTCATCTGCCTCCACCAGTAGTGCTGCCTCAAATCCTGATACATCTTCGTGGCACCCGGATGAATGGAATACCGCGAGCTATGGGTCTCCTCCAAAATCAACTCTCGAAGCCCATCAACATTGGGTACACAAATCTGACCCTGCATCTTCAATACCCCATCATCACCAATAGTCACATCTCTGGTATCACCGTGATGAACCTTGTCCTTGAGGACAAGCAAATGAAGGTCATCATTTTGTCGCTTCCTGATACGATCAAATAAGGAAGACCGAGAAATCACGCAAGCTAGAACCCGACTGGGCTCCGAAAGATCCAATCTCACAAAGTGGCTAGTTAAGGCCTGAACATCCATCGCCATAGGCTTCTCCGATGCTGGTAAATAAGCCAAACTCCCCAAACTTTCTGCCCAGTGACTCAAAGCATCAGCCACCACATTGGACTTGTCGGGGTGATACAAAATAGTGATGTCATAGTCCTTTAGCAACTCTAACCACCTCCTCTGGCGCAAATTTAGATTCTTTTTCTTGAACAAGTGCTGCAAGCTTCGATGGTCAATATAAATCTCACAAGGAACCCCATATAAATAATGGCGCCAAATCTTCAGGCGTGAACAATGGCAGCTAACTCAAGGTCATGAACAGGGCAGTTCTTCTCATGTACCTTTAGCTGTCTAGACGCGTAGGCAATCACCCTACCGTCCTTCATCAACACCGCTCCGAGGCCAATCCTCGAGGTATCACAATAGACCGTATAAGACCCCAAACCTATAGACAATATCAAAACTGGGGTTGTAGTCAACGCTGTCTTGAGCTTCTAAAAGCTTGCCTCATACTCCTCCGTCCACTAAAACAGAGCACCCTTCTAGGTCAACCTGGTCATAGGGGCTGCAATCGATGAAAACCCCTTCACAAAACGACGGTAGTAACCCGCTAGGCCAAGGAAACTGCGGATTTCGGTAGCTGAGGATGGTCTGGGCCAACCCTGCACGACCTCTATCTTCTTCGGATCCACCTAAATACCCTCACTCGATACCACTTGGCCTAAGAATGCCACTGAATCCAACCAAAACTCACATTTCGAGAACTTAGCATATAACTTCTTCTCTCTCAGAGTCTGAAGCACAGTCCTCAGGTATTGCTCATGATCTTCCCGACTCGGGAATACACCATAATATCATCAATAAAGACAATGACGAACGAGTCAAGCTACGGCCGAAACACACTGTGCATCAAATGCATAAAGGTTGTTGGGGCATTGGTCAGCCCAAATGACATAACAAGGAACTCGTAATGACCATACCGAGTCCTAAAAGCAGTTTTCGGGATATCTGGCTCCCGAATCTTCAACTGATGGTAACTGAGCGCAAATCAATCTTAGAAAACACCAGTGCGCCCTGAAGCCAGTCAAAAAGATCATTAATATGAGGCAAAGGATAACAGTTCTTAACTGTCACTTTGTTCAACTGGCGATAATCAATACACATACGCATAGAACCATCTTTTTTCTTCACAAACAAGATAGGAGCACCCCAAGGTGATACACTGGGCCAAATAAAAACCTTATCAAGCAATTCCTGTAACTGATCCTTCAACTCTTTCAACTCAGGAGGAGACATACAATACGGAGGAATAGAAATGGGCTGAGTGCCCAGCAGTAGATCAATGCCAAAATCAATATCTCTATCAGGTGGCATGCTTGAAAGGTCAGTTGGAAACACTTCGGGAAAACCTCGTACTACTGGGACTGAATCAACTGAAGGGGTATCAATACTGATATCTCTCACATAAGCTAAATACGCGTCACACCCCTTCTCAACCATACGTTGAGCTTTAAGAAAAGAAATAACTCTACTGGGAGAGTGATCTAAAGTACCCCTCCACTAAATACGCGATACACCTGGCATAGCTAGCGTCGCGGTTTTGGCATGACAATCAAGAATAGCATAATGGGGCAACAACCAGTCCATGCCCAAGATAATGTCAAAATCTACCATGCTGAGCAATAATAAATCGACTCTGGTCTCACAACCACTAAGAGCAACCAAACACGACCGATAAATGCGGTCCACAACAAGAAAATCTCCCACAGGAGTAGAAATATAAATGGGGAACTCAAAGAATCCCGAGGTAAACCCAAATGCGGAGCAAAATAAGAAGACACATAAGGATAGGCAGAGCCTAGATCGAATAAAACTGATGCATCTCTATGACAAACCAGGACAATACCTGTGATGATACAATCGGAGGCGACAGCCTCGGTACGGGCAAGAAGGGCGGAATATCTGCTCTGGCCTTCCCCTCTAGCTAGCTGGGCAGGTGAGGTAGCAACTGGTGCGGTGATCATAGCCTGAGAACTTTGCGGAGCGCACTGTGGCTGAGAAGTCTCTAGAGGTGCACTCCTCCCATGTTTAGGGCAATCCCTCACCACATGGCGTGTGTCACCACACTCAAAACAAGCTCTAGGAGGACGTGGCAGTGGAAACTGTGCGGTACGGGTACTTTAAGACCCCTGAACACCTGAAACACTGTGTGAAATCTGAGATGCAAACTGAGTTGGCTGACCCACAAAACCTCTACCATGCCGTACTCTTCCTCCAAAATAAGGACCAGTGGGTCTCTCTAGTCTACGAGGTCTCCTTACTTCCCTATACTCTCTCGCCTGACCTCGTTTATCCTCTCTCTCCTGGACCCACCTGTCCTCTACTCGGCAAGAGGTCCTCACCACTCGCTGAAATGGGACCACAGGCTGTGTCTATGACACCTGGAACCTAACCAATGAGAACTCGCTGCTCTGGAGTGGGGGTACCAAAAGTTTGGGTCCCTTCCCCGATCTGTGAGGTAGTTGGTACAACCTGAATCAACCCCGCCTGAACTAATGTACCAAACATGCTCAGGAACTATGCTAATGTCTCCTAAAGTGCTGAAGCAGTAGTAGGACTAGGTGCATCCGGTGTCTGGACTCTGTCTGGAACTGCTGGTGGCACTTTGGTGACAGCTCGTGTAGGTGTTCTAGCTGCACCACGTGTGCGTCCTCGGCCTCTACTCCGGCCTTGACTTCTGGCGACTCTCACATGGGCGCGGGTGCCTGATCATCTCTGGTAACATGTATACTCACCATCGGTGAGAGAATAGAAGATAGAAGTTTAGAATTGTGAAATCAAAAATCTTGCACGACATGGAATTCAAATGAGTGGAATTTTCCTAACGATTACATAGCCTCTCGTAGATAAGTACAGATGTCTCTATATCGATCAACGAGACTCTAATAAACAGTCTTGTGATCCATGACTCCTATGAACCTAGAGCTCTGATACCAACTTGCCATGACCCAGTTCGCCCTCCGTGAACTGTCGTGACGGCACCTAGTCTTTACGACTAGGTAAGCCTAACAAATGCGGAACATAAACGAAACTTGTGGAAAAAATAATCCAAAAGCCAAAATAACTTAATGGAACAATAGTTATAATGTCGCTCGGCATATACAACACAACATTCTCAAAACCAGTACACTATCCCAAAATTCGGAAACTCATAGAAACACAAGCCTTTGGAATATCTAACAGTCTAACTCCTGAATATCTAACAAGAAAGAAAAATACATAAGGACAATATTTAACAGCTAGAATAGAAAGGGACTTCTCGGTCTGTGGATGCGGAAAATGTACCTCGAAGTTTATAAAGCAGTCGCCACCCTCAAGGATGGTAGGCCTGAGTAGCGGTACCTAGATCTACACATGAAAAACATGCGCAGAAGGGGCCTGAGGACACCACAGCAGTACTCAGTAAGTGCCAAGCCTAATCTCAGTTGGGTAGTGACGAGGAAGGTCAGGGCCCTACTGAGATTAAATAAAATATAAGAATCAACAATATAGAATAGAACAGTATGAATAAATACAGCAGTAAAATAACACAAGATGTACAGGACAGCAACAACTATACAGAAATAAGGTAAACACGGAAAGGAAATATAGCTCAGCACCAATAATAATAATCGGGGATCTCCCAGGATACCATCCTGTAGTCCCATATGTACATATCCAATGGATCTCCTGGGATCTCGTCCCGTAGTCCAACTCATAGTGCGGGGGGATCTACCGGAATCCCGTTTCGTAGTCCCAAATATAAATACCTAGTACTGGGGGAATCTACTGGGTGTATTCCCGTAGTTCCATATAACTGTACAGGGGGATCTACCGAAATCCTACATCCGTAGTCCCTAAATAAACAGACAATGGGGAGCTACCGGAATCCCACATCCGTAGTCTCAAAATAAATACACAGCAGCAACAGGAAAATATACAGAAATGGCAATATTTCATATTAAGGCAACAAGTGATTCTAGCCTAGCATGCTGCACAGAATTCAAGTAGGGCAGGTTGAACAAATAAAGCAATTAAGTCACTTAGACATGCTTTTCTAAGCTAACAACAGGCTTAATAGTGCAAGTAATAGAAACGGGAAAGGAAACATACTAGTAATTACTTAAAGAAAATCGGATTTCCAACAATTAGCACAAGTACGCACTCGTCACCCCGTGTACAAGGCATTTCAATTACAAAATATAACAATCCTAAGGGGAAGGTCCCTCATACAAGGTTAGACAAGCCACTTACCTTGAAACGGCTCAAAATCAACCCAAAACCACGCTCTTGCCACGAGTACTTGACTCCAATTGGCCCAAATATATTCAATTTAATTGCATAATGTAAATAACACTTCAAGTAATTGATTCTACAATTAAATTCTAAGCTAAAATGCAAAATTATGTAAAATGACCAAAACACCCCTCGGGCCCACATCTCGGAATCGGGTAAAATTTATATTTCTAGAACCCTCGCACTCTCACAAGTTCAGTCATATCAAAAGTACCAAAATTGGACCATAATTTGTCCCTCAAATCACCACTCATAGGTCTCCAATGAGACAAGCCCTAACCCCTCAATTACCACTGATTTTCCTTAATTGTTCATGCTTAAATTGATAAAAATCATTCCAATGACGAGTTTAGGGACCAAAGACCTTACCCCAATGAACTCCTCTGAAAATCCCTCTTGAAAAGTGCTCCCCAAGCTTCTTCCCGTTTTGAAAAAGATGAAAAATGGCTACATTTTCTGAAGGCAAGAATTTATATGTCCTGCCCAGTGATTTCTGCATTTGAAGCCTTGGGACCGCATCTACGGTCCCGCTTCTGCGGAGACAAGGTCACATCTGTGACTTTTCATTAAAGGGCCAGCTTCCGCGTCTGCGACTATCAATCCGCAGATGCGGTACCGCTTCTGCGGTATTACCACTGCTTCTGTGGTTCCTGAAAGAATGAACAAATTCCGCTTCTACGGTCATTAAGCCGCTTCTGCGGCACCGCACCTGCGGAACCCAAACCGCAGGTGCGATTATGATAGAACCAGCAGTTGAAGCTGCAACTCTAACTCCAAAATCTTTCCTTTAACCATCTGAATTATTCACGAGGCCTCCAGGACCTCAACCAAACATACCAACCAATCTTAAAACATCATTTAAACTTGTTCCAACCTTTGGAACGCTCAAAACAACACCAAAACACTTATTTTTCATCGAATGCAAGCCTAAGAATTCCAAAAACTCTAAAAATACGCTTTCGATCAAAAGGTCTATTAAACCTCATCCGATTGACCTCAAATTTTGCACACACATCACATTCAATACTATGGAACTACTCTAACTTCCGGAGTTCTATTTCGACCCTCAGATCAAAATCTCACTATCGGACCGGAAATTTCAAAAATTCAACTTTCGGCATTTCAAGCCTAAATTAACTACAGATCTCCAAAACACAAACCGAACATGCCCCTAAGTCCGGAATCACCTAACGAAGCTAACGGAACTATCGAATTTCCATTCTGAGTCCGTCTTTACACTGTTCCGACTACGGTCAACTTCTCAACACCTAAGCTTTCATTTAGCAACTAAGTGTACCAAAACTCTCCGAAACTCAAAGCCGAACATTCCGGCAAATCAAAATAGCAAAAATAAACTTGGGAAAAGCAGTTAATAGGGTATCAGTGCGTAAATTCTTAAGATGACCGGCCAGGTCGTCACATACCTCAACCTCTAGATGAGGCCCCACTGAATCCACCAGAGTGACGAGGCCTCTTGTCAGACCCTGGACCACTCCCCTGAGCTAAAACCACCTCAACTCGTCTGGCCACATTGGCTGCATCCTGGAAAGAAATCTTGCTCCCTCTCTTCTTAGCCATCTGCAATTTGATAGGCTGAGCAAGTCCCTCGATAAACCTCCTCACCCTCTATCTCTCTCGGTGAGAAGTATAAGAAGATCATGACGGTCCAAATATACAAATCTGGTCTCGTACTGAGCTTATCAAACTACCTCCAATAGTCCTCTCTCTGAGTAATAGGAAGATATTTCTCCAAGAATAGCTGTGAGAACTGGTCCCAAGTGAGAGTTGGTGACCCGGATAGTCTAGCCAAATAATAATCCCTCCACCATTTCTTGGAGGAACCTGATAGACGAAAAAGTAGCAAAGTCAACCCCATTGGTCTCCACTATCCCCATGTTCTGTAAAACCTCATGACAGCTGTCCAAATAATCATGGGGATCCTCTGAAGATGTACCACCATAGGTAGTAGTGAAAAGCTTGGTAAACCTGTCTAACCTCCACAAATCCTCCGAAGATATAGCTGATCCATCTTCTTTTTGTGCTACAACACCTGACAGAACTACCCCAACTGGTTGAGCTACCGAGTCTAAAATTGAGGAGCCATCTGCTCCAGAGTGTGAGTAGCAAGTCTGTGTTCCTCCTCTAACCCGGAAGATGGCTGGTGCTACAGGAATCATACCGGCCTGGGTAACACTCTCCATAAGGCCCACTAGATGGACCAAAGCATCCTAAAGTACCGGGTAGCCCTATTGGAATGGCTTGGGCCACAGCCTCCTCATCGAACTCTACTTGAGGCTCCTCTGTTGGTGCTACTGCTCGAGCTCTGGGTTGTGCCCTGTCCCTACCTCAGCTTCTAGCATGGCTTGGCCTCGTCCTCTGCCCCTCGTAGGAGCTCCCACTGGGCAGAGATGAATAGAAGCGAAATTGTTCCTAACTCTATAGCCTCTGGGGGATAAGCACAAATTTCTCCGTGTCGATTCCTCAAACTCTACCAAACTTGTTCGTGAATTGTGAGACCTAGGTAACCTAGTGCTCTAATACCAACTTGTCACGACCCAAATTTCTTACATTCGGGACCGTGATGGCGCCTAACATTGCACTCGCTAGGCGAGTCAACATTAAAGAATATTTCACCTTTTTCCTTTATCCTTTTATAATTAAAGTGTAATAAAACTAAATCAGCGGAAATAAAAGCGAAAGTGCATGATTTAACTAATTACTCGTATACTATTAACGACAACAAAAGTAAATACCACCCAGAAAACTGGTGTCACAACTCACGAACAGTCTACCAATACTACAAGTAATGGTTTGAAAGAAACTATATCTGTCTCGGAGAAAGTAAAACATAAATGAAGTAAGGATAGAAGGGGAAGACAGGGCCTGCAGATGCCTGCAGGACTACCTTGGGTCTCCTGAATGCGGTAACAACAACCAACCTCTCGATCAGCCACTAGCTCTGAAATCTGCATAGGAAGTGCAGAGTGTAGTATCAGTAAAACCGACCACATGTATTGGTAAGTGCCGAGCCTAACCTCGACGAAGTAGTGACGAGGCTATGGTGCGGCATAACAATATATAACCAGCAAGAGTTTATACTAAGACAGAAAGGAATCTGCAAAATGAAATATAACAGTAACTTGCATTAAATAAATACGAAACTCAGTCTTCTACCAATACTCAGCTATAACCTATTCTTAAGGGAGTTTCAACACCACAATAATGAGCCTCAGCAGAAATGAATACATAAACAACAATTGATGTGGCGCGCATCCCGATCCCACCATATAATCAATAATAGTATAAATATTCACCCTTATTATTCCTTGTTGCAGCGTGCAACCCGCTCCCACCAGTTCACCCTTATTACTCCTCAATATATCACCATTATTTCTCTTGTTGTGGCGTGCAACCCGATCCCACCTGTTCACCCTTATTACTGCTTATTATGGCATGCAACCTGATCCTACCAGATAATCACATTCACCCTTGTTCCTCCTGTTGCGGCATGCAGCCTGATCCAAATTTATATATCAGTACCAATCACAAAATAAAGACAAGTGTTTCACTAGTTAACTCAAATCCTCCACAACACTTATACCTTAAACCAACACAATGGAATATCACTACAATTATGAAACTTCACCAGTTAAAACTACACAACGAGACCAACCAACATATACCATGAAGCACCAACAAACCAACTTTAACCAGCAAGGTAATAAAATAAAACTATGAAACAATTAATACTTCAATAGAGAAAACAACAGTTAATATGAAGAAATTAGACATGGAAACATTTATGAGCAAGTAGCAATTAAGAAAAGAAGCAATATATTAGGAAACGGGGAAGGGAACAGGCTAAAATGATAATTTGGTGACATATACGTACTCGTCACCACACCTATACGTCACACACATGGAATTCCACATAGCAATTAAGTCAGGGATCCCTAATCCCTCAAGTCAAGGTTAGACCAAATACTTATCTCAAGCCAACGGGTATTTCAAAGCTCAATCACCACTTTACCTCTCGATTTTACCACCAATTCACTTGTATCTAGTCATAATTAACTTAATAACATCAATAAATGCTAAAGAAATCAATTCCAATGCATAATTATAGGTTTTCCAATAATTTCCCCAAAAAGTAAAAAATCGACCCTAGGCCTGCTTGGTCAAAACTCGAAATTCGGACCAAAATCCGATTACCCATTCACCCCCGAGCCCAGATATACAATTAATTTTGGAATCCGACCTCAATTTGAGGTCTAAATCCCCAAATTTTGAAATTCCGAAATTCTACCCAAAAACACCCAATTCAACCATGAAAAACCATAGATTCTAGGATGAAATCTTGTAAAAAGATGAAATAGATTGAAATAAATAAGTTAAGAATCATTTACCTATGATTAGGGGAAGAACTTGCCCTAGGAAAATCGCCTCTTGAAGTTTAGGTTTTGAAAAATGGGAGAATCAACGAAAAATCTCGTCCAAAAATTGTTTTGAACAGTTGCAATTATCGCATTTGCGATCACAGGTTCGTAATTGCAAACTCGCAAATGCGGCCATTACTTTACAAATGCGAAGCTTGGCCTGGCCTGCTGGCATCGCAAATGAGACAAGTGTTCGCAAATGTGGCCACTATTCTAATCGCAATTGTGACAATGAACTTCGCAAATGCGAAGGTCCCCTTCCCAGCCTCCTAATCGCAAATGCAAAATACCTTCACAAATGCGATGCTCGCATTTATGTAACTTGACGGGATGATTTGTTTTTGGTTTTGGAGTGAAATGGGACGCCTAGTCCCTAAAATGGAAGCTTAAGTTCTAGGATTTTGATCGTAGTCGGAACTGTGTGAAGACGACTCTAGAATGGAGTTTTGTCAGTTATGTTAGCTTCGTTGGGTGATTTTGGACTTAGGAGTGGCATTCGAATTGTAAATTTAAGGTCTGTAGCTGAATTAGGCTTGAAATGGTGAAAGTTGAATTTTAGGAAAGTTTGACCGGAAGTGGACTTTTTGATCGGGGTCGGATTCTGACTCCAAAAGTTGGAGTAGGTCTGTAATATCAATTATGACTTGTATGCTAAATTTGAGGACAATCGGGCGTGTTTTGATAGGTTTCGGCATCGGCTGTAGAAGTTTGAAGTTTCAAAGTTCATTAAGCTTGAATTGGAGTGTGATTCGTGTTTTTAGCATTTTTGGATGTGATTTTAAGGCTCGACTAAGTTTGTGTGATGTTTTAGGACTTGTTGGTAGGTTTGGTTGAGATCCCAATGGTCTCGGGTGGATTCCGGGTGGTTAAATGACTAGTTTTGGACTTGTTGGAATTGCAGAAAAATCTGATGTCTTGTTGCTAGTTTCCTTCATCGCGTTCACAAGAAAGGTCTCGCATTCGCGTAAAGTATCTGGAGGAAAGTGAAGTTTTATTCTTCGCGTTCGCAATGTAGGTCCCGCATTCACGAAGTTATAAGGTATTTGGTCTACGCATTCACAATATGGATCTCGTGTTCGTGTAGAGGATCGGTTAGATGGGGCTCCAGGAATTTAGCCTAGCATTCGCATAGGGTCAGGCAGTGTAAGCTTTCGCATTCGCGAGTGCGCTCTCGTGTTCATGAAAAAGGTTTTAGACTAAGAAAACTTTGCGAATGTGAGGCACATTCCGTATTTTGCGAAGAAGGAATTCACTGGGCAGATATAAACATTTCAAATCGAGGGTTTTGTCATTTTTATCAAAACTTGAGATAGAGAGCTCGGATTTGGACGCGATTTTGAGGGATTTTAAAGGCGTCGATTGGGTAATGATTCTTCACTTGTTTTTTTATTATATCCCACTAATCTATCATTAATTTGACCTTCTAGTTTAAGATTTGAGTTGAGAAATTTTGGAAAAGATGGAAAAAGTTCCTCAACCAAACTTTTGGGTTTTGATTAAGATTTTGGTACCATATTTGAGTAATTTCGGTACGAGTGAACTCGTGGTTGAATGTTCGTATTTTGTTATTTTTACCTGATTCCGAGACGTGGTCCTGGGTCGACTTTTTGGGGCGATTTTTGAATTTCTTGTTAAAGTTTTGATTTCATTAATTAGATTAGTTTATTATAGATGTATTTAGAGTGTAATTATTTTTGTATAGATTTGGGCCATTCGGAGTCAGAAAATCAAGGAAAATGCATTCTTGTTGATTGATTGAGCTTGGCTCGAGGTAAGTGGCTTGCCTAACCTTGTGTGGGGGAAATTCCCTTAGGATTTGGTGATGTTGTGACACTTCTATGATATGTGAGTGCCGCGTACGTGAGGTGACGAGTGCGTACACGTGCTTATTGTTGTAAAATTCGGTTTTTCATTGAGCAGCAACATGTTATGTTTTCAATGAGTTATCCCACCATGTGTAGTTATCCTATGTAACGACCCAACCGGTTGTTTTGATCCCTATTGCATTGTTCGGTGGTTTGAGGCTAAGAGTAGTTTCACTTCAGGTATTATAACTTTCACGTATGGTCGGAATTGAATTTCGGGAAGTTCAGAGCTGACTTAGATGGAAAATTCTCATTTCGGAAGCTTAAAGTTGGAAAACTTGACGAAGGTTTAACTTTTGAGTAGACGACCTCAAAATCAGTATTTGAAGGTTCCAATAGGTTCGTATGATGATTTTGGACTTAGGCATAAGTCCGGATCGGATTTTGGATGACCCAGGAGTGTTTTGGCGCCTATTGTGAAAGGTTGGCATTTGAAATAATTTCATAAATTTGGGTTGAAGTTTATTTTAATATTATCGATGTTCGTTTAGAATTTCGAGCCTGGCAATAGCTATGTATGATGATCTGGTCTTAGGAGCGCGTCCGAATATGGATTTGGAGGTCTGTAGGTCATTTCTGGGTTATTTGGCGAAAGTTGGAAATTTGAAGGTTTTATTTTGAAAAGTTTGACATGGAGTGGACTTTTTGATATCGAGGTCCGATTCTGATTCCAAAAGTTAGAATAGGTCCGTAATGTCATTTAGGAGAAGTCATTCCGGACTGATTTGATACGTTTCGGCACAAGTTATAGAATTTGGAAATTTGTAAGTATGATTCGAGGCGCGATTCATGATTTCGATGTTGTTTGACGTGGTTTGAGGATTCGACTAGGTTTGTATTTCATTTTGGGGCGTTTCGGTATAATTGGTTCAGGTTCCGAGGGCCTCGGGTGGATTTTGGATGGTAAACAGTTCGAGTTTGGGCTTGGAGGAATGCTAGAGTTGTTGTCATCTGGTGCAACTGTACCGGCAAGGTTTTGGTCGCAGGTGTAGGGCTGCAGGTGGGGGGTCCCAGAAGCAGCCATGAGGGTCACAGAAGCAGTTCTGGGCAAGCTGGGCAGTGTCTGCAGGTGCGAGACTTTTTCCGCATCTGTGATGGCACAAATACGGCCTCTTGGAGCACAGAAGCAAAGCGGAGAGCAGGAGCGAGATGGATTTGTGCACCTACGATGTCGTAGGAGCGGGACATTGTCCGCAGGTGCGAAGGGGGCGTCCTTCAGTGTTTTCTGCAGAAGCGGTCTTTGTGCCGCAAAACGACGCCGCAAAAGCGGCCTTTGGTTTCGCAGGTGCGAAAGTCACTTGGGCGGAATATATAAGTTAGCCAATTCGAGTTTTGGCTCATTTTACCTATTTTCTCTTGTTGGAGCCGGCCTTGGGGTCAATTTTGGAGAGCCATTTTGTCATCCTTCATGAGGTAAGTAATTCCCACATATTGTGAGTTAAATGCATGGTTTATATATAGAGTTAAACATGAAAATTAGTAGAAATTTTGGATTTTGAAAAAAAAAACCTAGATTTGTATTTTTGGATTTTGATCGCGAAATTGGACATGGAATTGAATATAAATTATATATTTTAGTTCGTAATGTTATGGGTAATGGTTATCTTCGAAAATTTCAGAATCTGGGCACGTGGGCCCAAGGGTGGCTTTATCGACTTTTTGAGCGAAGTTGGGAAATTGTTCAAATCAGTTTGTTATGAGTATTAGAATATATTTTTATTGGTTTGCACATTGTTTGACTAGTTTTGGAGCGACAGTCACCTATTTGAGGTGTTAGAGTAGCGTTGGAGCCGGTTATGGAACTTTGGAGCTAGGTAAGTCTCATGTCTAACTCTGTGAGGGGGAAACTACCCCTAGGTGTTGTAATTGATATGTGTTACTTGTTTCGGGGTTACGTACGCGCGAGGTGACGAGAGTCCGTACGTAGCTACATTCATGTTATTTTTCGGGTAGACTCAGGTTCACTCTATGCTATAACTGTACTATTTGGGTTATCTCTTGCTTATTAAATTCTTTTACTTTGCATTACTACTTGAGACTAGACAGACGTAGAGTGATAGACTTGCTATTGTAGAGATTTGACGAGTTTCATGGTTAGCCACGGAATAAATGTACTCCTCTTACGAATTTCTCCTGCGTTATGCGTTCTCATCAAAAAGTTTCCTCAAAGCTCCTTATAACTCACATGTTCCTTCGTGCTGGGGTCAAGGACCCATCAAGCTTCTTATTCTAATGGGATCGGGTCGTTCGCCTCTACAGGATAGATACATATATGGTTCATGCCATTCGACCCTCAGCAATACGCACACTTTATGGGATCGGGTCGTTCGCCTCGACAGGATTATGTACCACACTTTATGGGATCGGGTCGTTTGCCTCGGCAGGATTATGTACCACACTCTCATGGGAGCTGGCCGTTCGTCTATGAAATATATATATAATAGATGTATCTAACGTTATATACAGATTATGGTGGGATCATGTCGTATGCCTCGGTTTTCTGTAAAATACCTCTATGGAATCATGCGTGTTATTTGTCAAAAGGGCCAGTGTATCGGGGAGTTTTCCTAATTTGAATTATGATGACCCATCTGGTGAGTTCCATTATACACACACACACATACGCACACACTGTTGGAGGAGGTGACTGTTAATCGAGAGTTGAGCTTATTGTTGAGAGAAGGATTGTACCACATATTATACTTGTTTAATTCGTTTATTTACTCTACCTCATATCTGTTTACTTCTTACTGTATCTGTCTTATTGGACCACTACTAGGTGTCGATGTCGACCCCTCGTCACTACTTCTCTTGGGTTAGGCTAGATACTTACTGGGTATGCATTGATTTACGTACTCATGCTACACTTGCTGCACATTTTTGTGCAGGTACATATATGTCTGGTGAACTTTTGGGCACAGAGGCATGGATGATGCGGGTACTTAACGTGAGCTACATTTCATGTTACGATCTGCATCTTGTAGAGTCTTCATCAGAGTTATTTGTATTCTCCTATCTAATTTGTATCTCAGACATATGTTGTATTTCATTTTATTTCCTAATTGATGCTCATGCACTTATGACACCGGATTTTGGGGGTACTTATGGGTTGTCTTTTATTGCAGTTGTGAAAACATTATCAGTAACCCTATAAATTCTATGTCTTACTATTTAATATATGAAAATTATGATTTTGAAAATACTAAAATGGGTAATTAAGTTAAACATTCACTGTTGGCTTGTCTGACGGCGATGTTAGGCGCCATCACGACCTCTAGTGGATTTTGGGTCGTGACATGTTTAGCTTAATATCGCATGTCTATGCATCTTAAATGCCTATTTGCAATATGTGCAGCATGCTTAGTTGATTTCCTGTTTTTTCTTGACTCGTATTTAGTTTTAATCTGTAGGATTTCTTGTGCTTAATTGTTGTTGCCATTGATTTTGAGCTGTGTGTTTACTTTTGGGACTACGAGGCGGTACCTCGGGAGATCCCCATGCACATTTACTTTTGAGACTATGAGGCGGTACCTCGGAAGATCCCCCTGTATATTACTTTTGGGACTACGAGACGGTATCTCGGGAGCGCCCCAATTATTTACCTCTGTTTACCTTGAAAATGGTAATTACAATTAGAATAGATTTTGTGGTTCTAAAAATACGTGACCTATTTTTATGCTAGTTGTTAGGAAATAGATGCTAAGTGTGAGACTAGAAAATAAGATAAGAGCTTGAAAATAGTGCGTTTGGGCAAACCGAGAGGGTGAGAATCGGGGCCTCGAGCGTGGGCATGCGGGACCTTGAGGTCGAGCTCGATACTGGGCTACGGACAGTCGATGAAGGACTAACAATATTGAGAGCTTTGATGAAGGCTCTTTATGATCAATAATGAGCAATAAATGAAGAACAATAGATAGAACACAATAAATGTAAGTAATAAATGTAAGTAATGAAATCAAGAGAATTTGTGTAAATTAGAGAGCAGAGAATGTTCTTGTATTGAATGTTGTAAGTAGTATGTGTCCTGCCTACAAAATGACAATGGTCCCCTTTATATACTAGGGGGAATTCCAACATAGTACAAGTGCATTTATTACAAAGATATATGGCTGGTACAGCCATTTAATGCCACGGTATGGGCTTGAACTAGCCGAATAGACTTGGTCAACTTTAATCATGTGCCTTGGGAATATCTCACTCGTTCATCATAGCCACCGATTTACTCTGCCCCAAGGTCGAGCATATAGGACCCTCGAGTTCGAACCTCGAACTACACTCGAGCCTTTTGAAAACGGGCTGCGGGATATCATAATAATCATAAAATCATAGTCCCCGCGTTTCTTAGAATGAAAATGACAAGAAACGGTTTTGACACTGATCCCCTCGAGCCTCTTGTAATGACATCATGCTTATGACGTAAGCCTTTGTGATAACCGAGATGTCCCATCGGTACATCTTTCCAGAAGCATTCAATGTAGTGCCGGTTTATTTTCTCAAAGCAATAATATTGTCGCTGATCCATCTCCCAAAAAACCATTGATTGCACATGTCGATAAATTTCCCAAAGGCATTGATTACGTCGTCTATTACGCTGCCACTTTCCTATAAATAGAATCTTTCTTGAGTCAAACTTCATTTGGTCGTTATTCAATAGCCTTCAACTCCTATATTTTCTTCATCCTTATCCGACTCTATTTCCCATATTTAAAGCCCGTGGCCGAAAGGTCACACGGCAGTGACCAATTATGTTATGACTCTTTATCATAGCTTTCCCCTACTGAGTGGGATCGCACTGGTTTTTTGTTGTTGTTGTTGTTGTTGTTGTTGGCCCGAAATAATGAGAGAGGAATCTCTAATTATCTTCGTATCAGAGGATATGTGGACCGTAAACTGATGTTCATCTCTCTTAACTTCCACCTAGTCTGGCACTTCACTCATTTTTCTTTCCATGGAGTGAGGTGGTGCCATCTACTAACTTTTGCATCCCACACCGGTGCAATGTCTCAAGAAGTGGCTCCCCAATAGTAGTACTGGCGAGACCCATACTAGCCAAAATTTTCACCCAGCCACTTTTTCATGCTTTTCTGTTTCTTCATCTTCATTTTTTGCTTCTTCTTCATCCTTGAAGATGCCGTTTGGAAGACCGAGATGAGTCCCCCGAGGAAATGGTTCTCAAAGATATTTCCCCCGAGGGTGTATCCCCGAGAGTAAATTAGACTTTTAGCTGATATTTTTTTTGCTTCTTTGTTTTTGTGTAAGGACCCTCCGTGGGCTTTTGTAATCATGTGTAAGGAACCTCCGTGGGAATTTGTAATCATCATTTATCAATACAAAAATGCTTCTTCAATTTGTCTCTGATTTGTTCTAGATCTCCCTTTATTTACGTTTGTGAAGAATCTGAGCACGTGACTCTACTGATCAGTCCGAATACCGGGCTCGAGCGTAAGTAGTCCCTTGTTTCCTGATTGGTTAATATGGTATTCCCCAGAAGACTATTCCCTGGATTGAATTGATACAAACTTAGGCCACCGGGACCTCTGACTTCGAATTGAGTGAGAATAGGTCTTTGATTTGTAGAACGAAATTTAGCCTTTTAGGCCATGTCGATAGTCGTCGAGGGAGAACTGGCTCAAAACGTCTAAGAATAAAGATAGCGCTAAGATTTTCACAGACAGTCCCCGAGAGAGAGTTAGCTTGAGCTCGGTCTACCTAAAAAACTTGATTTGAACTTAGAGTGAAGATAGACCTAAGGCGTTATAGATAGGTCCCAGATGAGGATACGCCTGGACTAAAGTAATCGAGAGAGAGTTTAACTTGATCTGAAGGCGAAAATAGCTCTAAGGCTTTATTAATAATTCTTGAGTGAGAACTGGCTTGGGCTCAGGTAGCTCGAGGGACAAAGAATCGGGTGGATGATACGTACTTGTAATAGCAGAAACCCTTGAGATAGGGTACCACCTCGGGGTTAGGTTTATACGGATAGCTCCTTAGAGCTTATTTTTTGTTTTGACAGAGATCCTCGAGATCGGGCACCATCTCGAGGCTTAGAATGATTTTGATGGCTTCTTAGAGCCTACTTTCATTTTGACAAAAATCCTCGGGATCGGGCACCATCTCGAGGTTTAGAATGATATTGATGGCTCCTTTTTTTCTGAGGATTCCGCTATTTTGAGCTGTTACCCCTATTCATAGAGTTCTTCTTCCTTTTGCCAGCTTTTTTATCATTTTACTTCACAGTTTTCACCTGAGTTTTCATTTTCCTTCTCTTGCTTTATTATAGCCATGGCTGCCATGCCTAAATCTGTTTGCCAAGAAGAGGAGATTTATGCTTCTTCTTCCCGCTTGATCGGTGGTACACCGCCGGTGTCTGGTGAGCCAATCTCAAGACGCTTTGTCTCGAGGAGGGACCTTTCACAAGAGAGGCCTCCCAATGTCGAGGGCCATTGCGATCCCGCATCAAGGTTTACTTCATCAATAGGAGAGGAACACCTCGAGGAAGTGAGGATAGACTACGAGTGGGGAGAGGAGGTGGTACTGTAGGTACCCTCCCCGGAACAGAACATTACGGCTTACACGGAAGGATTGTTTTACATGTATACACGTACCCCTTCACATTGGGTCCTATCGACAGAGTCGTGCTTGACTTCTGTCGAAGATATCGGGCTACCTTGGCAGAGGTTCACCCGTCATTCTGGAGGACAGTGCTGATGATGAGGTTCTTTGCGGAAGAAGCCAAGCTCGAGTTCACCCCTAGCCATCTCATCAGATTGTACCGACCCTTTCATTGTCGGGGCCTGATAGCTTTGCGATGCCGATCCACCAGACCCTTCATTGTTGATGATGAATAAAATAGGGACCGAGGATGGATGAATCGGTTCATCTGAGTAAGGACTGTCGATGTTATCCCTGTGGAGTTCCTTCCATTTCCTGAGAAATGGAATGTCACACATAAGTGGTACACTTGTGTTTTGTCGTTTGTTGCTCATGATGGAGACGGATTCTGCAAAGACGCTTTCTTTTTTCCTTTTTGCAGCAACCCGATGGATGCCATACGAGGTTCCCGACCTGGCGGATTGGTCTTGGAAGCTGGCAGCCCATTCGACCTATGATGAGCGTAAATGGTGAGACCTATCCAAGGGTAAATGGGAGGCAAAACACCATGGTATATGCTGTGTGATTGTCTTTCTTTGGAGGGCTCTCTGTATGTACTAACCTCGTTATTGCAGGTATTGGAGAATTTCCTGAGGTGAGATCGTTCTCCCTCGGAGAAGAGAAGGGGTTGTCGGCTTCAGGACTGAGGAGTAATAACAAACAGAAGGAACCCTTGCAGGGCAAAGACGCTCATAGCGAGACAAGTCCTGCCCGGAGGCTCAGAAAAGATGTCTCGACCGAGCCTGCAACACCCGAGGCTTCCGCCTTTGGAAAAAAGGTCCCTCCTTTGCCATCGTCTTCTTTTCCCGTCGAAGGTACTTTGAGGGAGAAGGATTCTTTGCCACCGTGTTCTCTTCCCATTGAAGGTACTTCGAGGGACAAAGATTCTTTGATGCGGTCTTCTCTTCCCGTCAAAGGTACTTCAAGGGACAAGGATTCTTTACTGTCGTCTTCTCTTCCCGTCGAAGGTACTTCGAGGGGTGTTCGATGCTAGGGGCCGCCTGTCTCAAGCGATGTCTCGAATGATCACGTTTCTATTGGGAGTGGTTCTAATGGGGCCGACGAAACCGAGCCGGTAGGTGTGCATTCGACCTTTGAGGAGGCTCAACGGCTCTGTTTCTGGTGAGTTTTGGCCGATTGTATTAGTTTTTTCAATTTTACACTCCTACTTTCTTATTGAGCTCCTTTTTTGTAGGCCTTTGACAATCTCAAGTCTAAGTTGCTCCACCGTGAAGCCAGGTTGAGGAAAGCCTTGGATGGGGAGAAATCCCTCAAGCTTCTTTGTGATAAGAGGGGAGATGAGTTGGTATACCTGCGGTATGAAGCGAATCGGAGCCTGAACTACGAAAGCCACCTTGAGAAGAAGGTAACCTTTGTTCCGAGGGAATGCATGCTTTTTCTTCTAATCTTAGGGATTAACATTTTGATACCTCAATTGCAGAGCAAGATAGAGGATTTGGAATGCCTTTGGGGCGAGGTCGACCAGGCCAAGCACGAGTGTAGTGAGCTAAGGGCTAAGATAGATGCCCACGATATGGCCAAGAAGAATGCTCTGGCCAAGGTTTCTGTACTCGAGGTGCAGCTCCAGAATGCCCGTGAGAACAGCTCGGTTCAGACGAGCAGGATTGTAAGGCTCGAGTCCGACCTTTTGGAGATGAAGGCCGAGGTCGTGGATGCCCGGGCTGAGGCTGAAGGGATTCGGGCTAAGGCTGACAAGAAAGTGGCCATTTATTTAAAAGACACTGCTGATGTTTTGAGCAAAGTTGAGCAATGAGTATGCCCGGTGTAAATCTCGGAGGGAAACCCTTGAAGAGATTCACGCCAGGGGGGTTGATCTCTCGAAAGAGATAGCGCAAGCCAAGGCGAATGAATATGATGCCAAATTCCTCTTGTCTGATGCCAAAGATAGTGGAGAAGAGGTCGATGGGGCCGCAATCCCCGAGGAAAAAATAGACTAGGCTTTTTTTCTATTTGATTCTTTGTACAGCGTTCTTAGAAAACTTTGTAAAAGTAGCCTTTCATTGTTTTATTCATGTGTATATGTAACTAAACCTTTCGGTTTTATCCTTTCATGGATCTCTATTTGCTCGTGTATGTCTTTCTTTGTCTTGAGTTTTGACATTTTTCATAATTGATTAACCAGATGAATTGGCCTTTGCGAATAAACCCTTGGGTTTGTAACTCGGCCCTGAGGCTTGTCGGGGTGGCTCGTAGGCTCTTATGTGTTGGGCTGGTACGACCTCTTAATATAGGCTGGCGATAGTGGCTCTTACGCATCGGGTCCGTACGACCTCTTAGTGTGGGCTGGCGGCAGTGGCTCTTACGTATTTGCTCTTAGGCATTTTTAGCTAACTGTTTCAGGCTCAGTCTCCGAGTCGGATTTCGACTCGAGCTCATTGGCCCTTAAGTTTTTAAGCTAGCCCTTAGGCTCTTATGTGTTGGGTCGGTACGACCTCTTAGTGTGGGATAGCGGTAGTGGCTCTTACGCATTTGGTCGATACAACCTCTTATGTAGCCTTTATTCTCCCTCGCTAAAGATTTTTTAAGTTTTAGTGTTCGCCCGACTCTTCGACAGCTCGCTAAGAACCTCGATTGTGAGTTGTTATGTAGCAATGAATGAGCACCTCGGGAGGTTTCGCTCGATGGCTGAACTGTTTCGGAGCCTATTGTTTGGAGCTGATATGATCGAAGCTCTTTTGCTTATGCCGAGGGTAACCTGATTAACCTGTTCTTTTCAAAGTTTTTTCGAAGTAACTAAAGGCCTGTGATTTTATAGCGATGGTCGGTAGTTCCCGAGTCACGTTAGTTTGGCTGGTACAGCCTTGTGACCGTAGTCATTGTGTTTGGCCAGAGCCTTTCAGTCCCCGAGTGAAGTAGTTTCGGCATCTATATCAAGGGTATGCCTTTTTAGGGGTCTTATAAGTTCGGATATATAGCCTTAACTTTAAGATCAGGTTTTATGCCTTTTGTAAGGTCTTATAAATTTTAACATTTTGCTTGAGGTCTTACAGATTTGGTTACTTGGTACAAGTATGATTCATGTCTTGCTTGAGGTCTTACAGATTTGGTTACTTGGTACAAGTATGATTCATGCCTTGCTTGAGGTCTTACAGGTTTGGTATTGCCTTATGAAGGTCTTATGAGCTTGGGGTTGCCCGCATAGGGTCTTATAGCCTCGACTTTTCAAATCGATGTGGTGACAATCAGCGATGGTCCCCGAGACATCGAGCGCTTTTTGGCTTTAGAGCTATTTTTTCTAAACATGGTGTTGCCTCACTAAGGGCTTATGAGTTCGAAGTTTTCTGACCCGGAGGTCGACTTTTTTGACTTCAGTCCCCGAGTTGTTCGGGAAATTTTTGGCTTTGGAGCCATTTCTTGCGAAAGTATCAGACTTCTTTGAAGGGTAAAGTGTTTTGATGGAGGTAAACATGTTCTTTTATTACTTGGCACAAGTATACATGTCTTCTCCGTCAAGGACTCAATTATTCTATACGGACACGGTTCATTCGACCGTTTGGCCCGGTACATCATTTTCCTATCGAGACCCTTTTTGGCTTATCTTTACTTCTCCGAGAAGGCGATCTCCCGAGAGGATGCCCCCCAGTGTTAGAGGTTGATTGAAGAGAAGCCTTGAATACTTGTTAGGTTCTCCTTAGGTAGCATATAGATGTTGCCTCGTTAAAAAACTTGTCGGTAGAACCCTTCTTAAGATAAAATCCGATCGAAGGAAAAGAGTGCAATGTATGCTTTGAAACCATAAGGACTTCGAGCTGGAGGATGCTTCGACTGTATTGATCGGACATCTGAGCAAAAGTTAGTGTGAGATGTAAATAAAAGGGGAGATGGTCATACCTTAGTGGCAATGGCGCTTCGAGCCTCGATATGCCTTCAATGTTTGCTCTAGGGACGCGGCATGGTCCTTTGCTTGTTTAATTTGGGTATAGCCGAGAATGTGTCCCGTTAGTGCTATTTCACTGTTTGCTTATCATGTGACTCCTTCGATGTCGAAGGCGTCGATGCGGTCGCTATGTCGTGCACTGAGAACATCTCTTTTGTTGCGTGCTATTCTCTATGCATGGTTTTTACTCCGTCCATTGTCTGAAACCTCATCATTTGATGAAGGTCTGATGGTACTACTCTCATGCAGTGTATTCATGGTCTTCCGAACAAGGCGTTATACCTCATGTCTCCTTCGATGACATGGAATTTGACATTTTGGGTCATGTCGGCCACGTTGACTGGGAGGGTGATTTCCTCTTTTGTTGTTTCACTCGCTATGCTGAATTTGTTGAGGACTCAAGAAGCGGGCACGATCTAGTCGAGTAGTCCGAGCTGCTCCACGACCCTTGACCTGATAATATTGACCGAGCTACCTGGATCCACAAGTACACGTTTAATTTGAAATGTATTTACAAGAAAAGAAATTACCAATGCATCGTTGTGAGGCTGAGATAGGGTCTCGATGTCCTCGTCGCTGAATGTGAGAGCGTCCTCGGGTATGTAACCTCGAGTTCGCTTTTCCTTGGTGATGGATATTTTTATTCTTCTGATAGTGGGTTTCTGTGGGATGTCGACTCCTCCCATGATCATGTGGATGACATGTTGCGGCTTATCTACTTCATTTTTCCTATTCGCCTCTCTTTCCCGGAACTGATTTTCGGCTCGGTCGGTAAGGAATACCCGGAGGTACCCTTTGCTGAGTAGTCGGGCTACTTCTTCTCGGAGCTGTTTGCAATCTTTGGTCCTATGACCGTGTGTGCCGTGAAATTTGCACACTAAGTTGGGGTTCCTCTACGACGGATCTGATAGTACAGGTCTTGGCCACCTGGTGTCTCTAATTTTACTGATGGCGGATACGATGTCTGAAATGTCAACGTTGAAGTTGTATTCCGACAGCCAGGGTACCTTCGTCGGTCCTGTGTGCCTATTGAATTTGACTCTGCTCATGAGTCCCTGAGGGTTCTGACCTCGGTCTGTGCTTCGATCATTTCGGGGTATGTTACGCCTTGGGGAATTTCTCCTATCTTCGGTGTACGGTTGGTACCTTTCCTTGTTTGGCTTTGGCTCCTTTGCCATGAGTTTGCTTGGATAAACCGAGCCTGAGGGGGCTCCTAGTTGGTCGTCCTCGACCCTGATCTTTGATTGGTATCGATTTTGGACATCCGACCAGGTCACGATAGGATATTCAACCAAATTCTGCTTCAGCTGCTTCGAAACCACCGAGCTTCGCTCATTCAAGCCTTGGGTGAAGGCCTACACTGCGCAGTCATCGGAGACTGGTGGTAATTCCATTCTCTCCATTTGAAAGCGAGATAGGAACTTCCGCAGCATCTCTTTCTCCCTTTGTTTGATTTTGAAGATGTCGGATTTTCTTGAAACCACCTTGCTGGCACCGGTATGTGCCTTTATGAAAGAATCTGCCAGCATGGCAAATGAGTCTATTGAATTAGGATCTAGGTTGTGATACCACATCATGGCCCCTTTCGAGAGTGTTTCCCCGAACCTTTTTAGCAGGACGGATTTGATCTCATCGTCGCTCAGGTCGTTGCCCTTCACCGCACAAGTATAAGCAGTGGCGTGCTCGTTGGGGTCCGAGGTTCCATTGTACTTCGGAAGGCCGGGCATTCTAAACTTCTTCTGGATGGGCTTTGGATCAGCATTTGACAAGAATGGATTTTGCACGAATTTTTTTGAATCAACACCCTTCAGGATCGGGGGTGCGCCAGGGATCTGATCGACCCTCGAGTTGTAGGTCTCCAAGTTTTTGTCGTTGGCTTCTATTATTTTTTTGCCCGATTCGATCCTCTTTGTGAGATCCTCGAGCATCTTCATAATAGCAGGGTCGGTTGCTGACCCGTTGTTGCTTGATCTTTCAGGTACCTCTTCGGCTCGAGGAGCCATTTCCAGTGTTGTTGTGCTTAGAGTTTTTTGGTGGCTTTGCAGTTGAGCAATTGCCAGTTGTTGTGCCTGCAACATCTCAAAAATAATGTGAAGGTTAACCTCATGTTCCTCCCGAGCTGGGGTTTTCTGAGCTTCTTGTTGGTCTCCTTGGCGTATGCTCCTGTTAGTGTGGGAGATTATATCGACGTGTTGGGCATCGCATGAGACCACATCTACAGGGATTGGCTCTGGTGCGTCCTCAGGGTTTCATAGTGGTACACCAATACCTGGAATGGACACGTCATTCTCTCCATGGTCTTCAAGACCGTTGTTTTCATATGCATTCACTAAGTTAGACATTTTGACCTGAAATCAAAGATTCTTGGACAAGAAAAAGTGTGAAAGATAACTTGCTTTATGCAGTAAACCAGCAAGAAAACAATCACTATTATTTTTAGCCCCACGGTGAGCGCCAAACTATTTACCTTGAAAATTGTAATTATAATTAGATTTGATTTTGTGGTTCTAAAAATATGTGATCTATTTTTATGCTAGTTATTAGGCAATAGATGCTAAGTATGAGACTAGAAAATAATATAAGAGCTTGAAAATAGTGCGTTTGGGCAAACCGAGTGGCTGAGAATCGGGGCCTCAAGCGTGGGCATGTGGGGCCTCGAGGTCGAGCTCGATACTAGGCTATGGACAGCCGATGAAGGACTAACAGTATTGAGAGTTTTGATGAAGGCTCTTTATGGTCAATAATGAGCAATAAATAAAGAACAATAGATAGTAAGCAATAAATGTAAGTAATAAAATCAAGAGAATATGTTTAAGTTAGAGAGCAAAGAATGTTCTTGTATTGAATGTTGTGAGTAGTATGTGTCCTGCCTATAAAATGACAAGGGTCCCCTTTATATACCAGGGGGAATCCCAATATAGTACAAGTGCATTTATTACAAAGATATATGGCTGGTACATCCATTTAATGCCACGGTACGGGCTTGAACTAGCCTAATAGACTTGGTCAGCTTTAATCATGTACCTTGGGAATCTCTCACTCGTTCATCATAGCCGTCGATTTACTCTGCCCCAAGGTCGAGCATATAGGACCCTCGAGTTCGAACCTCGAACTACACTCGAGAATATAAGACCATCGGTGTCACGACCCCGGTTCGCCCTTCGTGAACCATCGTGATGGCACCTAGTCTCTATGACTAGGTAAGCCTAAATTGCGGAAGATAACCAAAACTTGCTGAAGTAAAACAATTTAAAAATAGAAATAAGTAACAGTGTTTAAATGTGTCGCTCGGCATACACCATATATAAATCTCAAAACCAATATCCAAATCCAAGACCCGGAAACCCACGAATCACAAGCTAAGAAAAAAAGAAATACTACATAGCTCTAACTCCGGAATTTGTCTAAAAAGAACAGAAAGTACAGAAGGGCTAAATACTAAAAGGCGAGAATAAAAAGGGACTCCTCGGTCTGCGGACGCGGCAGATGTACCTCGAAGTCTCTAAGTAGTCGCTGCCCTCAAGGATGGTAGGGCTGAGTAGAAGTACTTAGATCTGCACATGAAAAACATGCGCAGAAGGGGCATGAGTACACCACACCGGTACTCAGTAAGTGCCAAGCCTAACCTCGGTCGGGTAGTGACAAGGAAGGTCAGGGCCCTACTGAGGTTAAATACAATATAAGGGTTAACAGTGTGGAATTAAACACTATAAATAAGTACAACAGTAAGAAATAACATAGAATTGACAAAACAACAACAACTAGAACAGTGACAAACAAGCCACAGAAAGAAATACAGCTCAACACAGAGATAACAACCGGGGCACCTTCCAAGATACCGTCCTGTAGTCCCAATTACAACTGCCCAGTGGATCTCCCGGGATACTGTCCCGTAGTCCATCATATATATGTCCGAAGGATCTCTTAGGATCACATCCCGTAGTCCAACTATCAATGCGCGGGGATCTACCGGAATCTCGATCTGTAGTCCCAAATGTAAATACCCAGTACTAGGGGAATCTACCGGGTGCATTCCCGTAGTTCCATATAACTGTGCATGGGGGATCTATCGGGAATCTAACCCGCATTTCCAAAGTAAATATGCAGGGAGATCTACCAAGAATCTAACCTGTAGTCCCAAAGTAAATAGACAAGGGGCAGCTACCGGAATCCCAAATTTGTAGTCCCAATGTAAATACACAATAGCAGCAAGAAAATATTCAGAGAAGGGAAATTTCATATTAAGGCAACAAATAATTCTAGCCTAGCATGCTGCACAGAGTTCAGGTAAACGAATTGAACCATTAAACAATTAAATCACTTAGACATGCTTTCCTAAGATAACAACAGGCTTAATAGTACAAGTAATAAAAGCGGGAGAAGGAACATACTAATAAGTACTTAAAGAAAACTAGATTTCCAACAATTTGTACAAGTACGCACTTGTCACCTCACGTACAAGGCATTTCAATTACCAAATATATCAATCCTAAGGGGAAGGTCCCCCACACAAGGTTCAAGCCACTTACCTCGAACCCGCTCAAAATCAACCTGAGACCATGTTCTTGCCACGAGTACTCGACTCCAAATGGCCCAAATCTATTCAATTCAATTTCATAATGTAAATAACACTTCAAGCAACTGATTCTACAATTTAATTCTAAGCTAATACGCTAAATTAGGTAAAATGACCAAAATGCCCCTCGGTCCCACGTCTCGAAATCGAGCAAAATTTACATTTTCAGCAACCTCGTACTCTCACGAGTCTATACATAACAAGAACACTGAAATCGGAGTCCAAATGGCCCCTAAAATCCTCATTTAAAGGTCTCTTAAACTCAAGCCCTAAATACCCATTTTTCCCAAATTTTTCACCATTAACTAGGTCCTTAATCACATAAAACGAGTTATGAAGTCAAAAATGTTACCTCTAAGTGATTCCCCTTGAATACCTCTTCAACCCTCTTCAAAAAGCTTCAAAATCGCCTAACAATAGAGGAACCTAGGCTAAAATTCGCGAAATAAACCTTTTAAAACATTATGCCCAGGCATTTAATTCCTTCTTCGACGTTGACCAAAAGTCCTCTTATTCAAATGCGACAAGGCCCTCGCGATCGCGATGCTTTACCCGGCTAACCTCCGCGAATGCGTTCCTCTCATTGCGAACGCGATGAGTAAATTCTACTAGGCCAAATTTCCTCTTTTGCGAATGCGGAGCTCCCATCGCAAACGCGAAGGCTTAACATTAGCCTTCCTCAACTGACTCTTCGCGAACGCGAGGGTCCACTCGCGAACGTGAAGGGTAAAATTCCTCTGCAACAGCTGAACAAAATCTGCAACTTTTTAACAACCAAAAATGATCCGTTGAGCATTCGAAACAACCGAGGCACCCGGGACCTCAACCAAAGGCAACAACATATCCTAAAACCTTATTCAAACTTGTACAAAACTTCAAAACACCTCAAATGACATCAAATCAACCAAAATACATTGGATTCAAGCCTAAGCTTTCCAAAATCTTCCGAATTACGTTTTTGATCAAAACCCCAAACAAACCACCTCTGAATGACCTGAAATTTTGCACACACATTCCAAATGACATAACAGAACTATTGCAACTCTCGAAATTTCATTCCGAACCTCGGATCAAAATCTCACTATCGAATCGGAAACTTGCAAAATTCAACTTTCGGCATTTCAAACCTAAACTAGCTACGGACCTCCAAAACACAATCCGAGCATGCTCCTAACCTCGAAATCACACAACGGAGCTAACGGAACCATCCGATTTCCATTCTGAGGCCGTCTTCATACTATTCCGACTACGGTCAACTTTCCAACACTTAAGCTCTCATTTAGGGACTAAGTGTCCCAAAACTCTCCGAAACTTAAAACCGAACATCCCGGCAAATCAAAATAGCAGAAATAAACTCGGGGAAAGCAGCTAATAGGGGATCGGGGCATTAATTCTTAAGACGACCGGTCGGGTCGTCACATCCTCCTACACTTAAGCATTCGTTCATCCTCGAACGAGCATAGAGACATACCTAAAGTAGTGAAAAGATGAGGGTAACGGCTGCGCATATCTTGCTCGGTCTCCCAAGTTGCCTCCTCGACCGGCTGACCCCGCCACTGAACCTTCACTGGGGCAATGTTCTTTGACCTCAACTTTCTGACCTGCCTGTCCAATATTGCCAATGGCTCCTCAACATAGGATAGATCCTTGTTCAACTAGACTGAACTGAAATCCAACACGTGTGACGGATCACCGTGGTACCTCCGGAGCATCGAAACATGAAAAACCGGATGAACTCCTGCCAAGCTGGGAGGTAAGGCAAGCTCATAAGCAACCTCCCCAACATGCCTCAATATCTCAAAAGGGCCAATAAACTTCGAACTCAACTTCACTTTCTTCCTAAATCTCATAACGCTCTTCATAGGCAAAACCTGAAGTAGAACCCTCTCTCCAACCATATAAGAAACATCACGAACCTTCTGGTCCGCATAACTCTTCTGTCTGGACTGGGCTATACGGAGTCTATCCTAAATCACCTTAACCTTCTCCAAAGCATCCTGAACTAAGTCTGTGCCCAATAGTCTAGCCTCACCCGGCTCAAACCAACCCACTGGAGACCTACACCGTCTACCATATAAAGCCTCATACGGCACCATCTGAATGCTGGACTAATAACTGTTGTTGTAAGCAAACTCTGCCAATGGCAAGAACTGATCCCAAGACCGTCCAAACTCTATCACACACGCACAGAGCATATTCTCAAGAATCTAAATCGTGCGCTCGGACTGTCCCTTCGTCTGAGGGTGAAATACTGTACTCAACTTTACCCGAGTACCCAACTCATGCTGAACGGCCCTCCAAAACCATGATGTGAACTGAGTATCTCTATCTGAGATAATGGAAACTGGAACACCATGCAGACGAACAATCTCCCGGATATAAATCCCCGCCAACCGCTCCGAAGAATAAGTAGTACATAAAGGAATGAAATGAGCGGACTTGGTTAGCCGATCCACAATCACCCAAATAGCATTAAACTTCTTCAAAGTCCGTGGGAGTCCAACTACAAAGTCCATAATGATCTGCTCCCACTTCCACTCCGGAATCTCTATTTGCTGAAGCAACCATTGCATCCTCAATACCCCATCGTCACCAATAGTCACATCTCTGGCATCACCGTACTAAACCTTATCCTTGAGGACAAGATAATGAGGGTCATCATACTGCCGCTCCTTGATACGATCAAATAAGGAAGACCGAGAAACCACGCAAGCTAGAACCCGACTGGGCTCCGAAAGATCCAGTCTCACAAACTGGCTGGCTAAGGCCTGAGCATCCATCGCCAAAGGCCTCTCCGATGATGGTAAATAAGCCAAACTCCCCAAACTCTCTGCCCAGCGACTCAAAGCAATGGCCACCACATTGGCCTTGCCCGGGTGATACAAAATAGTGAAATCATAATCCTTCAGTAACTCCAACCATCTCCTTTGGCGCAAATTTACATCCTTTTGCTTGAACAAATGCTACAAGCTCTGATGGTCAGTATAAATCTCACAGGGAACCCTGTATACATAATGGCGCCAAATCTTCAGGGCATGAACAATGGCAGTTAACTCAAAGTCATGAACAGGGTAGTTCTTCTTATGTATCTTCAATTATCTGGATGCGTAGGCAATCACCCTACCGTCCTGCATCAACACCGCTTCGAGGCCAACCCTCGAGGCATCACAATAGACCGTATAAGACCCCGAACCTGAAGGTAATACCAAAACTAGGGCTGTAATCAAAGCTGTCTTGAGCTTCTGAAAGCTCGCCTCACACTCCTCCGTCCATTGAAATAGAGCACCTTTCTGGGTTAATCTGGTCATAGGGGCTACAATCAATGAAAACCCCTCCACAAAACGACGGTAATAGCCCGCCAAACCAAGGAAACTGCGGATTTCTATAGCAGATGATGGTCTGGGCCAACTCTGCATGGCCTATATCTTCTTCGGATCCACCTGGATACCCTCACTCGATACCACGTGGCCTAAGAATGCCACTGAATCCAACCAAAACTCACATTTCGAGAACTTAGCATATAACTTCTTCTCTCTTAGAGTCTGAAGCACAGTCCTCAGGTGCTGCTCATGATCTTCCCGACTTCGGGAATACACCAGAATATCATCAATAAAGACAATGACAAACGAGACAAGATGCGGCCGAAACACATTGTGCATCAAATGCATAAAGGCTGTCGGGGCATTGGTCAGCCCAAATGACATAACAAGGAACTCGTAATGACCATACCGAGTCATGAAAGTAATCTTCGAGATATCTAGCTCCCAAATCTTCAACTGATGGTAACCTGAGCGCAAATCAATCTTAGAAAACACTTGTGCCCCCTGAAGCTGGTCAAACAGATCATCAATACAAGGCAAAGGATAACGGTTCTTCAATGTAACCTTATTCAACTGGCGATAATCAAACACATATGCATATAACCATCCTTTTTCTTCACAAACAAGATAGGAGCACCCCAAGGTGAAACACTGGGCCGAATAAAACCCTTATCAACCAATTCTTGTAACTGATCCTTCAACTCAGGAGGAGCCATGCAATATGGAGGGATAGAAATGGGCTGAGTGCCCGGTAACAGATCAATGCCAAAATCAATATCTCTATCAGGTGGCATGCCCGAAAGGTCAGCTGGGAACATATCGGGATAATCCTGTACTACTTGAATTGAATCGACTGAAGGGGTATCAATACTGACATCTCTCACATAAGCTAAATACGTATCACACCCCTTCTTAACTATATGTTGAGCCTTAAGAAAAGAAATAACTCTACTGGGAGTGTGATCTAAATTACCCCTCCACGCAACACGCGATACACCTGGCATATCCAGCGTCATGGTTTTGGCGTGACAATCAAGCATAGCATAATGGGGCGACAACCAGTCCATGCCCAAGATAATATCAAAATCTACCATGTTGAGTAACAACAAATCGGCTCTAGTCTCAAAACCACTAAGAGCAACCAAACACGACCGATAAATGCGGTTCACAATAAGAGAATTTCCCACAGGAGTAGAAACATAAACAGGGGAACTCAAAGAATCCCGGGGTACACCTAAATGCGGAACAAAATAAGAAGACACATAAGAGTAAGTAGAGTTTGGATCGAATAAAACCGATGCATCTCTGTGATAAACCAATATAATACTTGTAATGACAGAATTAGAGGCAACAGCCTCGGTACGGGCAGGAAGAGCATAGCATCTAGCTTGGCCTCCCCCTCTAGGACGACCTCTACCTCCCCGACCTCCACCTCTAGCTGGCTAAGCAAGTGGGGTAGCAATTGGAGTTGTAACCATAGCTTGAGAACCTTGCGGGGCACGCTGTGGATGAGAAGTTTGTAGAGGTGCACCCCTCCCAAGTCTGGGGCAATCCCTCACCATATGGCGTGTGTCACCATACTCAAAATAAGCTCTGGGAGGACGTGGTAGCTGTGACTGGCTAGGGCCAGGTCTACTGGACTGACCTTTGAAAGCACCCCGCGCAGGAGGCGCGCTAGAAATCGGAGGTGTATAATAAGGCTCCTGAGGTCTTGGAGGAGCTGGAGCACTACTGGCTGTTGGAAGAGCTGAATGAACAGGGCGACTCATATAACCCCTACCATGACGACCTGCAGTTGGGGTACGAGCACCAGAATAATGGCCCGACTCTCCAAACCTCTTGGCCTCCCTCTCCTCTCTCTCTCCCTAGCATGCATACCCTCAATCCTCCAAGCAATGCTCACCACTTGCTGATAAGAAATATCCATCTCCAACTCACAAGCCATGCTAGATCTGATGCTAGGAATAAGGCCCTCAATAAACCGGGGAACTCTCTCGCGAATAGTAGAAACCAAGGCTGGTGCATGCCTAGCCAAACTGGTGTAACGGACAGCATACTCTGAAATATTCATAGCACCTTGGCGCAAATGCTTAAACTCTGCGCGCCATGCGTCCCTAAGGCTCTGAGGAACATACTCCCTCAGGAGGAACAGATCTGAAAACTGAGTCCAAGTATGTGAAGTAGCCTCATCTAGATTGTCTAACTCATAGGTGCGCCACCACTCATAGATGGCTCCTCTCGAAGCTGAAAGGTAGTGAAAGAAACCCCGCTCGATCCTGAGATACCCATGGTACGGAGAATGCGGTAACACTTATCAAGGAATCCCAGAGCATCCTCCGATGCTAGACCACTGAATACAGAAGGCTTGTACCTTTTAAACCTCTCAAGCCTCAGCTTCTCCTCCTCGGAAGCCGCTGCCCTGACCTCGGGCTGAACTGGCACTGCAGGCGGTACAGGAATAATCTCAAGGACCTGCTCAACATGAAATCGCTGCTCGGGAGTGCGGATGGCGGGAGTCTGTGCTCCTCCCCCGGCCTGGGACGTAGCTACCGCAAGGGGAAGCAACCCTGCATGAGCCAAATTGGTGTACATACTCATGAACTATGCTAGAGTCTCTTGAAGAGCTGGAGTGGTAGTAGCAGTAGGCGTATTGGCCGCCTGGACTCCGGCTGGATCTGCTGATGGTACCTCGGCGGTAGCTCACGTAGGTGCTCTGGCTGCACCACGTGCGCGTCCTAGACCTCTACCCCGGCCCGGCCTCTGACGGCTGCAGTAGGGGGCGCGGGTGTCTGATCATCTCGAGTAGCACGTATCCTCACCATATGTGAGAGAATAGAAGACATAAGTTTAGAATTGTGATGCCAAAATATCGCACGACAAGGAAATCAAATGAAGTGGAAATTTTCCTAAAAGTTACATAAGCTCTCGTAGATAAGTAAAGACGTCTCCGTACCGATCAGTGAGACTCTAATAAACCAGCATGTGATCTGTTACTCCTATGAACCTAGAGCTCTAATACCAACTTGTCACGACCCCGGTTCGCCCTCCGTGAACCATCGTGACGGCACCTAGTCTCTATGACTAGGTAAGCCTAAATTGCAGAAGATAACCAAAACTTGCGGAAGTAAAATAATTTAAAAGCAAATAAGGCAATAACAGTGTTTAAATATGTCGCTCGGCATACACCATATATAAATCTCAAAAACCAATATGCAAATCCAAGACCCGGAAACCCACTAATCACAAGCTAAGAAAAAAAGAAATACTATATAGCTCTAACTCCGGAATTTGTCTAATAAGAACAGAAAGTACAGAAGGGCTAAATACTAAAAGGCAGGAATAGAAAGGGACTCCTCGGTTTGCGGATGCGGCAGATGTACCTCGAAGTCTCTAAGTAGTTGCCTCCCTCAAGGATGGTAGGCCTGAGTAGAAGTACATGGATTTGCACATTAAAAACATGCGCAGAAGGGGCATGAGTACACCACAACGGTACTTAGTAAGTGCCAAGCCTAACCTCGGTCGGGTAGTGACGAGGAAGGTTAGGGCCCTACTGAGGTTAAATACAATATAAGGGTTAACAGTGTGGAATAAAACAGTATAAATAAGTGCAACAGTAAGAAATAACATAGAATTGACAGAACAACAACAACTAGAACAGAGACAAACAAGCCACGGAAAGAAATACAGCTCAACACAGAGATAACAATCGGGGCACCTTCCAGGATACCGTTTTGTAGTCCCAATTACAACTGTCCAGTGGATCTCCCAGGATACCATCCCGTAGTCCATCATATATATGTCCCAAGGATCTCCCAGGATCCTGTCCCGTAGTCCAACTATCAATGCGCGGGGATCTACCGGAATCCCGATCTGTAGTCCCAAATGTAAATACCCAGTACTGGGGGAATCTACCGGGTGCATTCCAGTAGTTCCATATAACTATGCAGGGGTATCTATCGAAAATCTAACCCGCAGTCCCAAAGTAAATGTGCAGGGAGATCTATCGAGAATCTAACCTGTAGTCCCAAAGTAAATATACAAAGGGGAGCTATCGGAATCCCACATCCGTAGTCCCAATGTAAATACACAGCAGGAGCAAGAAAATATTCAGAGAAGGGAAATTTCATATTAAGGCAACAAATAATTCTAGCCCAGCATGCTGCATAGAGTTCAGGTAAACGGATTGAACCATTAAACAATTAAATCACTTAGACATGCTTTCCTAAGCTAACAACAGGCATAATAGTACAAGTAATAAAACCAGGAGAAGAAACATACTAATAAGTACTTAAAGAAAATCGGATTTTCAATAATTTGCACAAGTACGCACTCGTTACATCACGGACAAGGCATTTCAATTACCAAATATATCAATCCTAAAGGGAAGGTCCCCCATGCAAGGTTAGACAAGCCACTTACCTCGAACCGGCTAAAAATCAACCCGAGATCATGTTCTTGCCACGAGTACTCGACTCCAATAACACTTCAAGCAGCTGATTCTACAATTTAATTCTAAGCTAATACGCGAAATTAGGTAAAATAACCAAAATGCTCCTCAGGCCCACATCTCAGAATCGGGCGAAATTTACATTTTCAGAAACCTCGTACTCTCACAAGTCTATACATAACAAGAACACTGAAATCGGAGTCCAAATGACCTCTCAAATCCCTATTTAAAGGTCTTTTAAACTCAAGCCCTAATTACCCATTTTTTCCCAAATTTTTCACCACTAATTAGGTCCTTAATCATATAAAAACGAGTTATGAAGTCAAAAATATTACCTCCAAGTGATTCCCCTTGAATCCCTCTTCAACCCTCTTCAAAAAGCTTCAAAATCGCCTAATAATGGAGGAACCTAGGCTAAAATTCGCGAAATAAACCTTTTAAAACATTCTGCCCAGGCATTTAATTCCTTCTTCGTGAACATGGTCAAACCCTCGCGTTCGCGAAGCACAAAAATGACATTGACCAAAGGTCCTCTTATGCGAACGTGACAAGGCCCTCGCGATCACGATGCTTTACCCGGCTAACCTCCGCGAACGCATTCCTCTTATCGTGAACGCGATGAGTAAATTCTACTGGGCCAAATTTCCTCTTTCACGAACGCGGAGCTCCCATCGCGAACGCGAAGGCTTAACATTTTCCTTGCTCAACTGACTCTTCGTGAACGCGAGGGTCCACTCGCAAATGCTAAGGGTAAAATTCCTCTGCAACAGCTGAACAAAATCTGCAACTTGTTAACAACTAAAAATGATCCGTTGAGCATCCGAAACACAACCGAAGCCTCTGGGACCTCAACCAAAGGCACCAGCATATCCTAAAACCTTATTCAAACTTGTACAAATCTTCAAAACACCTCAAACGATATCAAATCAACCAAAACACATCGGATTCAAGCCTAAGTTTTCCAAAATCTTCCGAATTACGTTTTTGATCAAAAACCCAACCAAAACACCTCCGAATGACCTAAAATTTTGCACACACATCCCAAATGACATAACAGAACTACTGCAACTCTCGGAATTCCATTCTGACCCTCGGATCAAAATCTCACTATCGAACCGGAAACTTCCAAAATTCAACTTTCGGCGTTTCAAGCCTAAACTAGCTACGGACCTCCAAAACACAACAGAGCTAATGAAATCATCGGATTTCCATTCCGAGGTCGTCTTCACACTGTTCCGACTACGGTCAACTTTCCAACACTTAAGCTCTCATTTAGGGACTAAGTGTCCCAAAATTCTCCGAAACTTAAAACCGAACATCCTGGCAAATCAAAATAGTAGAAATAAACTCGGGGGAAGCAGTTAATAGGGAATCGGGGCGTTAATTCTTAAGACGGCCAGCTGGGTCATCACACTCGGGTTCGAACCTTGAACTGGACTCGAGCCTTTTGAAAATGGGCTGCGGGATATCATAATAATCATAAAATCGGGCTCTCCGATTTTAGCCGTATACAACCTCTATGTGATGTGTTGTTATTTTTCTTTAAATTCTCAATATTTTATCATATTATTATATCTTCTATCTTATCATTATATCCCAGTAGGGCCTTGACCTGACCTCGTCGCTACTCTACCGGGGTTAGGCTTGGCACTTACTGGGTACTGTTATGGTGTACTCATACTACTCTTCTGCACATGTTTTGTGTGCAAACCCAGGTACCTCCTACCAGCCCCGCTATTAGTCGAGAGTATTTGCTGCGGTTTTCGGAGACTTACATCTGTCAGCATTCGCAGACCTTGGAGTCCCCCTCTATCCTTTATGTTGTCTCATCTTATTGTTCCTAAATGCTGATGTATAGAGACATTTAGAGGTTTTCCCTAGAGCTTGTTACTTGTGACTACCGGGTTTTTGGGGAGTTGTTTATGCTCAAACTTGTTTGGATTTACTTGTATATGCTGAGTGGCAGTTTTCCAGCTTAATATATATCACTGTTATCATTAAGGTTTTGTAGTTATCTCTGTTGTTGTTCAGTTTTTTCACAACTGTTAGGCTTACTTAGTCTTAGAGACTAGGTGTCGTCACGACATCATACGGAGGGAGATACGGGTCTTGACAGATCTACAGAATACTCTATAAATAAAGATGTTATATTATGCCAAATTTATCAAGATCCAATAACAGAAGTCAATCAATCCATAGATCATTTTTGGGGTCGAGTCGTAGATGGATACAATAACGCAAAGTTAGAGAGTTGGGAGATTCGCACCAAAAAATTGTTGCAATGTCGAATTCAAACGATTGAGAAAGCCATAAGAAAATTAAATGGATGTATGAGTAAAGTATAAAATTTGCATCCTAGTGGTGCTTCAGATCAATTTATTGTGAGTATTTATTTTGTAGTTACTTATACTTTATTTGTATATATTTACTTAAAATTTTCCTTAATCTTTATTTTAATATTGCAGATTACACAAGCAAAAGATTAACTTATGTAAAATCCAAACTTCAAAGGAAGAAAAAAAAAAAAGCAAGAAAGCAAAGCTATACTAATATATCATCGGAGTCTGAGACTCCTACCTCTGATTCACCCTTTGTATCTTCGCCTAACTTATCATTATTTTCATTAATATTTCATCGAAGTCCGAGACTTCTACCACCAAGTCATTGTGATGATGTGGACTTTTGTTTTTAATCAATCTACCAGGCAGTGCCTTGGGCTAGTTTTTATTTATAAAGAACAAAAGAAATATAGCATGTTGTCTTACTAGGAGCAAGATAGTACGATATGTTTACTACATATATCCTATTATCAATTTTGAGCAAAATGTACCCAAAACTGATATTACAGTTTGATCTACTACGCAATTGAATTAAAAAACTAAGCTTTGTATAAGAACTAGCCTACAGAAATCCCGTCCACATAGAATTAGCCGTGTATATCCATGTACGTTGTTGTCCTTCCGCTTGAGTATGAAATAGGCCCATTTTCTTTGAGTTTGTATTTCCTGCTCCTTAATATAATAGCCCAATATGTTCAAAATCAGCTCCTTGTACGTATATTCTTGTTCTGTCGCATAGCCCCCTTTTCCTTGCACTCTTAGCACTGCCCAGGTCTTGATATTTTGAGACCCTGTTTGATGCTCGTATAGGTCCATTCCCAGTGATATCCTCGCAGAGGTACCCAGTATATCTTCCCAGTAATGATAGAATGATGAATAATGCTTCACACTATCATTGACTTTGTGAAAAGGCATTGCCCATGGCTGCTCACCTACACTATTTTGATCTTCCTTTTCGCATGGTTTTCTTCTGAGTTTGGTTATGTTTTTTGTCTTGAAATGCTTCTAAGGTGTTCTATTCTTACATTGACTTGAGATACATCTCCAGTTTGTTTTTTTCTGATTTCATAAAATTGTTCCAAGAAGGCCTTGGCGAAATTTCTGCCCAGAATTGCACCAGTATGATATTTTTATGCCCAAAATCGTGTGCATTCCTTGACTTTTCAACAGAAATCTTTGCATGGTTTGACATTTGGATATTGAAAAATCATGTTGCATTGAGATTATGCACCTCAACATAGTAAATTTACCCATATATCTTTGCCAAAACCAGCTGTTCGAATGACCTTTCCTGTAGTAAAACTGGGCATCAAATTTGCCCTTTCCTTTCATTGCTGCTATGCTTATGCTCATCCATGACTCCCCTTCAATGGAATGAGTACAAAGTACTAATACCACCATTATAAGGTTTGTCAATGAATAAGGCATAGGTACAATAACATTCCCGGCAAAAAAGAATGCCATGTTAGTTAAAACATTAATCTCCATGATCTCCTCCCTAAGGATTTGATCATGGAAGATTACTGTGTGATCCCCGTAACCAATGTGTTTCATGTTGTATTTTTCCTGACTCCCTGTATGTTTAGTTGGCCAAGTAGAGAGGTTAGTCTTTTTGATCAATAAGCCATTCCATTTCACATGCATACATATTATTACCAATGTGGTCCAGTGTTGAATACAGCTAAACCACCCTTTTTCGATCAGTTTTGCGTGTGATTTCCTTAGTTTATCTGATTGAATTCCTGTTGATTTTACTTCTTGTGACCATGATGTGTTATCATATGTTAGACTATGATCCCATAAAACCCAAGTTGTGCCCAGAAATGGTTTCGAAATCAGCTGCACAACATTACTTTTCTGTGCAGTGGACTGATCAGCATGGTGTTCCTCCTTGCCTCTATGCTTGTGCCTATCTCCAAGTCCCTCTAAGTGGAATGAGTACTATGTACTGATTACACCAACTGGGAATTCCTTAGATAATAGGGCTTAGCTACAATAACTTTTTCTGCAAAAAAGAACACAGTGTTAGTATAAAAAATGATCATCATACCCTCCTCCATAAGGACTTGAGTATGATGATCAAGTGTATTCCCAGCTTTCTTTCTGCTTCTGTTACTGCTTACCTCCTCTCTCCCTAGCTTCTTGCAACCTTCACTCTTAGATATGGACTGATTTATCACTATTCACAATCCTTCTCCCTTTTACATCCAAATCTTCAAACTTGTTGCATTCTATAGGTCCATAATCCAGTGCATAATTGGCAATATGATCTGCCAACTGGTTGCCTTCTCTTAGTGTATGTGATATTTTCAAGTGACATCTCCCCATCAGCTTCTTTATTTCCTCAACATACTCTGCCGCAGCCCATGTTGTACTCCATTCCCCTTGCATCACATTCTTGACAAGCATTGAATCAGTATGCAAATCAACAAAAATATAGTCATGTTCCACTCAGTGTTTCAATGCTTCTGAAATAACTCTCACCTGAGCTTCTGTATCTGTTCCTTCTGATATTTCTTTGCCATATGCATATACAACATCACCTTCTTCATTTCTAAGCACATATCCAAAAGAACTCCTACCTGGATTACCCCCCTCGAAGCCCCATCTGTGTTAACTTTTATCCAACCATGCTCAGGGTATTCCCACAGTACCTTAGTGAACATCAATTTTGGAGTATACTGTTCCATCATATGGATCAAATCTGGCCACTTATGTGGAACCTTTTGTAAGCTTGGTTTTCTATATTTAACCGGATATTGAAATGCAGTGGATATCTGGTAAATAACCCTACTGACTGAAACTACATCTCCATATTTATAACAGTTTCTCCTTTTCCATAACTCCCAAACAATGATCGGTGGTAATGCCTGTAGAATTGGTTGTAGTCTTGGGATTACCTGGACAATCCAGCATTTCACCACAGCCTGATGAAAGGTCAAACCTTCAAGCTTAATTCCTGCACATGACAAAAAATAAGACCAAACTCTCCTAGCAGCATATGATATGAAAAACAGATAAGGTAATGTTTCTTCTTGTGGTTGAACATAGCACCAGCATCTTGAAGCCATCAAATAACCCAACCTCTTGAAAAAGTCATCAAGAGGCAGTTTATTCCTCTACACCTTCCACATAAAGAAAGATACCTTAAAAGGCAATCCCTTTATCCATATCATTCTGTATGCATTAAATGGTTCCCTTCTTTTCCTTATGTATTCCCATGCAGATTTAACACTGAATTCACCCTTTGGTTCAAGCATCCAAACAGGTTTACCCAGTACCAAATTTTCCCCCGGTGGTTTGATGTTCTCTATAATATGATCTGTTATGTCATCCGGTAATAACCTCCTTAGATTTTGTTCATTCCATCACCTCCCCTGCGCAACTTCATTCACATTTTGAGCTGATTCATCACAATAGAAGTCAGGTGAGGTGATGAAGTATAATGCTCCCAGTGCAGTCCAATTCTCAAACTAAAATAAAGAAGATCCCATCATTGGTTGCCACAGAATTTGATGTTCAATGTAGTCTCTACATTCTATCATTTTCCTCCAAATATGAGAATCATTCCTCCTCCAAGGTACTACAATAGGATTCAGTTTCTTACAATACTTTTGGCTCATGAATGAGCTCCATAATGTTGGTTTGGTTCGAAAGTTCCACCATAGCTTGCAAAATAAGGCCTTAGATACATCATGGAGTGATCTGAATCCTATTCCCCCCTCTTCCTGTGGTAAACATAAGTTATCCCATGAGGCCCAATGTCTACTCCTTCCTTCAATTGAACTGCTCCAAAAGAATTTAGCCATGAGTTTGTGAAGCTTGTTGATCACACAGGCTGGTGCATTTACTGCTAATAATAGGTGAATAGGCATGCTTTGTACAACATGAGAGATCAGCATTGCCCTTCCTCTAATAGATAACAGTTTCCCCTTCCATGATTGTAACTTATCCAACACCTTGCTCATCATACCTTAGTTGTATTTCATCTTTCTTCTAGCATAGAATATTGGACAGCCCAAATATGTAAAAGGAAAATCCTACCTACTAACTCCAGTTACCCTTTCTACCTTTGTAAACACAGCTTCATCTGTAAGATGATGCATATAGACTGCAGATTTCGACTTATTAATCAGCTGAGCTGAAGCTACTTCATAGGCTGCCAATACTTCCATTATTAGAAGCAATGAAGTTTCATCTGAGGAAGAGAAAATAATGGTGTCATCTGCATATGCCAAATGATTGATCTTAGGACTCCACTTAGGCAGTCCAAAACCACAAAAATAAAGGTTCAAATGCAAAGCATTCAATCCCCTTGACAATGCTTCTGCTGCCAGAATAAAAAGTGTAGGAGATAATGGATACCCTTAATTAACACCTCTTGTGGATTTAAAAAACCATATGGTTGCCCATTGATGAGAACTGGATACCAATTGTTGGATATGATCCCAAACACCCAACCAATGAACCTCTCAGTCTTTCTCTACACTTTGGTCAGAAAGATCCATGATAACCTATCATATGCCTTAGTCATATCTAGCTTGATTACCACATTAGGTCCTGCTTTTCTTCTCAACCTAATATCAGTTATTATCTCATGTGTTAGGAAGACATTCTCCACAATACTTCTACCCTTGACAAAGCCTGCTTGTTCATCAGAGATAAGGTTAGGAAGTAGGCCAACTAACCTCTCATGAATAAATCTGGAGAACACCTTGTTAATGAAATTACTTAGACTGATAGGTCTCATATCAGAATCGGTGTTAACCTCCTTCTTTTTTGGCAATAATACCAGGTTAGTGTGAGTGATAAACCTGGGCAGCTCCTGTCCATTAAAAAGGCCTTTACCATATCCACTACATCATCTCCAACAATGTCCCAACAGGAATGATAGAAGCTGACATTAAAACCATCTAGGCCTCCAGCACTATATCCATTAAGCCCATACACTGCCTTTTTAACTTCTTCTCTAGTAGGCTGCTTCAGTAGATCATTATTCTGCTCACTATCCACCATGTGTGGTATATGATCAATGATTCCAAAAGATGAAGGAACATCATCATGGAATTGTGCTTGAAAGAAATTCACTGCCTCATTAGCCATACCTTCATTATCCTCAATCCAGTCACCTGCAATACTTTGTATTCCACTTAGTTGCAGTCTCTTTATCTTCCCATTTACATGTGCATGAAAGAGTTTCGTATTTCTATATCCATCATTGAACCAGTTCATCCTAGATTTCTATTTCCAGAATTGTTCTTCCAAAGCCAAATATGGAAACAATTCTGCCTGCACCTTATGAAGTCTCTCTCTATTTTGTAGTGTAGGGTGTAACTCAAACTGTGCTTCATGCACTTTAACCACTTCCTCTAAGCTGTCTATCTTCTGAAAGATGTCTCCAAAGGTTGCCCTGCTCCATGTAGATAAAGCCTTCTTCAATTTCTTGATCTTGTGATTGAGTAGATAGAATGGATTTGCATGAAAAACTACTTGCCAATTCTCCTTCACCGTTGTTTTAAACGACTCATGCTGAATCCAAAACTTGAGAAATCTGAAGCTCTTCTTTATTGGAACAGAATTTTGATTATAGTTGATCAACAATGGACAATGATCTGAACCAATTTTGGACAAATGAGTTACTTCTAATTCTGTCCATAGTTGTTGAAGTTCACAGTTTGCAAAAACTATGTCTAACCTCTTGAATATACAATCCTCTTCAGTACGTCCATTCCACCAAGTAGAAGGAAAATATTTTATTATTAATCTCACAAAGCTCTCTACAATTCTTAATTTCCTCCACAGATCTCCACCCATAAAATAAGCTATCAATACCCTTATTTATAATAGTATGAAACCTATTTCAACTAGAAACAAGAAAGTCTATTCCTATATTTATTCTAACTGCAAATCCTATTTAGATATGAATTAAATCAACCAAATCCTAAATAACTAAGGTTTCCTCTGCAACTTTGAATTAGTTTTCCAACATTCTCCTGTAATTCAAAATTGTATGCGTCTGAATTGTTCGTTGTACAGTTATGTTGGAGCACTTCTCTCCAACTCTCACTTTTGATGAAACACATGTCTTCATCCCTCGATTTGTTGAAGCACCTCTCTCCAACTCATGTTGATGCACTTTGTCACCAACGCTCAATTTTTGTTGAAGCACCTGTCTCCAACACCTATGGATGAACTTTGTCACCAGCCGTTGATGCACTTTGTCACCAACACCTAATTTTATTGAAGCACATGTCTTCAACAGCCGTTGATGCACTTTGTCACCAACCTTTGATAGACTTTGTCACCAATACTCAATTATGTTGAAGAACTTGTCTCCAACTCACATTGATGCACTTTGTCACCAACCATTGATGCACTATGCCACCAACACCCAATTTTATTGAAGCGCTAGTTTTCAACTCTCAACTTTTTTAAACCTCTCTCCAACTTTTAGAGAAGAGTTTCTTCCTCTTGTGCAATATTTGTTTGCACCTCTTTAAACTTACTTTTTTTCTTGAATCTGTTTTGAAACTTTTTATCGAATAGTCTAATGCTGTTGAAAACTATCTATAATTTTTCCAACATATTTTTTGGCCAGACGGGCAGCACACATTAGCTAGTGCCGCCTGCCGGCAGCGGAAGCTACTTGATTCTCTCGATCGTAGAAGTTTTGATACCAATATGAAGGAAAATATTTTATTATCAATCTCTCTGAAATTATTTATTTCCTCCATACATAAAATGTTGCAGGTGATGAGGTGGACTCACCTGCAACATCTGTATTTAAATTTAATGAAAATGATGATAAGTTAGGAGAAGATACAAGGTGTAACGACCCGGCTGATCGTATTATGAATTAAAGTCTCATTCAGTGGCATAAGGTTTTGAACAGCTTCATATTTTGTGTTATGACTTGCATGCATGGTCAAGTTCAGTTACCGGATGATTCTGAGTCAATTTGGAAGAAGGATTCTAGTTTTAGAAGTTTAAGCGATAAGAGTTGACCGGAATTTGACTTTTGTGTAAACAACTCAGGAATAGGGTTTTGACGATTCCAACAATCTTGTATGGTGATTTTGGACTTAGGCGCATATCTGAATTTGGATTTGGAGGTCCGTAGGGTAATTTGAAGCATTTCTGCGAAAGTTGGAAAAGTTGAAGTTTGGAAGGTTGAGATGTTTGACCAAGAGTTGACTTTGATGATATCGGGGTCGAAATACAATTCAGAGAGTTGGAACAGCTCCGTTATGTCATTTGGGACTTGCCTACAAAATTTGACGTCATTCTTGGTTGGTTTGATAGGTTTCGGCGTGAGTTTTAGAAGTTGGAAGATTTGAAAGTTTATGAGTTCGATTCATGGTGTGATTCGTAGCTTTGATGTTGTTTGATGTGATTTTAGGCCTCGAGCAGGTCCGCATTATATTTTGGAACTTATTGGTATGTTCGGACGTGGTCCCGAGGGGTTCGGGTGATTTCGAATAGGTTTCGGTTGTGTTGCGCTCGTTTTTTATGTTTCGACTTCATTCCTTCAAGCATAAATGGTACCATATTAAGAAAATGAGCTCCAATTTCTGCTTTTATTGAAGCATTATATTTGTATCATAATTACGGAGCCATAGCAAAAAGAATCGTCGATAATCGTATAAGGAATCATTTTAGTGTCGGAGAAGAGAGCTGGTGCTGGTGCTTCGTAGATGCGAAGTTGGGTCCGCATCTGCGACCCCGCAGGTGAGAAAGTTTGTCCAAAAAAGCAGAAATTACAGCTCGAAATGCGCAGGTGCGGATTTTTGTCGCAAAAGTGAATATCCCTGAGTATAAAACCAGACCGCGTTATTTTAGTATTTTGAGCATATCTTGAGTCCTAAAGCTCCGATTGAGGTGAGTTTTGCAGCATTCTTCTAGTCTTTTCATGGGGGTCAGTATATAGCTATAATTTTTGTATTTTAATATGATTTCAGAATTTCATTTTTAAATTAGTTCATGTTTTGATTGGAGAATTGGGGGTTTTATCAAAAATATTTTTAAAGAGAATACTTTGGTTTTGAACATAGATTCGGATCCAGAATTGGATGAAATTAGTATGGTTGGACTCGTAATTGAATGGGTGTTCAGATTTTGTGAATTTTGTCGGGTTTCGAGGTGCGGGCCCGAGGGTCGACTTTTGGGTTGATTTTTAGTTTTTGATAAAGATTGAAGCTTTATTATCCTGAATAGTTTCTTATGAGTTTTATTTATGCTTTGAAGTTATTTTGGCTAGATTTGAGTTGTCCGGAGGTTATTTCACTCGAGAAGTTCATTTTAGAGTAGTGGTCTAGCTTCTTTGAGGTATCTTGCCTAACCTTGTGTGGGGGAACTACCCCTTAGGATTTGAGTCTTTATGCTAATTGTATCATGTACTTATTTGTGGAAAATTGACCCTTTAGGGCTAGTAGGTTCTTATGTTCATTAGATATGAAGTTGTTTTATTATGTTAAGTTTTCACCTCTACGTATTTTATTCGGAATTAATTGCTTCATGTTCCACTCTTATTGCCTATTTGACTCTTGTGTGCTTTAACTGAAGTTGTTGCCTCTTCGATTGCCATGCTATCCTTTCCTAACTGCTTATCTTTATTTGAAATTATTATTATCTCTTCTGTAATTCTTTATCCTTATTTGGAATTATCGACTCGTGATAACTCCCTTGTTGTTGAATTGCACTTACGTGGAGGTCATTGCTATACAGTATCTCTTCCTTGTTGAGTTATTTCTAGGTGGTATCGTTATTTTGTGTGCCTTTTCTTGTGAGTTCGTTTCTTCTCTTTCTTTGAGTTCTGGAATTTTTTAGTTGATTTATTTGTCATACTCTTGTGTTATTGTCATTGTTGTTGTTGTACTTGTTGTTGTGATGCATGCGGTTGTTATTGTGATGCACGAAGTTTCTGCCGTGCGGTTGTTATTGTGATGCACAAGGTTTCTGTCGTGCGGATGTTATTGTGTTGCACGAGGTTTCTGCCGTGCTATTGTTGCTATTGATATTTGCACATCTGGCGTGATAAGGTGGGCTATATATGTGGGTTGCGCATGTGGTGAGACAAGGTGGGAACATTATTATGCACATATGGCAAGACACGATGGGCATTTACTTTATTATTACGCACGTGGCGAGACAAGGTGGGCTATGTTGGGGATTGATTGTGATGGCCTGGGGGCATTGTTATTGTTGTATTTGTGTAGTGGTGTGCCTACTCTGTGTGAGTTATACCGTGTTCATTTCGTGGTGATCGTTTCTTATGTGTCATTCATTGTCGCTACTCTTACTTGTTGACTGGAACTGTGATAGAACACTGGCACAAGTATACATGTAGTTAATCACCCCTAACGATTCAAGAAATGGATCCTGATGTTATTGATCATTTTTATACACCCTCATCTATTTGCCTCTACCTTAGAAGGGTTCTATTGGCGCGTGTGTCGTCTATGAAGTTATTAGCTGTAATGAGGGCACAAGATGCCAAATGTTTAGGGTTCACAAATTGGGACCCGTGAATTATGAATATTTTGAGGTTCTGTACCTCGTGGAGATTATTGGATAAAATCTGGTGTGAAAGTGGTTATTCTCATCTAGTTGCTACCTGTCATTCCTTTAATTGTTTTCACTAGATTTAAACTATGTTCAGCTTACTCTTCTGTGTTATTACTTGTGGTATTCCGCTGTTAATAGTAGTTTATATTTCCTATGGTAAGCATTGTATTATTATTGTCATTCTGCATAGTTTTGTTGTACTCTGTTAGTTATCCACTTATACTTGCTCAAGTTATTTAGTCCAGTAGGTATCTTGATTGTTCTTTATCGCTACTCCATTGAGGTTAGTCTTGATGTTTGTTGGGTACCGCTGTAGTGTACTCATACTACGCTTCTACATATTTTTTGTGCGGATCCAGGTATTTTGGAGTCAGTCGATCGTTAGCTAGCTGTACGAATTTTGTTGTGGAAACTCAAGATAAACCTACTGTTGCGTTCGCGGGCTTCGGAGTCACCTTCTAATACTGTGTTTATATTGTTTGTCCTTATTTCAAAACAGTTTTATTTGCAGACCTCCTTGTAACTCAGTAGAGCTTATGACTTGTACTACCGGTTTTGGACTTTGTAAATTTATAAAGATTTTTCTATTTTGAAATTGTCAGATGTTGGTTAAATATTGTTGCTATTTTCGTTAATGTTAGGTTGACCTAGTCCCTAAGAATAGGTGCCATCACGACACCCAATGGAGGCAATTTGGGTCATGACAAGTTGGTATTAGAGCTTTAGGCTTATAGGTGCCATCACGACACCCAACGGAGGGAATTTGGGTCGTGACACAAGGGTGAATCAGGGGTAGGAGTCTCAGACTCCGATGATATATCAGTATAGCCTTGCTTTCTTGCTTTTTTTCTTCCAGCATCGCCGTCGTTGAACTTCTCAAAATCCTTCATTATAGCCCACATATGATCAAATTTAAAAAAAAATTGAAGTTCGGATCTTGCATAAGTAAATCTTTTGCTTGTGTAATATGAAATATTAAAAAAATTAAGGAAAATATTAAGTAAATATGTACAAATAAATTGTAAGTAACTACAAACTAAATACTCACAATATCTTGATCTGAAGAACCACTAGGATGCAAATTTTATACTTGGCGTACACATCCATTTAATTTTCTTACGACCTTCTCAATCGTCTGAATTCGACATTGCAACAATTTTGGTGTGAATCTCCCAACTCTCTAACTTTGCATTATTGTATTCATCTATAACTCAACCCCAAAAATGATCTCTAGATTGATTGACTCCCTTTATTGGATCTTGAGAAATATCTAAATAAATTTGGCACAATAGACATCGTCATTTGTGGAGTATCTTGCAGATCGAGAGGACATTTTTTCAAATGATTTTAGAGAAAAAATGGATTATATAAAGAAAAATAAAAGCCAATTGCAGTTATGGAAGGGTATGTTGGCACTTTAATATATAGAAATAAAGCAGACACAATAATTTAGTAGATAAGAATAAGATAGATTTTGTCTTGATCTCAACCATCGAATAGATTTTATCCTAATCTCAACCATCCGATGGATTTATCGATATTCCTATTTTATCTTTTTTTTAAAATCTCTACACATTATTTAAAGTGTAGACAACTAGTAGACACAATAATTTAGCATATAAGAATAGGATAGATTTTATCTTGATCTCAACCATCGAATAGATTTCATCCTAATCTCAACCGTCCGATGGATTTTATTTTTATTCCTATTTTATCTTTAAAAACTAAATCTCTACACATTATTGAATGTGTAGACAACTAGTAGATACAATAATTTAGTAGATAAGAATATGATAGATTTTATCTTGATCTCAACCGTCGAATGGATTTCATCCTAATCTCAACTGTCCGGCGGATTTTATTCTTATTTCTATTTTATCCTTTTTATTAAAAATTCTACACATTATTCAGTGTGTGGAAAACTAGTAGACACAATAATTTAGTAGATAAAAGTAGTATAGGTTTTATCTTGATCTCAATCGTCGAATGGATTTCATCCTAATCTCAACCGTATGATAGATTTTATCCTTATTCCTATTTTATCTTTAAAAAATAATCTTTACACATTATTGAATGTGTAGACAACTAGTAGATACAATAATTTAGTAGATAAGAATATGATAGATTTTATCTTGATCTCAACCGTCGAATGGATTTCATCCTAATCTCATCTGTCTAATGATTTTATCCTTAATCCTATTTTATCTTTTTAAAAAATCTCTACACATTATTGAATGTGTAGACAACTAGTTGATACAATAATTTAGTAGATAAGAATATGGTAGACTTTATCTTGATCTCAACTGTCGAATGGATTTCATCTTAATCTCAACCATCCGATGCATTTTATCCTTATTCCTATTTTATCTTTTAAAAAAAATTCATTCTATAAAAATGAACATCATTTAGGAAAATAATATTGGATTTTCAATTCATTTCAAAATCAAATTAAATATTCCTATTTGTTTTCTGAAAATGAATTTCTATATGGGAGGTTCATCTAATAATAATGATTCAAATTCCTCTTCATCATCATTAGCATCATCATCTTTAGTTTTCGATGATGAAGTTGAGACGCAATTGTGCATGCAAACAACTCACATGAACAATTATGTATTGTAGTGTTTGCAAGAAAATCGAAATAATCATCCTATTAGAGTTGGCTCCGTTCCAGGTCATTTGATAATCAATCGAGATCGTGAAGTGTCATGACCCGGATTTTCCACTCTCGGGAGTCGTGATAGTGCCTACTCGTGGAAGCTAGGCAAGCTGCGTAATATAGAATCCCTAACTCTTTTATTTAGCCTTTTTAACAATTTAAATCAACATGCGATTAACAATGAAATATCAACGATAAATAAATATATGCGGAAGACTTAATCTAATAACTTAGCCAAAACCAGTACGGCAATACCAACATACGACTCTACCCAAAATCCAGTGTCACAATATCACGGACTGTCTACGAATACTACATACAAATGTCTAAAAAGAAAGTACAATCTGTCTTGGAAGCAAATGAAAACAGAATACATATAAAGATAGAAGAGAACGTCGGGCATGCGGACGCCTGCAGGACTACCTCGAGATCTCTAGCTGGACTGAAGGCAACCACCTAATGCTATGGTCCAAAAGCTGTCGCTCCGGGATCTACACATAGTGCAGAGTGTAGTATCAGCACAACCGACCCCATATGCTGGTAAGTGCCTGGCCTAACCTCGGCGAAGTAGTGACGAGGCTAGGACCAGACTACCAAATAAACCTGTGCAGTTATATAATATGCAGCGGAAAATAAAACAGGAATAAACAAGTAAAGATGGGAGGGGGTACATGCTACGGGGGAATATTAGTACCAACAATAAATTAAGAGAAAATCATAAGAAACAATTTAGGATTTACCGCAAAATAATAAGGAACTCGTAACCAATCTATGAACACTTCTTATTATCAATTGTTGCGGCGCGCAACCCGATCCCAAAACATAATAACTCTGTTGCGGCATGCAACCCAATCCATATCATTTATCAATGTTGCGGCGTGCAACCCAATCCAATTATATTATTGTTGCGGCGTGCAACCCGATCCAAATATAATATTGTTGCGGCGTGCAACCCGATCCAAATATAATATTGTTGCGGCATGCAACCCGATCCAAATATAATATTGTTGCGGCGCGCAACCCGATCCAAATATAATATTGTTGCGGCGCGCAACCCGATCCAAATATACAGTTCAACACCAATCACAACAAGAATCCCGACAAGGGATCAATAAAGAAATAACACTATCCCGGCAAGGGAATCGACGGTATAAGTAAATACGTCCCGACAAAGGAAAATCAGCTATAACCAAACTTGTTCCAATATCTAACTACCTCAACTAGCACCAATACTCAATCATAAGTAATTTCCACGAGGATAATCATAATCTTTGTTCAACTCAAAGAATCAACAACTTAGGCATTCGTAGTATTTATTCAGAACACAACAATTTCAACTTAAGACTCACGGTCATGCTTGACACCAACGTATAGATACTCGTCACCATGACTATACGTCGTACTCAACAAGTAACATGTAGCCAATAGGGCTCAACTCATAATCCCTCAAGCTAAGGTTAGACCAAACACTTATCTCGAACTTCCACGGCCAACTCAAGCCTCAAACACCGCTTTTCCTTTTGAATTTGGCTCCAAACAACTCGTATCTTGTCCAAATTGATTTAACAACATCAATAAACGCTAAACAATCCAATTCCAATGCTTAATTATAGATTTTCCATCATTCTTCCCAAAAAGTCAAAAATTGACCCCGGCCCCGCTTAGTCAAAACACGAGGTTCAGACCAAAACCTGATCACCCATTCACCCACGATACCGAATATGTATTTAATTCCAAAATTCGACCCCAAAACGAGGTCTAAATCCCAATTATGCAAAAAGCCTCAACTCTACCCAAATCTCTAATTTTCTACCCTTAAGAACATGATTTAGGCCTAGAAATCTAATGGGTGTTAATGGAAATTGAAGAAAATGAGTATAAGATTACATACCTATGAATTTGTGATGAAGTTCTCGTTCAAAAATCGCCCAATTTGGAGTTTGGAAGAAGAAGTTATGAAATTTTGGTTAAGTCTCGTTTTGGCTTCTGTTTTAGAATCACTCGACATGCCTTCATCGCGTTCGCGATAGGCCTGTCGCGTTCGCGATGGGTCAGGCTTAGGTAACCTTTGCATCACGTTCATCGGCTCGCGTTCACGGAGCTTCAGCTCCTAGAGCCTTCGCGTTCGCGAGCCAGTGGCCGCGTTCGCATAGCACAAGATTCCCTTCCCCCTGCCCAGACCATTAGCCTACGCGTTCGCGAAGGGTACTCCCCCTACAGCCTCGCGTTCGCATCCCAAGCTCCACGTTCGCGAAGAAAAAATTGACACTTGAGGAATTTGCCTTACGCATTCGCGAGTGGGACCACGCGAACGCGAAGCACAAAACCTCTGTGCACTGAGAGCAGCAAAAACCTGCAACTTTTTCCAAGTTCAAAACTTTTCGAAACTCACCCGAGCCCTTGGGGCTCCAAACCAAACATGCATACTAACTCAAAAACATCATATGAACTTATCCGTGCAATCAAATTGCCAAAATAACCTCTTAAACAATGAATTTAGCATAGAAATCTAAGAAAATCTCAAAACTTTCAAAGTATGAATATTTCACAACTACGGGTCCGAATTACCTCAAACGACTTCCGTTTCTTACCAATTTTCACAGAATTATCTTAAATCACATATAAGACCTGTAACGGGCTCCGGAACCAAAATATGGGCTCGATACAATCGAGTTTTAAACACATTTCATTCCCAAAATTCTTTAAAAAATTTATTTCTCGGACTTGGAACCTTTGAATTCGATTCCGGGCATACACCCAAGTGTCATATTTTCCTACGGACCCTCTGGGACCATCAAATCACGGGTCCGGGTCCGTTTACCCAAAATATTGATCGAAGTCAACTTAAATCCATTTTATAGTCAAAATTTATCATTTTTCACAGATTTTCACATAATGGCTTTCCGGGTACGCGCCCGAACTACGCATGCAAATCGAGGTAATGCCGAAAGAGGTTTTTAAGGCCTCGAAACGCAGAATTCATTTTAAAACAAGTGATGACCTTTCGGGTCATCACATGAAGGTGCTGATAATAATGGATTTCTCGTTTATTTTTCAGATAATCCACGCTTTAATGAGGTTATGTTTCATCGTAGATATCGGATGTCCCAGAATTTATTCCTTCAAATTGTTGATGCAATCAAAGGTCATGATATGTACTTTGAACAACACGTTGATGCTATAGGTAGATTTGGATTATCTACTCTACAAATAATCACAGCCGTGTTTAGAATATTGGTATACGGTTTGCCAACAGATGCCACTAACGAATATGTGAAAATTACAATCGGCTACAATTGAAAGTCTGAAGAGATTTTGTCGAGCTATCGTAGAGGTTTTTGGCGAGCAGTATTTGAGATTACTAACAGCTGACGATGTTGCAAGGCTTCTGCACATCGGTGGACAACGTGGTTTTCCAGGAATGCTAGGCAGTCTAGACTGCATGCAGTGGAAATGGAAAAATTGTCCAACAGCATGGGTTGGACAATATGCAGGTCGTAGCGGATCCCCAACAATTATTCTTGAAGCTATAGTTGATTATGACCTTTGGATATGACATGCATATTTTGGTATGCCCGACACCAATAATAATATTAATATTTTAGAGTCATCACATCTGTTTTCCAATCTTGCTAAAGGTATTGCTCCTCCTGCCCATTATGTTATTCAAGGAAAAGAATATGATGTGGGTTATTATTTAGCTGACGTTATATATATCCAAAATAGTCTATCCTTTTGCAAACGCCACGTTCGCCAAAGAAGAAATATTTCGCGATGAAACAAGAATCATGTCGAAAAGATGTTGAACATGCATTCGGAGTTTTGCAAGCTTATTTTGCAAGTATTGCAGGACCGTCACGTTTTTGGAGAAAAGAAGTGCTACATGATATTATAACTACATGTATTATACTGCACAACATGATAATCGAGGATGGGCGTGATCTTAATGTACCAATTCAAGACTCTTGGGAAGGTCCAACTCCAACACTAGAAATGATAGTAGATGAAAATCACCGATTTGAATAATTTTTAGGTCGACAAAAAAAAATTAAGGACAAAGATATTCATTTTGCACTTCGTAATGCATTAATAGATCATTTATGGGAGCATAGTAGAGATGGAAGTTTAATATTTAAGTAGTATTTAAACTAAATTTTAAACTACATGTAATATGTATTGAAGTATCTTGTATCTCAATGATTTCACTTTTATTTGAATTATCCATTAATATGTATAATCTATAATATTTGCTTACAAATTATATTATTTAAAGATTTATGGTATAAAATAATTTTATATTAAATGTATATAAGAAAGAAATATGAATTATATGTGATGAATATGTAAAAAAGAAAAAAAGATAATATTTGTTTAATGAAAATAAAAAATAAAATTTAAATAAAAGATAATAATATAATATATAAGAGAGAGAAGAATATAAAAATGAATATTTTTTTTGGAGTAATGGTTGGAGTTAGTTTATTCTATTTTGGAGTGACTCATCGGAGATGACCTAAAAATGAAGGTGGCTTGGAGATGGCTTTAGGTTTATAAAAGTTGTATTCAGCCTTTTCCCTAATGGACTATTTAACCGAATACCCCCACTTGAAAAAATATCTCCCGTATTATTTTTTCCTTTTGCTACTTCAACGCAATTTCATCTTTTTTTTTTTATTATTTATTATTATTAGCAAAAGGAAAAGATCTTCTCCTTGGGAAGGTATCAGTATTCATATTCCTAGGCTTAAATTGCTGTGGCCTGCTTCCCCTACCCCTTTTGCTTTCGCTTTTTCTTCTTCTTTTTAGTAAGCTGAAGTTTGCGTATCTTCAAGAAAATAAAGCTCTGATCTTTAAGGCTGTAAGTTATATATCAAAAAAGCTCTCGGTAAAGTTTGGAAGACCACGACTGACTCTTGGTTCAGGAGGATCTAGCGTAGTTGGTAAGTTCTCGCTTGAAAGTTTTGTTTTTTATTATTATTTAATCTTATTGGGTATGTGCAATTCCATGTTGGGACTTTATGATTGTAGTTAATTTTGCTTATTGTTGGAAAGTGAAGTAGGTTCTAGCTACACCATGGCTTTAGGGTTGTGTTCCAAGTGTTTAATTTGAATGTGCTTTCAGCTAATTCCTTTTCCTTTTTTAAAAAAAAAAAAGTTATTTAAATATTTTCTTATGTGCTTTGGAGTGAAATGCGTCCAAATAGTGGGAATGGATATAGAGTATTCATATTGTCACACCAACTAGCTTCGAATCGAGGAGTAGTTTCTGTCGGTTATTCTTTGATATGCTTTTATGGTTTACTTTATCTTTTGAGTGTTTATGGATGTATGGTGTGTGCTGCTGCAGGAATTTTACTGTTCTTCCTGTCTTTGTAGTCCTAACAGTTTTATGTGATAACCTGGATCAAATTGGCAATTTTTCAGTTTACTTGTCTCCAGTCTCATTTCTTTACTTGTATGGGCATTGCACTGCAGAGTCCAAACTGTCCTATTAATATTAAGTGTTGTGTTTGATACTGAAATCCGCCAGTTTTAGGAAGTTCTTTCCCAAAATTATCCCCCTTGTTATCTTCTCTATTCTGACCTTGCTTTGTTGTGATACTCTCTCTGCATGTGTATTGTTTTGAGCTGAAAAATGTATGTAAATTGATGGACAAAATAGTGACTGGGGGTTTAATTTGGGGCTTCAATGTGGGGATGATTCAGGTGAATGCAGGGCTATATTTCAATTGCTTTTAGCAGATGATACTTTGATTTTTTGTGGGTCTTGTCCTAGACAGCTTCATATTGTTCAGGACACTATTATGGTCTGAAAATATCAAGATCACGCATCAACATGGCTAAGTCTTAACTAATACTACCAGTTAGGGATATGCAGGACAGTCATAATTTAGTGTGGATTTGCAACTTTAAAGTGGTTACATTTCTGAGGTTCATTTGGAGTAGCAACTTGGAGGAAATTTCACCGTTATGACTAAGTCTTAAATAAATTGGACCACTACTTAGATGGACTCTGTAACAGTCAGTGACTGAATATTTGGATCGGAGATTGAGTGGGTTGAAGAGATAAAAAAGGGCAGCCCAATGCACTAAGCTTCCGTTGTGCGCAGGGTCCAGGGAAGGGCCGCCGGACCACAGGGGTCTATTGTACGCAGTCTTACCCTGCATTTCTGCAAGAGGCTGTTTCTGGAAGAGATAGCAGAGGCGGACCCAGGATTTGAGCGCGATGGGGGCACCACTGTATGCTAATCACCAGCGATAAAATTCTAAAGAAGAAAAAAAAACATCGAATATATATATATATATATATATATATATATATATATAAAAAAGAGAAACAGAGATTTCTTCACAAAATGGGTGCTATGGGAAGAGAATGAATAAAATTAATTAAGTTGACTGTTGTTTATTAGTACTAAACTATAAATGAAATAAAAAAAGAAGAAGATAAAAGTAAAAAAAAATAATTTGCTATTAAATATAAATTATATTGTACTCAAAGAATAAAAAGAAAGGAGGGAACAAAAAAAGGCTAAAGGGCCAAAGGGGGTTTCGAACATACGTCCCCAGCAAAGTTGGGAATTTAAGGCCACAAATCAACCACTTCACCCATCCGCCTCTTTATTTCTGGGGAACACTTAAAATATTTAAGGGGTCCCATATATATATATAATATGTATATACAGAGTTTTTGCCGAGACTAACGAGGTCACTTGACCCCTCACCTCACCACATAGGTCCGCCTCTGAGAGATAGTATTATTAAAAATTGGAAACTTAACATTGTCGAAATTTGCACTGTCTAGCATATCCACATACTTTGTTATTGAATTTTATCCTTACGGCTATAGCGAAATAAGTTGGAACTTTTGTGGGTAGAAAGAAGAAATACTATCTGGTGGAATGGAAAAATAATGACCCTATAAGGGAGAGAGGATGAATAAGGAGACCGGAGGTCTTCAATATGGCTTTCTTGAGTATTGGCTTTGGATTAGATGGAATGGTTCAAACAAAAAATGTGATCGGCCTAAATAAGGGATGTTTAATAATTGATGGTTGAGATGAAGTAATACACCCTCATGGAGTAGCTTATCAAAAGTGATTATGAGAATAGAAGATGACTTCACGAGGTTCATTGGCTTTGTCGTCGGGAGCAGCAGGTGGGTTACTTCTAGATCTTCCCACATATTTTTCTTCTTGCGTATGCAAAACCAGCTTTGGGCAGTGGTGTTCTCTTTATCTGATAAGAGATGGCTACCTCTGAAGATAATGCTAGAGGCTATGGCTAGTTGGAGGTTAAAGAAGTTAGAGATTGAGATGAAAGCAGCATGAAAAGTTAGCCGGTTTGCCTTTTTTGGACAATTTGGAATGTAGAAGTAGGAAGATGTTTCAAGGGGTAGAAAAGAGTGTAAGAAATACGAAGAGTCTCTCTTTGGTTTCGGTTATACTTATGACTACAGAAAGCAAACGTCTTACACAGATAGTTGGTTAAGCTTTTTATGATATCAAGAATAGCGCAGTTGCTTACATTGTACATTTACTTTTCATACCATCCTTGTTTTTCAATGAAATGACATTGACGTATATAACTTAAGTTTATGAAGTTATCGTGCATAATTTGATTTTCCACGTACGTCCTGGACATTTCCTAGCCTGTAATGGATTTAGTTTAGATTGTTATCCCATGTTTCAGCAATTCACTTGGATGACTGTCACCAACATGAATGTGTTGCTCATTTTGCGACTTTACTGCTCTGTTCATAATCACTCCCCCATCCCCCATCCCCCATCCCCAACCCTCCCCTTCTCTTTATGGATTTATCTGTGACGGATTTTGAACTTACTCGTATCTTACTTGTCACCCTATAAATTCACTTGACATTTGAAATTTCTCTGTACTTCATTTCCATTTATGAAAATCTGGATAATGAATCATGCATAGTAATGTTTTCTTTTTGTCAGTCCCACAGAACTTTAGGTTGCTCGAGGAACTTGAACGTGGGGAAAAAGGTATTGGAGATGGTTCTGTTAGCTACGGGATGGATGATGCAGATGATGTTTTTATGCGTTCTTGGACTGGAACAATAATTGGTCCTCACAATGTAAGCTCTTCTCAAAACTGTGTTTTCCTGTCTATCCTAGTAGCTTCTCCGGATGCTAAAAGTTTTCATCAGTGATCTCTGTTTTATTGTTTTCTCTTAAGCTGTAGAAGTTTTGGGTTGTTAATTCATTTCAGAATGTGAAACTTTTTTAACTGCTTTAAAGGATATTTTTCATTATAAGAAGTTCATGTATGGACAATTGGCTAATATTTCTCCAAATTCAATTGAATTAAGTTGGTGGAAAGATTGACTTGTTGACCAAGTAGAGTATTGAACATTGTACATCTTCTGCCTTAAGGCAATATATGTTTCTTATTTTGTGGTACTTTAGAACAAGTCAAATTGTGTATCTTAGAACAAGTGAAATTGTTTATCTTGAGACTGTAACTGGTGAACTAAAGCTTCTTTTGGATGTTAAAGATTTATTATAGATATCTGCGAATTTGGGACTCCATGTGAGAAAAGGTCAATAACAGATTATAGATATATCTAAAATTCCTCTATTTACTTCTTGCAATTAGGGGTGTTCACGGTTCGGTTTGGTCGGTTTTTGATTAAAACCAAAACCAAACCAATTTAATCGGTTTTTAAAATTTTAAAACCAAAACCAAACCAAATTAAATACAAACCATCGGTTTGATTGTTGTTGGTTTGGTTCGGTTTGGTTCTATTTTTCGGTTCTTAGTAAGCTAATGATAAGTCGATAATAGTAAAACAACGCTAGACAACAATCTGAAAATAATTTGCTAATTTATACTTTTTTATATATTTCTTTCAGAACTGAAAGTTTATTTACCTCTTTATATGAAAAGAATGAACAAAAAACAAACTAAAAGTTTGCTTTCTCAAGCTTTAGCCATTGTTGTCTTGCAATTTGAATTTGCTTTCTTTACTCTTGTGGTGATTTTTTTTTAACTATTCTATTAGGCAAAAGTATGTGTGGAGGGTTAGAGAATTGGAGTCTCTTAATGAAAAGAAAATTGGTCGAGTCCTGTTGTTTTGGGCTTAGGCAATCTTTTAAGATATAAAAGGATAAACCAAAATTCAAAATAACAATTAAAATGCATAAAATATTTAAAATTATTTACAAAAAGATATTATATTGTATATAAATAATTATTAAATTTTGTATATAATTAGTCAGTTTGGTTCGGTTTATTTTTCGGTTTTTTAAAATAGAACCAAAACCAAACCAAATATTATCGGTTTTTAAAATTTAAAACCAAAATCAATCCAAATCAAGAAAATTATTGGTTTACTTAATCGATTTGGTTCGATTTTCGGTTTGGATCGATTTTCCGTCAAACCGTGAACACCCCTACCTGCAATTGGGGGAACAAAAAGAATTACAAGGCCTTTCACGCATTGTTCAAGTAAGAGACCAGGTCAACGAATTTTTGTCAAGTTCAGTGGTGTGTGATGATTCTTTTGTGGTCTATTTTACAAAAAAATACTAGTTAGTTTAGTACTTTGGCAGTAATACTAATCGACAATGCCTAAGGAAGGTTGTGGCTGAACTGCGCAAGGATATGCGTGCTAGGTTAGGAAAAGTACATGGCTTTCTTTCCATAAGTTCTCTGTTTTGAGTACTTTACATATATAATTGATTTTCTTCCACCTAATAATATATTTATGTGCAAAAATAAAATCCTTCTGATTTGTCTTGGACGTAAATTAGCATGACAATTTTGATCAAGAATGATCAAAGAGCGGTTAACCACTTTGTGCAAATTAGTATCTTGTTACTGCTTTAGCCTCTCCAGAATGCAACTATTGTATTTATGATTGTTAGGAGCAGCATGCAAAGTCTATCTTCATATTATGTACATTTGGTGGAAATGCTTGCAACTTCGCGTGAAGCGAAGAACATTCTCGAAAGAACATGCTGAGAGAAACACTTCATTGGTCCATCACGATGCTTGTAATTGACCATTTCCCCCCGTTTTCTCAATTGTCAGGACATACATCAGGGACGTATTTATCAGTTGAAGTTATTCTGTGACAAAGACTATCCAGACAAACCTCCAAGTGTTCGTTTCCATTCACGCATCAACATGACTTGTGTGAACCCCGAGAGCGGAGTGGTAATGTTCCTATTTTGTTGCAATTTTGTTCATTAGGTTCTATCTTTCAGGATTGGTTGGTAAGCTCTATTTCTGAATAGCTTAAAATTGATTAGTATCTCTTATTGGAGGGGAAGGTTTGCTGTGTAGTTATCACTTGACTCCCAATTTATATATTTCGATACACGACTTCATATTTTCTGGTTTTGTTGGAAGCAGCAGAAAGTCACTTTAACATTATGGTGATAGGTTGAAGCAAAGAAGTTCCGTATGCTGGAAAATTGCCAGAGAGAATACACCATGGAAGATATACTGACCAAGTTGAGAAAAGAAATGGTTGCACCTCACAACCGAAAGCTTGTTCAACCCCGAGAAGGTACCTTTTTCTGAATGGAGTAGCCACAAGAAGTGTATGTAAGATGGAAATTTATAGACTCAATACCTTGCAATTATGTGTCCAAGTGCAAAATGTCAAGGAATTAATTTATTGGATCATGCAACTGCTTTGACAACTTTCTTGTTTGACATTCCTTGCCTACGTTCTATGGATTAATGTCCAAGAACTGATTAGCACCTGTTTTGTTCGTTAACTGTATCGAAATTTGAAGCTCCTAGTCTAATTAATAACTCAATTACATATCATTTGTTACATTAAGAAAGTTGGAGGGAGGAGTCCCCGATCTGCTAAACTAAGATATTGTGCTTACTCCATGCTTTCAACTAGGCGCTTGGATAATATTAGGTGGAAAATGAAAATGGGTATTTAGAGTTGCCAAATGATACTTTTTAAACAAGTTTTTTTTTAATAATTCACAAATATTCAAATACTTTGCAAATTGCCAGCAATGATGATGGCCAAACTGTTATCGGGGTTATTCCTCGTCATCACTATAAAACGTTTATTTCTTATTGTTGCTTTAGTGAATCCAAATGTCCCAGACTCACGACCAAGTCGTTGTAGTATAGTGGTGAGTATTCCTGCCTGTCACGCTTGGTTCGATCCCTGGCAACGGTGTTCATTTACTTTTTTATTTTAATTAACAAACAAAAGTTCTTCAAGTGGGTAAAATAAAATGTAACCAAACCAGTACTTCTCAAGGGTAAATTCCAACATAGATAACGTTAAATTACAGCACTGTTTTTGCACTTCAGGAGTGGACATGATTGACCAGAAATCAGTCTAAAAATTAGAGTCAAGTCAACATAGAGAAGTAGGGTCTAATGAGGAGGATAATCTGGTAGTACTACATATTAGAGTACTAAATTCCAATTACAGAGGCCACAGAATGAGTCTTCTGAGAAGGCAACAACATCAACGTTGACCGGCACCAAAATGCTGAGTCCCCTCCTTTATCACGTTTTCTAAACAAGAAGATATTAAAAAGTAAATCAATGATTAAAGCCCACTATCTTACTATTTTAATTGATACAGTAGATATTATAGAGTATAAAGATTCGTAAAACTCCACGCCTGTGGAAATGAGAAAGAAATATCCACAACTCTTTTTAGAGTTTTTCTTTTTCTTTCCTTTGGTATCTTATCACTACAAAAATGTTTCTTGGCTTTTAATCCTGCTTATCAAAATATACTTCTTGCATTAAAAATTAATGGTTCAAAAATCACGTTGCTCTAAATGATTTCTATTTGCATATAAGATTTTTAGCAACTGCAATCCCTTTATTTCTAAAGTCCGAAATTATTTGATTATTACTATTTTTTATTTTTTTTTTGTTTCGCTGAAGTTTTACCTTATCCTACTGAAATTTTTGGTTTAGCATCAAATTATGTGATGGAAGTAGATATATTTTTCAAAAGCCTATATTTTTCGAAGAAAAGGAAAATGAAGAAGCTCTCATTAGTTTGTCTCGAGCAGAAAGAAACATACTTCTCATGTGGCCGTTTGGATTAGCTGACTGTAAATAGCTGATAAGCTTGAAGTACTGAAAAACATTTTTAAGTGCTAAAGCTGATTTTTTAAACAAACATTTACATGTTTGGATAGATATGCTGAAACTAATAATAAGCAACTGATGTGTTTGGTAGAAAAACATTGATAAGTTGTTCTTTTATTAAAATGACTAAAATATCCTTAAAAACTTTACAAAAAATTATAAATTAAAAACTTTCTTTGCAAAGAAAAAGATGAACAATGAATATGGAATGCAAAGAAAGTTAGAAAATTTATTTTGGGAAAAATATTTGTAAATTAGAAAATATTATTAAGAATAAACTAGTAAAAGCCTTTGCAAACTAAAAATGCTTATAAGCTAAAAAGCCATAAGTTGGGGGTGACCAACTTATGACTTATGGAAAAGCTTATAAAGTGCTTATAAGCTAAAAAGCCATAAGTTGGGGGTGACCAACTTATGACTTATGACTGATTTTAGCTTATAACCACTTGGCTTATAAGCACTTTGGATATTTACCAAACGCGTAGATAAGCCAAAAGGTGTTTATAAGCCAGTTTGACCAGCTTATAAGCTTAGCCAAACACCCTCTAAGGTTTTTACTAGTTTATCCTTAATAATATTTTCTAATTTACAAAATAATTTTCCCAAAATAGATTTTCTAACTTTCTTTTCATTCCATATTCGTTGTTCATCTATTTCTTTATAAAGAAACATTTTAATTTATAATTTTTTGTAAGTTTTTAAGGTTATTTTAGTCATTTTAATAAAAGAACAAGTTATCAGCACTTTTCTACCAAACACATCAACTGCTTATTAACAGTTTCGGTATGTTTATCCAAACACGTAAATGCTTATTTAAAAATCAATTTCAGCACTTAAAAATACGTTTTAGTACTTCAAGCTTATCAGCTATTTACAAACAGCTAATCCAAACGGGCTCATAGTAGTCTCATGAGTCTACTCTTTAAATCTACTCTTTTTGTTAATTTCTCAATCATTTGATGACTCAATTCTAATAGTTTCCTCGTTGCCTCACTCAAACAAGAACACTAAAACCATACTTTTTGTATATGATAGAAATCGGGCTCGTCTACGACATGGTAGATTGGGCTCGGAACATGAGGGACTGAAGATCGACCCCAAGTCCCACCAGGTCAGAACCCAAGATCAGAATGTCTGTCCTTGAGAACATTGAGTCCGTGATCCCAGAATCGACTCTGACCCCGAACGAGCTCGAGGAAACATTGTCAACGTAACCAACAGAAGACCAAAATATTCGTGACCGGTCGGATATTACGGCAGGAATCTCAGCACATATCAATAAGGAACCGGAAAATCAGCGAATCAAGAGATTTTTACCTTTTATAGAATTGTACCTAAAGTAGGACTCCCTTACTATGTAAATGGTGTTTGATTACTTGTAAAACACATTGTAACTCGCATTCCAAAGCAATACATTATTCTTCTCTTTAAGTTCTTATTTCAGTTGTATCTTGATACCAATCGAAGTACATTCAATTTGAGGGTGGCTAACCACCCAAGACTGTAACTGTTCAATTCGTAGGGTTTGAATTTACTTTATCATTGTTCATTTCAATTGCAATTCAATTCATCACTTTGTGTCAAGCTGATCCACGTATCCTTAAAACCACTTACAAATTTAATTGTTATCCGATTTTAAGGGTATATAACGGTTGTAATATCTCTCGATCCGTTGTTTTGGGCCAGCCTAATGAACAACTGGAATATAAGTCACTTGAAACGATATTACTGCTAAGGTACGACCCCATTCGTTTCTTTTACTTACATTTTGAACTAACACTTGCAGGTAATCAACAAGGAGCGGTACAAAGTTTTAGGTTTGAAAGCATGTGTTGCACTCTTTTTCGTTTGAACCGGTTTTGTCCCAAATGAATTTTCCGGCAAGATTTTTAACGAGGCAACAGTGGATCGTGCTAACTTAGAATAGAATATCCGTCATGAATCGGTGTCAAAGATCGTATCAACGGTATCCGAGGCTTCTCTCTATGTTCAACCTGGGGGCATTACCCTCGGATCGACTTTAGCAAGGAAAGACACTTCGTGATTGAATGGTCTCGGCTCAATTGATAGGATTTATTATAAGGGTCAAATGGTCAGATGAACCATGCCCGCATAGACAGCTCGAACCCTGCCACAAAACATGTACACATGTGTAACTATTACGCACAAGAACAAAAAGAAGTCTCTTCCTTGCGAATAAATATCTTGTCCCTTAAAAAAATTTCTTGCATTTCTTAAGGAATTTCCTGCATCCGATCCCCTAAAGGTATCGAGTCCAAGGGCCATCTTAATCCGAGTTCAAACGATCACTCTCACTCGGGGACTGCCAACCGAAGACAAACTCGGACGGTCCGGGCTATCGGAGCTCAAGGGCACAAGACCTATTAGGGAATGCCCGAATTTTAAAGGCTACGACCATCCCCATTCAGGGACTGATATATTAGGCAAGTTCGGATAACTCGGGGTGACAATTCCACTCGGAAGCACCCGAACTAAATGGGCTATGGCCATATTAAAGCGGCTCGGAACGTTCGAAATCCGTAACAAAAACAAGGCCTTCAAAATTTCTTAACCGGTTCTAAAGGCTACCATCGGCAAACTATAAAATTATAAGTACTTTGTACTTTGGGAAAAAATACGATCATACTGAATCCCCACAATGCCTTAAACAAAACAATATTGTAGGCAAGGCCCGTTCGAACCCCCCAGCATAACCTAACCATTTCATGCTAAGGCATTCAATCTTTGCAAATATAAATCATAAAGCAAAGGAAAAACTCAGAAATTGCTTAAGGGAAAAAGCTTTATATACATATCAAAAGATTTTTTACGAGGGCTAAACGGCCTCGATACAAAATTTTACAAAGGCCAAATGGCCTCAACAGAAAAGAAAAAAAGTACACAAGTACAAAGATACAAAAAAAATGTACAAGGCATTTAAACGGCCTGGTCTTCATCGCAGCCCGCCTTGTCGACAGGAGCTTCGGGGTCTCCTCCATCCTCGGATCCGCTCAAACTCTCGGAGCCTTCATCATCCTTGAGATAAGCCAACCTCTTGGCCTAGGCTTCGAGCCCCTTAGCACTCTCGATTTCAGCCGACAAGTCGAAAGCCCGAGCATGAATCTCATCGAGGGCCTCCCTTCGAGATTGCCGCTTCGCGTGCTCGACTATGTCCTTCGCTCGGTCCTGGGCCACCTCGATGCCGGCCTTATATTGGGCCACCATCTCATCAGTATCGGCTTTGACCACCACGGCCACCGACTTGGCCGTTTCAAGCTCCTTGACCAGAGTTTCTCGATCAGGGGCGGCCGAACTCAGCTAAGACTGGAGTTCCTCAATCTTTTTGGCATGCACCACGGCCTTTTCCTTTGCCTCCCGAAGCTGGAACTCAGCTGAAGCTAATTGCGCCAGGGTCGTTTCATTTTTCGAGGCCTAGCGATCCATTTTGGTTTTCCATTCTTCGGCCTCGACCTTTATCACATCCATCTCTACCCGAAGCTGGTTGATCCGATCAAGATTCTTTTGGACCTGCGGGTTCGGAGCGTTAGTCACCGAGTCTAGTTCATCGCCACTAACCTCAAAGACTTTTACCTTTTCCACCATGTCGGCGTGCTCAATCTGAGCCACCTCTAGCTCATCTTGGAGGCTCTTAACCTCCCCCTCGCGTTGCTCGCTGAGAAGTTTGTAAGCATCTCTCTTCTAAGTGAGCCCTCGAATCTCGACCTCATACTGGTTTAGTTTTTCCCGATATCAGAGAAAATTCTCGTGATGAAGCACTGAGGCCTACAAACACACAAAAAAAAGTTATGATTATCTACAAATTAATCTAAGTACAGATTAGAAGTCATCAAGAGGCATCTGAAGTTATCCGGTTTAACGCATGTTGTGCTTCATTGAACAGGCAGGTGCATCCACCTCGTTCATCTTGGCTTGGTCCTCCTCGATCACCAGACACCGAAGATAACTGGCCACCTCTACGGGGGCAGAGAGGACTCGGGCATCCTCCAGAATAGATAATGATCGATCGCTTCTGGTCAAGATTTGCAATCGGAGCTAGGAACCGATTGACTAGTTTCGGACTTGAGGAAGGCCCGCTTTTTCTCGAAGATGGACTTTTCCTTGGCATGGCTAAGTCACCCAACCCGGTGACGTCCTCCATGGAGGTAGAATCTACTCCATCAGAAAAGTTGTGGAAGGGGTCTGCCGCCCATTGGGGGCCCTAGTTGGGGCGTCCTTTCATCATCTGAGCCTCGTTAAACATAAACTCAGTGAACGAAGGCGACTTAGAGAGGTCTATTACACCGAGTCAGTCCTTTGGGGCATTGCCCACTGCCCGAGAAGCACCGGACACAGTCTCCTTGTCAACCTCCCTAACTTGAGGAAAAACAGCCTCGCCTCCCTCTAGTTCGGAAGCCTCGGCCAAGGCCTCCTCATCGTCCTCCCTAAGTTGAGGCATTTTAGTTTCGCCTCTCTCTGGAATGGAGGCCCCTTGCCCCTCCAACTGTGATGGATCTCGGGCCACCAGATCAAACTCTTCTTTTTCTTCTTCGAACTCGTCCCTCGGTCGGTAGAGTGAGTCCGATAAGAGCACTCGGGCACTGGTGCTTTCTTTAGATTTGCGCACCAGCCTTCTCCTCCGGTTTTTCTCCTCCGAGTTTGGAGAACTCGAAACCTTTTTCCTCTTTTTCTCCTCACCTTGTTTTGAAGTAGGGGACTCGACGCGACAATCCTCGTCACCGGATGGAGGCCTCATTGTGACGTCCTTGGATAAATCTGCAAAGGGAAACGAAACAAGTAAGAACTCAGCCACAAAAAAGAAACCCAAGTATTACTTACTCAGGAAAGAAAACTCACCATGAGAACGGGCCTCCTACCGGCCCTTCGAGAGTTCGCACCATGCGCGCTCAGAATATGGCTTTTGTGACATGATGCCCTCGACCCACTCCTTGAGTCGAGGGACTGCATTCGGGACCCGAGCGACAGATGCACCACCACCAAGCACCGATAAGAAGGAAGGAAAAAAAAGAGTAAATGAAATTTTGAAAAACGAAATTTTACTTACGTTTTGCGTTCCACTTCTCGGGGAATGGCATGCGCTCAGCTGGGATCAGGTCTGAGGTCCTCACCCGGACAAAACAGCCTAGCCATCCTCGATCCTGATCTTCATCGATACTTGAAAATGGGCTTTACTAGCTCAACGCGCGAGTTTAATTAGTCCCCCCTCCCCTCCCCCCTAAAAGAGTCGGAGACTGTATAAGCGCATGAGGTGGTCAACGGGGAACAAACATCCATCGATCTTGCTCACAAAAAATCGGAGAAGGATGATGATCCTCCAGAATGAAGGGTGAATATAGCCAAGGCACACCTCATACCTTTTGCAGAAGTCAATGATAACCGGGTCCAATGGGCCTAGCGTAAAGGGATAAGTACACTTAAATATCCCCCAAAGAGGGTGGTGATATTTTCATCGGGCCCGGGAACCACCACGTGCTTGTCAACCCAGTTGCAATCCTTTTTTACCGTGGGGAGTATTTCTTTAGTGATCGAGCATATGTATCTCGAGACCTTCTCACACCGATCCGATACGGAGGAAGGTTTTTCAATCTTAAAATCGGCGGTTACCGAGCACCCACTAGGGATGAACATGTTCAAAGGGGGTTCCGCTGCTGGTTCCTCAACAGGAGTACGTGGAACAGTCTCCTCGACAGCCGGCCGCAATGTAGATGGAGTTTATTTTTGCGGAACAATTTTTGAAGTCTTCGCCATTTCTTTTTAAATGAAGGGGAAAAGAAGAAGAGGAAGTTAGAGCAGTACGCTTGATGATTTGGGGTGAAGACGAGCAAAAGTCCTCACAAAAATATCTCAAGAAATCAGAGTATAAGTGCCCTAAAGTAGAGAAATTTCTAAGGAACAAGGGTAGAGAGGTTGGATGTAAAGTTTGAATGGATAAAGAAGGGGGTACTTATAGTTTTCAAACGACGCTTCGCATCCAGAGTGACCGACCGGCGATTGACAATCATTTAATGCCATTAAGACTCGACTGACGCGACGTTTCGTTTATTTTGTCGTTTCTGTCGCAAGGTATCAAGGTGAGAATCGGGAGCTCATTTCATTTTTCGTCGTCTACTATCTGAAAAACGAGAGGATTATCTGTATATGGTAGAAATCAGTCTCGTCTACGACATGGTAGATCGGGCTCGAAACATTAGGGACTAAAGATCAACCCCAAGTCCCACCAGGCCAGAAACCGAGATCAGTATGTCTGTCATCGAGAACATTGAGTCTGTGATCCAGGAATCGACCTTGACCCCGAACGAGTTCGAGGAAACATTGTCAGCCTAACCAATAGAAGACCGAAATATCCGGTCAGATATTACGGAGGGAATCTTGGCACATATCAATAAGGAACCGGCAAATCAGTGAATCAAGAGATTTTTACCTTTTATAGAATTGTACCTAAAGTAGGATTTCCCTACTATATAAAGGGTCTCTAATTAATTATAAAACACATTGTAACACCCATTCCAAAGCAATACATTATTCTTCTTTTTAAGTTCTTATTATAGTTGTGTCTTAATACCGATCGAAGTACATCCAGTTCTAGGGTGGCTAATCTCCCCAGACTGTAACTGTTCAATTCGTGTGGTTTGAATTTACTTTATCATTGTTCATTTCAATTGCAATTCAATTTATCGCTTTGTGTCAAGTTAATCTACGTATCCTTAAAAGCACTTACAAATTCAATTGTTATCCGATTTTGAGGGTAAATAATTTTCCTAAAAAAATATCATTAAGAGGTCGTTTGGTATGGTGCATAAGAATAATGTTGAATAGTGTGTATTAGTAATATTGGTATTAGTTATGTTTGCATTAGTTATGCTGGTATTGGATATGCTAGCATATTACTTATCCATTGTTTGGTTTGATGTATTAAAGCATTGCACAATTTCTAAAAGAATTGCTTGTTTACAAAAATGCCCTCAAAACCAGTCCATCACTTAACTTTTTAAAAGAAATATATGTTGAGAAATGTTTTTATATGAAAAATTTTAAAAAAATTATTTAATTTGTCTATCTATATTGTAATATAGAACTAAATATTTATTTATAAAAAAGGTAATATGCTTAAGTATTTATTTATTTACTAAAGATATAATTTTATTTCTCACTATTTGGATTATTTTAAACCTGCATTAATATAATAACTAGCATGTTTTAATCAAGCATAAATTTTGAAGGATAATTTTGCCTTTAATTAAGCTAATGCATGCATTAAAACCCATTGCATTGCTAATACCATGGTTTTCTATGCATTAGTTATGCATAGAATAATACCAAATAAAATGTATAACTAATACTTGTATAACTAATGCATACGTTCAAAATGTCTACCAAACAAAATATTATTAATACACAAACATAATGCATGCATTATTTCATCTAATGCATATGCATCCTGCCAAACAACCCCTATGAGTTCAGTAATTTTTGACGTGCACCGCCATGCAAGTGTCTCATTCTCAAGCTATCAAAACAATCCACAGTTTCACAAAAACCAGAAATACACACAAAACAAAATCAGTTCTTGCTTAGCTCACTTCCAGTCTGTAGAGCGAAAACCATTCCCTCTTTTAAAAAGTTATCCAAACATTGTGAAAACACATTCATACTTTGTGTTCATTGTACTTCGTGTTACACTAAGTTAAATAATTTATTTAAAGAATTGTAAATAAACTTTTACATGTAGATGATAAAATTTATTCCAATATACTTAAGGAATCATTTGTTCATATGCAGAAATTATAAAGCGCAACTTATTTATGCGCTGATTGATAATGAAAAAATTGTTGTGCAGTCAATAATAATAAAGAGATTATTATATTACAATTAAAAACTCATTTTTGTTTTAAAATATTACCGCATTGCTAATATATGTAATTTTAGTTCAATGTTTAATCTAACGTAAAATAATATATGATTCTAACTTAATGCGTATATATATTATCAATATGCGTGTATTATCGATATTACAAACCAAATTTTTATATTACTACACTAGCTAGCAGCCTTTTACTTCACCAGTCAAACGCGTTGAACATAGACCAAAAACCTCCCTATTTCATTTTACCATCCCATCTCTTTCCTTTCTCCTTCTGCAGACCACTGAACTCCCCCACTTGCCTGCTTTTTTTTGTTTCTTAATTTAATACATCCCCACCTCTTCTTTTCCCTTTCCTAATAAGCAATACTAACATATTCTTTATCTTTATCCACTTCACCCTTCTTCCTATAAAAACCACTCTCCACCAAAACAAACAACATCCTCTTTCCTTCAAAACCCATAATTTTTTTTTTCAATTTTAGGGATTACCCGTTTAAGGATTTTGGAGATTAAACGACATGACTATAAAAATTCGGGAAGTATGGGCTGATAATCTTGAATCAGAATTTGAACTCATTTCTACGGTGATTGATCAGTACCCTTTTATATCCATGGATACGGAGTTTCCCGGTGTTGTTTTCAAGCCTGCTGAAGTTTACCGTCGCCGGCAAAATTTGCCGTCCGATCAGTATAAGTTATTGAAGTCAAACGTTGACGTATTGAATCTTATTCAGCTCGGTCTTACCTTATCTGACGCTGAGGGAAACTTACCTGATTTGGGCTCCGGCGAAGGTTACCGGTACATCTGGCAGTTCAACTTCTCTGATTTTGATGTGACCTGTGATTTATACGCGCCGGACTCTATCGAGGTTCTCCGGCGACAGGGGATTGATTTCGAGATGAACCGAGAATGTGGGATTGACTCGGCCCGGTTTGCAGAGTTTATGATGTCGTCCGGTCTGGTATGTAATGATTCAGTAAGTTGGGTCACGTTTCACAGCGCGTACGATTTTGGGTATCTTGTGAAGATTCTCACGCGCAGGGAATTGCCTGGTGGTTTAGAGGACTTTTTGGAGATTCTTAGGGCGTTTTTTGGAAACAAAGTTTATGATGTGAAGCATATGATGAGGTTCTGTAATAGCCTCTATGGTGGGTTAGACCGGGTTGCGAGTACATTGGCTGTGGACCGGGTGGTCGGCAAATGCCACCAGGCCGGTTCAGATAGCTTGTTGACGTGGCATGCATTTCAGAAAATGAGGGATATTTATTTCGTAAAAGACGGGCCAGAAAAACACGCTGGAGTCTTGTATGGATTAGAAGCTTATTAGGAGAAGGAATTCACTAATTGTGTAATTGTTAGTAAATAAAAGCTATTTAATTCATTCTTTTTAATTGGAACTTTGGTTCTGTGAATTTAGTTCAAGTGCTAATGGAAAAGGTTTTATGAGTTAAACTCCTTTCATCCTAAGTTCTTGGATAATGGTCCTTAAGCAATTTGGTTAAGAACGTCTATTCATGAAATTAAGGACCCTTAAATTCTTCGATTAGTTTTTTCTAGAAAAAAATTGGGGATTTGCATCTATACCCGCTTTATGGGTCACATTTTAACTTATACTCGCTTTACAAAAAAATTGTAAATGTATCCACAGAACCCGGTCTAAACTTCAGGCATACGGGCCTGAAGTAGCAAAGGCAATCACGCAAACTTCAGCATTCTAGTAGACGGGTCTGAAGTTATTTGTAATTGCTGAACTTAAGCATTCTACTAGCTGAAGTTTTGTTCTCTATTTGTTGAACTTCAACATGTTTTAGCTGAAGTTTTTCGTGTAAACTTAGTGTTGGCTGAAGTTTTTGTTTGTAATTGTTGAACTTAAGCACTCTATTTTTGAAGAAGAACAACCAGATGCTGGAATGGATGAGCTTTTAGCTGTTTTGGGCTATAAGGTTAAATCTTCAGATATGGCTGAAGTAGCACAAAAACTTGAACAACTTGAGATGGCTATGTGTACAACATTAGAAGATGGAATTTCTCATCTTTCTACTGATACAGTTCATAAAAATCCTTCTGATCTTTCTGGTTGGGTACAAAGCATGTTATCTGAGCTCAACAACACTTCAGTTCCCTCTAATTTCGACATGATTGGTAGTATTGGAGAAAAAGATTTATGTGTATCTCCGGGTGATGGTGCATCTTCTAGTAGTATTACCATTAATGAGCAAAACCTCGTTTCGGCTTAGTGTTGTGCCCAATGGGTTTGATGGGTTGCTCACTAGAACACCTTTCACTCTAAGGTTTCGCCTTTTGGCTTCTAGATAAGCTTCTTCAAAAGCGGATTCTGTAATTTTGAGGCCATTTGAACTTGTGCACTGTATTGGCACAATCTCAGCTCCAGTTCTCCATTTGAGGTCTCTGTCGAATTTGCATTGCATAATGCAAAAGAACCATCAGTAAAGAATGAATAGAGTCACTACCAGGAGAGTAGTAGTTATTTTGTAGGAAGGACTAGTAAAATAATTAATAGAATGTAACGTACCTAGGGTAGTATGGGTAGGAAGGAGAAAAGCGTCGCCTTGGCCATCTAGGCAAAACATGAGAGTTTCATTTGCGGAAGAAGAAAAGAAAGGAGGAAGAAAGGAGCGCACAGGTAGCAGGAAGAAGGAGGCGCCTGAAGTTGTAAAAATTCGGGTATATGTTAAATAATTTTAAAAATATAGGTATAGGTTAAATGGGGGCAACCAAATAGGGCGCCCCGTGCAATTTTTACGAAAAAAATGCATTAGTTCCACAGGGGCAGCCCCAGTATATGCGGGGCCCTAAAGCCAAAATTTAATATGAGGCCTAAATTTTTAAAAGAAAGTTATACGATATGTTTTCATTTAAAGTCTATTTTTCTAGCTTTTTGAGATACAAAGTGTTAATAATCCTTTTTATAGTTGATTTCCCCTAATGATTCATTTTCAATTGATAACATAACCAACTCATTTAATATTTCTTGAGATATTGTTAATTTTAATAAGATTTTATCGAGCAATAGAAGTATAGAACTATTGGAAGCTTAAATTTCTTGGAGAAAGAAGATGAGTAAGAATATTAAAGAGAAAGATAGAAAATATGCAGGGACTTCTGAAATATGAAGAGATCGGAAAAAGAAAGATTGACTTGGATAAATTAAAAAGGGAGAGTAAAATTTTTATACGTTATCTAATGAAGGATTACAACAACAACAACAATAACGACCCAGTATAATCCCACAAGTGGGGTCTGGGGAGGGTAATATGTACGCAGACCTTACCCTTACCCCGAAGGGTAGAGAGACTGTTTCCAGGAGACCCTCGGCTCAAAAAAAGCAACAGGAGCCGATATATTAGTACCATAAAAATGCATAATAAAATAACAGCAATATAAGAGATATGAAATACAGAATATGAAATACGAAATAGATGGCTGGTATAGTAAAACTAGCAGGTAAAGCCCTGCATCAATAGACGACCAATGACATTCTTAGTCTAACTCCTAACTGGCTAGTCTCACTCTATTGTGCTGTAGAAATATTCACAAGTTTTCCCTAACCTACAACCTTAATGCTCGACCTCCATAATTCTCTGTCAAGGGTCATGTCCTCAGTAATCCTAAGTCGCGCCATGTCCTGTCTGATCACCTCTCCGCAATACTTCTTAGGTCGCCTTCTACCTTTCCGCGTGCCCACTACAGCCAGTCGCTCACACCTCCTCACCGGTGCATCAGTGCTCCTCCTCTGAATGTGCCCGAACCATCTGAGTCTTACTTCCCGCATCTTGTCCTCCATGGGGGTCACGCCCACCTTCTCTCGAATATCTTCATTCCTAATCTTATCCATCCTTGTATGCCCGCACATCCACCTCAACATCCTCATCTCTGCTACTTTCATCTTCTGGATGTGTGAGTTCTTTACCGGCCAACATTCAGTTCCATATAACATGGCAGGCCTAACCACTGCTCTATAAAACTTACCTTTTGTAAGCACGTGATTTTTTGCCCTATATGAGAATTACTCCCAAAAAATTCAAAAATAAAATGATTTTTCTTTGGTGTGCAATTTTGTGATATTTTGTGATATTTTGAAGAATTATTTGTATTTGTCTGTGCGTGTTTATTCGCTAAATTAATAAAAAATACAAAAATATGTCGCATTTTTGCATGTAGGATTTAATTCTACAATTATTAGTAATTAAAATTGTTTTACAAAAATTAAAAATTACAAAAATAGGCATAGTTTGCATTTTTAGCATTTAATGTCCAAATATACAATTTTATGCTTAATTAATACTTAATTGTGCGTTAATTGTTATTGAGAGTTACTTTGCGCCTTTATAACTTAATTTAGTTCTTAATAATAGTTTAAGTATTTTTATAATTTAGTTTTAGAAAATAAAAGAAGAAAAGAGAGCGAAAATATAAAGAAAGTCGGAATTGGGCCTCTTCTTCAATTTCAAGCTATAGGCCCAAAAAATGGCCCAATCTTCCCTACGACCCAGTCCATTTCGAACTGGGTCGACCCAGTCCATAACCCAAAAGACCCAAACCCCTTTGTCTTGCATTTTACAAAAAAAAACAAAAAAAAAAGAAGAAGGAAAACCCTAAAAAACACTAAAACAATCCGCCCCCCCCCCCTTCCCTATCTTCTTCTTCTCCAAGTTTCTCCAAAGCTCATCCATGGCTTCCCCCTCAAGCTCCCATGGCTGCCCTTTACCCTCCATTATCACGTCCAAACAACCCCTCACAGCTTCATCTTCACCCTCACCATGGACAACCCAGTTGCGTCTTCATCTTCTCCATGTCGAGCTCAAAAAGCTCATCCATGGCTGCTCCTCCTCCTTCGTTCTTCGTCGAGCTTTAACCAACGTTGCTGCTTCTTCTTCCTCACTTTAAGACTGCTGCTACTGCTCGTCGAAGCTCCTACTGCGCCGCAGCTGCTTCCTCATCGTTCAAACGCGTCACTGCTGCCCGTTTATGCCCCGTTGCTTCTGCCGATGTTTTCTTCTTCTCCTCGTCGACGGACAGCTGCTGCCATGGTCGCCACTGCTGCTGCCGTTCCAGCTCGTTCAGCTGTTCCTCATCAACGCAGGCAGCCATGGCTGCCATTGCGTCTCTTCTCTTCGAGTTGCGTCTGCTTCTACTTCTTCTTCGTCTTCGTCGTTCTTCGTTCGAGCTTTGGTCGAGGCTTGGACAAATTTGTTTACAATCAAAGTTCGTAGTTGATTCATCTCCGGTTAGTTGTTTTTGAGTTTTATTTTTGTCCATATTTTTGTTTGATATTTTCCGGATCCAAAATCGTTAAATGATTTAATCCTTGTTTTGTTCGTTGTTCATCTTTGAAATAATTTTCTAGTGTATTCATGTTGTTTGTTAAATTAATTTTCAGATTTCAAAGTAGAAGTTTAATTAGTTGTTTTCATGTTTATTTCATGTTTGTATTATTGTTTAAGTAAGTATTTGTTAGTTTGATGTTTGTTAGATTCAAATTGAAATTTAATTAACTATTTCTTCAATTTGTTTCATGTGTTTATGTATTGTTAGAAATTGTTATTATTGTTAAGTTCAAGTTTAAGTTCATAATTGTTTCTTCGTCGATCTTGTTATTTGTTTAAAGAATTTAGTTGTGTTAGAGAAATATGTTGGTTTAATCGTTTAAATCCGTCATGTTTGTTGTTTAAAATAGATTTAATTCATGTTCATACTTTGTTTGATTGTTCTTGAATCCGAAATTTGTATAGCTTGATTTCTTGTTTACCATTTGTGATTATTTCTTGAATTTGTCTCATAAAGTTTAATATAGGAATTGTTGGTTGTAATGTTGTTAGAATTGATTTTAAGTTCAATATGATTGAATTTAGAAATCTTCATACTTTGTTTGTTGTTGTTGAATCCGAAAATAGGATTGTTTGTTGCTAAAATATTGTTCAATCAAATTTTAGTTGTTCTTTGTTGTTCAATTTGTGTTCATGTGATTTGTTGTTGAAATGTTGTTAAAATCGTGTTCATATGATATTGTTGTTATGATGTTCATCCGTGTTCATATTGTTGTTTGAACATTGTTAGAAATTGATCATATTGTCTATATTTTGGTTAAGTTTGATTAATTGATGTGTTATAGCTGATGGGTAGTTTGGTAAATTTGTAGTACGTTCAGGGGTAGTTTGGTAATTTCAGTAAGGTCGTGAGGGGTAGTTTAGGAATTGTACATTTTGAAATTGTTTATTTGAAGCATGGGGGACAAAATGAAATGGGGTGGGTTGTGATATAGTTATTTAATATAAAGGGGGGACAAGATTTAATTTAAAAGGGAATCTTGCATTATTTTAAATGAAGCATGGGGGACAAAATATAATGGGGTGGTGTGATATGTTTATTTAATGTAATGGAGATGAGTGGAAAGATAATGGGTTGGGTAGAGAAAAAGTATGGATTTTAATTAATTGAAAGGTTTATGGGATGTGTTATATATGTGAAGTCTTGAACACAAGACAATACAGAGAGAAGAAAAATAGGGAGAGAGATACGAAAAAAATACACACACAGATAGAGAGAAAAAAAACGGACAGAGAATAGAAGAGAGAAAAATTCCGAAAAATATTTAAGCTTTCAAAATAAAAATAAAAGCTAAAAAATCTACTGCTTTCTTTCTTTGTTTGAAATTAGTATTAATGGTTGTTGTTTCATTTAAAGCTTAAAGCTTTTGTTTTTGGGATTACTACTCCACCGGTCTGTTACTGGGTTGTTACTGCTGCTGGACTGTTGTTGCTGTATTGTTATTACTGTCGCTGATTCTCATCATCATTTTCTTTTGCTTCCGATATCAGGTACACAACTGAAAGCTGGTTATTGTAATCCGAATATGAAGCATGAATACGAAAAAATAAATAGTTGAAATTTTGAATTAGTTTTAATTATATTCTGAATTTTATTTGTATGTATAATTTATTTAGTTTGCAAAAAAATCAGAATCGTGTAGCTATTTAATACATATAGTGGAATATCCGACGATAGCTTAACGATTGAACTACCTATATATTGCCAAAAATAAATAAATGGTGTAGTAACTTCGTCAAGTAAAAATCAAACGAATAGGCCATCTAGTAAGAATTTAGTAGAAATATTGTTTAGTTAAATAATATTGGTTAAGTTCAGCATGTAAATGGTCTAGGATTAAAATTAGATTGCTATTTTTTAATTTGACAAATTGAGAACATGCCTAGTATAATGTAACTAGGTAATAACATGTAAATAAATTAAGACATTTTCTCTTTATTTTGTAAAGAAAAATTTCAACAGAAAATGTAGGCATTTTAGGACTATTTTTTTTTAATAAAATGAGATGAGCCTCGTCCAATAAAACACACTAATTGCGGGGCCCTCAATAACTGTTTAATTGATTACTTAGACTTCGGATGGGCCGTTTAACAAATTTCACGGCCTTCCCCAAAGTAAATAAAACGCTAATTGCTTTAGGCGCGGTATAATAATAATTCCATTCTTAAACATGGGTACGCATTTATGCGACCCAAACTAATTTGCATAATTAGGGATGCGTTCGCGTGACTTGATTATACTTCTAAAGGCATTTCGGATTATGCGTTCGCGCAACTTCGAGCAAATTTTTATTAAAAAGGGGTTCTTCGGAGAATATCAAATTAATTTCATATAACGTGAGATGTGCAGTTCACTATTTAATCATACAAGAGCGACAGGCGTTCTTAATTTTATTTTAAGCACAATTTCGAACTTAAGTCTATTTTTATAAATAAATAAAAATTTCGAAAAAAATAAATAAATTATATTATCAATATCATTGTGTATACGTACGCGTAACACGATTTTTCACGTTAAAAAAATATATAATATATAAAACGGATATACGTATGCGTGATTCGATTCGAAGAAGGGTCCTTAATTACAAGCAGTCTAAATAGAAGCGGTAACAATAAAATTGGGCAATAAATATGCATTTAATAAATCAAAGTCAAATATAATAACAGTTAAGCGACCGTGCTAGAACCACGGAATTCGGAAATGCCTAACACCTTCTTCCGGATTAACAGAATTCCTTATTCAGGATTTCTGGTTCGCAGAATAACAAACAGAGTCATATTCTCCTCGATTCAGGGATTAAAAATTGGTGACTTGGGACGCCTTAAAATTCCCAGGTGGCGACTCTGAAACAAAACAAATAAATCCCGTTTCGACTGTCCTTTAATTGGAAAAACTCCCACGCACCCTCGCGGGGCGGAAAAAAGGAGGTGTGACAGCTCTGGCGACTCTGCTGGGGACTAAAACCCAGAACCACTGGTTCAGGGTTAGAAATTCGAGCTTAAAATAACTGTTATAGTTGGCTTTATTTATTATCTGATTTTTACATGATATATGCCTAATGTGCTAAATGATGCTTTTACCGCTTTAATATTATTTGAATTGTGCATATACAATTGCTACGAAACCCCCTTCTTTCTGAGTCTTCTAAATTTATGGTGCACACGTGCGCGTGGCCCACCTTTCTGTTAAAGTCATACCAAATAAGACGAAGTTGGGACAAGTAACTAGGCCGGGTAGACTTTTGTGCTCCCGGTACGTTGCCCCCGCTTCGGCTCAAACTGTCCGTTTGGGTAAGCCAGGGCTAGATCAATATGCCTCAGGTTTTTTCACTTAGAATAACTCAGCTTCATGCCGGATCCCTAGTAGGAGCGTTTGTTTGCATCACGTGCATTTGACTTTGGAGACTCAACACAGGGGTTGGGTCTGTCTAGGACAGGTGTACCAAAAAATAAAAATGACCATCCTGATGCATCTTACTTGCTCCTACTTGCGCATTTATTTGATTCGTACTTGTGTGCTGACTGACTTTTGAATATCAGGAATAATTTTTTAAAATTGAAAAAAAAATAGCGGTTAGGGAATTGATTGTTTATTTTTGAAAAAAAAAAACAATGCCCAAATAACTGTCAAAACTCTGCCGAAATTTTGAGAAAATGAAAAAAAAATGTTTTATTAGTTTGTTTTATTAAAGGAAAAATAAAAAAAAAAGTCGTTGTTCTGTCTTGTTTTTAAAAAAAACAAATTAAAAAAAATAGTTTGTCTTGCCATAAAAAATGAAAATGAAAAAGAGTTTTGTTTTCAAAATGGGTTTTTATTTATTTATTTGTTTAGATACCAAAATAAAAATAAAAATAATAAAATAAAAAGAGTCGCGTTAAAAGTGGTTTTATTATTTGTTGCAAATATATATAACCCAAGTTTTATTTATTTATTATTTGTTGCAAATATATATATATATATAAATCCAAAAAGTTTTTCTTTATTTCCAAAAAATGTATATATATCTTTATTTGTTGCAAAAATATTTGTCCTGCCAAAGTCTAGAAAAGTTTTTTTTTAGACTCCCAATTTTCAAAACAAAAAATCCAAAAAATATTTTCCGTTATTGACTTCTTTAAGAAAGTCTTTTTAATTATTAAAAATATATATATATATATATAATAAAATAAAACAAATTCGAAAATATTTTCCTTCTTCTTTAAAAATTGAAAAGAAAATTCAAAATTCAAAAAAATATTTTTTTAGAAAGCATTTCTTTTATTAAAGGTAAAATTCCAAAAAAATATTTTCTTTCTTCTTAGAATAAGAAAAAACAAATGAAAATTCAAAATATATATATATATATCTTCCTTTTACTTTTGAAATTCTCAAAGTTCAAATCAAAAGAAAAGGAATTCTTAGAAGTCTTTCTTTCAAAAAGAAAATCAATCAATTAAAAATCCAAAAAATATATATATATTTCATTTCTTCTTTTAAAGCAGTTCTTTTACAAATTCAAAAAAAAAATTTAAAATTAGTTTATTTACTTTATTCATGACCTGCCCGAACTACGCGGGTTTGATTCTCACCGGATGTGAGATACGTAGGCAACCCTCATCGGGTCCAACCCCCATTTTTGCTAAAATAGCCAAAAACCAATAAATAAATAAAAAACATGTCAAAATTTTAATTTTTTCATAAATAAGTCGGGCAGTGTCCAGCCTCCACTTTTTGCTAAAACAAAATAGCCAAAAAAAAATATGTCAAATTTTAGTTTTGTCATAAAGAAGTCGGGTGACGCTGTTTTATCAAGACATAGCCGAATGTTCCCAAAAGGGACGCCGGAAGGCTGACTTTGCATAAACAGCCACCTTTTCGGTCATGTTTAGGATTTTGGTCCAGTTGACCCACACAGCCTTAAAAAATCTTCGTCCCCGAGGCGCTGAAGGGCCGTGTTTGCAACACCACGTTTTCATTATAATTTGAAAAAAAAAACAAAGAGTCAGCGGTCAGGTGAATACCATTTGAATCTTTTGGTCAAAATAAGCCGAGCCAACTTCGACCGCGTCTTAAACCGTTCTTGCCAAAATAGCCTTAGAGTATCTTTCAGTTGTCGAAAGGCTATTTTCGTAAAAGAATGAGCAAGTTTGTAAAGTGTCATAAAATAATCCTCTCCGGCCTCAAAATTTGGAAGGGGTCACATTTGCAAAAATAACCGTTTGGTTGCATTTGTCAAACGGAGAAAGGAAGCTGGCCGTTTGTCTTGGAGTTTGTAAAACTTTTGATTATAATATGTGGGTCGTTTGATTTTCGAGTTTGTAGGTCATTTTCAAACCTTTGAAACTCAGTTTATTTTAATATGAAAATTGAAAAAAAATGATTAGTATTGTTCATCTTTTATTGGTCCGAACTACGCAAGGTCTGATTCATGCGGGGTCATGATACGTAGGCAATCTCCATAAGATTCGACCACACACACAAAAAAAAATGATAAAAAAGAGAAAAAAAAATGAAAAAAAATCGAAAAAAAAGAAAAGAAAAAAATGAATGAAAAAAAATCGAAAAAGAAGAAAAATGAAAAAAAAATATTGTTAATAATGAGGACCGACTGAGTCCATTCTAACCTGTTTTGAATCGCAAAGAAAGAAGGTGGTTTGTTTGTGGTAAGCCGAAACTACAAGACCTAGAAGCACACTTTGCGGGGATCAGGCTTGATAACAGAAACACTCAAATCCTATTAGGACTTGTTGACTAAAGTTGATGATATTGAAGTTGGTAATGCTCTTGGCAATACTAATGCAAAGCTTAGTGGCTAAGATGCCAATTTTGATAAAATGGAAGGACGCTCCGTTCCTTGGTTAGCAAGAGAGAAGCTGGTGGTGTCTTATTTTGTTGTCATTTCTGTTGTCCGGATTATTCTTAGGGTTGTAATCCGAATATTGTCTTGTGTCAAACCTTCTTATCTTTCCAGTTTGTCATATCAATTTGTTTAAGTTTTGTCAAGGCTGTGTTAGGATTTTATTCTGGTTGTTTTGTTTGTTTTATTATTCAAACCATTTCGCCAGTAGTCTAATACAAAAGTCGGTCTTTTGTTGTTTCCAGTCATCTTTTGTTTAGTCCTTTTATCATTTTTTGTTCAGCACCGATTCTCGTGACATGACATGCGCACATATTGGGCCTAATCTTTAAAATTAATCATAAAACCCTGGAGAGGTGATCAAAGCATTTAAGGGAAATAAGAACGGTTTGAGATTATTTGAAGCCCGAGTCATGTGGAACTGGGGCAAGTAAAACTTAAAGAAAACCGTTAAATGCAAGATTCGCCAAATTGGCATGAGGGTCGTGCACGAGAGTGAGAGTGTCGCCCAGCAGTGCTTTAGAAATGACAAATGAAAAAGCAAGTGTTTAACATAATTGTCAAGTCCAGCACCATCGGAAGAGACTATAAATCTATGTTCAATTGTGTTGTTTGCACTTGGCATGTTTTGAAGACTGGAATGACGAAGGCATTTTGTTCTGCTACCTAAACACTTTATCCTTCGTTACCCCTTTTGAGCCTTATTTATCTTCTTTCATACCCCTCGTTCGGAATCACTAGCAACGACTAGGAAATACGAGCCTGGAAGGTAAAGAAAAGAAAAAAGAAAAAAATTAACAAAAAACGAAAAATGAAAAAAAAAGAAAGTCAAATGAAAAAAGAGGAATTGGGAACTACGTTTGACCTGATTCCTCAAAGAGGATACGTAGGCGCTTCACGGCTCGGTCATAGGGTGCATAGTATGCATAGTGTGCATGGTGTGCATGGTGTTAAAAAGTAAAAAAAAAATTATAAATAAATAATCCCCAAGCAAGAAACTGGGGCAAGGGTTGCGCTCGTGTTAAGCAAAATTGGTTCCGAAGGTTGTAATTTTAAAACCCCAAATTTATTTTGTTTTTTGAGCCTTTAATATCCTTTCTTTCTAAACCTATCCAAAAAACCCACATTACGGTCCAAAGAAAGACCTTCTGACCAGTCTGCAAAAGATGCCAAGTCAGACAAATGAGAGTCTTACCGGCGAACATAACATTCTGTTCCACAGCAGAAAGGACTCTAATCTCCAGCAGAGAGAGTCATACCGGCAACATTCCAAATCCCCAGCTGGAAAGTGATATAAATGAGAGAGTCTTATCAGTGAAAATCTTCACGGACACCATAAGGCAATGAAAGATGAGAGAAAAACCAAAATGAGAGAGACTTGATGGTGAAAACCTTTTGGGCACTACAAGTCGAATAAGATTGGGAATCAGATGGAGGATAGTCAAGGGAAGATCTTGAAAGACGATTGACGACGGAGGATAGGCCACATATGCATGTCATGACCATTAGAGTCGGTGTCTGCGTTTGATAGGTTTTTATTTATAATTTCTTTTGTTAAAGAGTCATCTTTTTCCTTTGTCTTTTATTCTGTTCCTTTTTATCTTTCTCCTTTCATAGAAAATTCCCCAGTAGAGTCTGTTTGGTCAGAACCAGTGGGAAATGACTTCAAAATAGGCCATCAGCTTTCCAATTATGCAAGATGAGATATGGCTAGTACATCCAAGTGGTATAGTCAGCAAGGAACGAGCACAAGGCCAGTGTCAAGAAAGATATCCCCAGCAAAAGGGAATTGACAAAAGGATTGACGAGTGTCAAGAGGGATATCCTTGCCAAAATCAGAGGTTATTAAAACCTCAAGGCCAAGGCCCGTGGACAAACAAGGAGAGCAATAAGCATGACTTGGAAAATTCATGCGAGACTAAAAGGTCGGAAAAATGCAAGTCTCCGAGCCATGCCACGAAAGAAGAGGGATATCCCTAGCAGAAAAGGATTATCCTCAGCAAATAATATCGTCCCTTGTGGAATGCAGAGCAAGGAAGGAGAAAGGGGAAAGCCATCCCAAGTAGGAGTATCACAACCAACCACCGCGTTTTAAACTAACAAATTTTGTTTAAAACAGGTAAAGGAAATGGCATTGATGTCGGAAATGCATGCCACAAGAAAGATTGTCAAACTGGGGCAGAAAATTTTCTTTTCAGTTAGAAAATTTTCTGGAAAATCAGGTACCCATTTGGGGAAGAATAAAAATAGCACCAAGGAAGTGGTCTTTGAACCAGGGTTGCCCCCAACATAATAAGTTTCCAATGGAGGAAGTTATCCCCAGCAGACAGAATAAAAGGATGACACTTGTGCTCAGAAAAGCAAAGAGCCATTATCATCCCCAGCAGCTTCCAGAAGAATGAAGCATCGATTTGAAGGGATAAAATTCCCCAGCAGCATTATCCTCAACAACGTTATCCCAAGAAGATAACACTTTTATCCCCAGCAGTGTTGAGAAAAAAAACCAAAAACAAATTTGAAGGAGGGGAAGAAAGGAGACTCCCACAGTGGTATTATCCCCAGCAAGCAAGAACAAAGCAGCGCAAAGGAAGGAGAAAAGAAAAGAAGAAATTACGAAGGTAAGTTTCTCAATCATTGATCTTTACTACATTTTTCTCCTAGGATAAAAAGTCCTAGTCTGATGAATTTACCTCCCGATACAATCTTGGTCCGATGAAATTTTTCTCCCAAGATAAGATATCAAATCTTAGTCGGATGAATCTTTCTCCTAAGATCACAACAAATGGACCTAGTCTGACGATTTATCTCCTAGAGTCAAAATCTTGGTCTGATGAAATTGTTCTCCCAAGATAAAATCTTAGTCGGATGAATCTTTCTCCTAAGATCACAACAAAATGGACCTAGTCTGACGATTTATCTCCTAGAGTCAAAATCTTGGTCTGATGAAATTGTTCTCCCAAGATAAAATCTTAGTCGGATGAATCTTTCTCCTAAGATCACAACAAATGGACCTAGTCTGACGATTTATCTCCTAGAGTCAAAATCTTGGTCTGATGAAATTGTTCTCCCAAGATAAAATCTTAGTCGGATGAATCTTTCTCCTAAGATCACAACAAATGGACCTAGTCTGACGATTTATCTCCTAGAGTCAAAATCTTGGTTTGATGAAATTGTTCTCCCAAGATAAAATCTTAGTCGGATGAATCTTTCTCCTAAGATCACAACAAATGGACCTAGTCTGATGATTTATCTCCTAGAGTCAAAATCTTGGTCTGATGAAATTGTTCTCCCAAGATAAAATCTTAGTCGGATGAATCTTTCTCCTAAGATCACAAAAAATGGACCTAGTCTGACGATTTATCTCCTAGAGTCTAAATCTTGGTCTGATGAAATTTTTCTCCCAAGATAAAATCTTAGTCGGATGAATCTTTCTCCTAAGATCACAACAAAATGGACCTAGTCTGACGATTTATCTCCTAGAGTCAAAATCTTGGTCTGATGAAAATTTTTCTCCCAAGATAAGATATCAAATCTTAGTCCGATATATCAAATCCTAGTCTGATGAATTTTCTCCTAGGATAATTTAAAAAAAAAAAAAGTTGTTGAAGCCTGAAGAATAGAATTTCAAAGTTGTTGTTGAAGTCAGGAGCCCGCCTGAAGAGAGGAAAGGCATTTTTAAAAGTTGTTGAAATCTTGCCAACCTAAAGAAAGGAATGGCGATGTATTGGTTGAAGTCAGGAGCCCGCCTGAAGAGAGGAATGACGATTATTTTCAAAGTTGTTGTTGAAGTCAGGAGCCCGCCTGAAGAGAGGAAAGGCGTTTTTAAAAGTTGTTGAAATCTTGCCAACCTAAAGAAAGGAATGGCGATGTATTGGTTGAAGTCAGGAGCCCGCCTGAAGAGAGGAATGACGATTATTTTCAAAGTTGTTGTTGAAGTCAGGAGCCCGCCTGAAAACAGAGGCATACATTTTAGTCTTTACATTTCAGTTGATGAAGTTGGGAGCCCGCCCATAGAACAGAGGCATACATTCAGTCTTTACATTTCAAGCATTGAAGTTGGGAGCCCGCCCATAAAACAGAGGCATACATTCAGTCTTTACATTTCAAGCATTGAAGTTGGGAGCCCGCCCAGATAACAGAGGCATACATTTCAGTCTTTATATTTCAAGCGTCGAAGTTGGGAGCCCGCCCAGACAACAGAGGCATAAATTTCAGTCTTTACATTTCAAGCATTGAAGTTGGGAGCCCGCCCAGATAACAGAGGCATACATTTCAAGTCTTTAATTTTCAAGTATTGAAGTTGGGAGCCCGCCCAGATAACAGAGGCATACATTTCAAGATCAAGTCAGAGGACAATAAAATAGAGGGTTACAATAGGAATCCCCAGCAGGAAACAATAAAATTCCCCGGCACCGGGAAACAGAAGGTTGCAACAAGAGGTCACAGTACAAACTCAAGTACATGTGTCAAAAGAAGTAAAGCACCGAAAGAAATGCAAGCAGACAAGTAAGCAAGGCAACAAAAACAAATTATACTCTAGCCTAGCTTCTTGTTTTTTAGGCACGGTGTAACAAGGAGATCGGTAAGCAGTAGTAATAGCATGCAACAACAGTAACATTGCAGTCCAACGGTAGTCCCAGCTACCAAAATTTCTCGAATTACATTGACCTGATTCCTGTTTAGCCAGGATATGTAGGAAACCTTTGAAGCAAAGGTTCGGTCAAATCTTTTTCAAAAAAATGCTTCAACGGAGTACTCGGATGGGCAAAAATCGCTCGCTTTATCTTTGCACGAAAACCCTTCGTGTCTCCGGGCAAAGAGGGGCAGCTGTAAGCACGTGATTTTTTGCCCTATATGAGAATTACTCCCAAAAAATTCAAAAATAAAATGATTTTTCTTTGGTGTGCAATTTTGTGATATTTTGAAGAATTATTTGTATTTGTCTGTGCGTGTTTATTCGCTAAATTAATAAAAAATACAAAAATATGTCGCATTTTTGCATGTAGGATTTAATTCTACAATTATTAGTAATTAAAATTGTTTTACAAAAATTAAAAATTACAAAAATAGGCATCGTTTGCATTTTTAGCATTTAATGTCCAAATATACAATTTTATGCTTAATTAATACTTAATTGTGCGTTAATTGTTATTGAGAGTTAATTTGCGCCTTTATAACTTAATTTAGTTCTTAATAATAGTTTAAGTATTTTTATAATTTAGTTTTAGAAAAATAAAAGAAGAAAAGAGAGCGAAAATATAAAGAAAGTCGGAATTGGGCCTCTTCTTCAATTTCAAGCTATAGGCCCAAAAAATGGCCCAATCTTCCCTACGACCCAGTCCATTTTGAACTGGGTCGACCCAGTCCATAACCCAAAAGACCCAAACCCCTTTGTCTTGCATTTTACAAAAACAAAACAAAAAAAGAAGAAGAAGGAAAACCCTAAAAAACACTAAAACAATCCGCCCCCCCCCCTTCCCTATCTTCTTCTTCTCCAAGTTTCTCCAAAGCTCATCCATGGCTTCCCCCTCAAGCTCCCATGGCTGCCCTTTACCCTCCATTATCACGTCCAAACAACCCCTCACAGCTTCATCTTCACCCTCACCATGGACAACCCAGTTGCGTCTTCATCTTCTCCATGTCGAGCTCAAAAAGCCTCATCCATGGCTGCTCCTCCTCCTTCGTTCTTCGTCGAGCTTTAACCAACGTTGCTGCTTCTTCTTCCTCACTTTAAGACTGCTGCTACTGCTCGTCGAAGCTCCTACTGCGCCGCAGCTGCTTCCTCATCGTTCAAACGCGTCACTGCTGCCCGTTTATGCCCCGTTGCTTCTGCCGATGTTTTCTTCTTCTCCTCGTCGACGGACAGCTGCTGCCATGGTCGCCACTGCTGCTGCCGTTCCAGCTCGTTCAGCTGTTCCTCATCAACGCAGGCAGCCATGGCTGCCATTGCGTCTCTTCTCTTCGAGCTGCGTCTGCTTCTACTTCTTCTTCGTCTTCGTCGTTCTTCGTTCGAGCTTTGGTCGAGGCTTGGACAAATTTGTTTACAATCAAAGTTCGTAGTTGATTCATCTCCGGTTAGTTGTTTTTGAGTTTTATTTTTGTCCATATTTTTGTTTGATATTTTCCGGATCCAAAATCGTTAAATGATTTAATCCTTGTTTTGTTCGTTGTTCATCTTTGAAATAATTTTCTAGTGTATTCATGTTGTTTGTTAAATTAATTTTCAGATTTCAAAGTAGAAGTTTAATTAGTTGTTTTCATGTTTATTTCATGTTTGTATTATTGTTTAAGTAAGTATTTGTTAGTTTGATGTTTGTTAGATTCAAATTGAAATTTAATTAACTATTTCTTCAATTTGTTTCATGTGTTTATGTATTGTTAGAAATTGTTAATATTGTTAAGTTCAAGTTTAAGTTCATAATTGTTTCTTCGTCGATCTTGTTATTTGTTTAAAGAATTTAGTTGTGTTAGAGAAATATGTTGGTTTAATCGTTTAAATCCGTCATGTTTGTTGTTTAAAATAGATTTAATTCATGTTCATACTTTGTTTGATTGTTCTTGAATCCGAAATTTGTATAGCTTGATTTCTTGTTTACCATTTGTGATTATTTCTTGAATTTGTCTCATAAAGTTTAATATAGGAATTGTTGGTTGTAATATTGTTAGAATTGATTTTAAGTTCAATATGATTGAATTTAGAAATCTTCATACTTTGTTTGTTGTTGTTGAATCCGAAAATAGGATTGTTTGTTGCTAAAATATTGTTCAATCAAATTTTAGTTGTTCTTTGTTGTTCAATTTGTGTTCATGTGATTTGTTGTTGAAATGTTGTTAAAATCGTGTTCATATGATATTGTTGTTATGATGTTCATCCGTGTTCATATTGTTGTTTGAACATTGTTAGAAATTGATCATATTGTCTATATTTTGGTTAAGTTTGATTAATTGATGTGTTATAGCTGATGGGTAGTTTGGTAAATTTGTAGTACGTTCAGGGGTAGTTTGGTAATTTCAGTAAGGTCGTGAGGAGTAGTTTAGGAATTGTACATTTTAAAATTGTTTATTTGAAGCATGGGGGACAAAATGAAATGGGGTGGGTTGTGATATAGTTATTTAATATAAAGGGGGGACAAGATTTAATTTAAAGGGGAATCTTGCATTATTTTAAATGAAGCATGGGGGACAAAATATAATGGGGTGGTGTGATATGTTTATTTAATGTAATGGGGATGAGTGGAAAGATAATGGGTTGGGTAGAGAAAAAGTATGGATTTTAATTAATTGAAAGGTTTATGTGATGGGTTATATATGTGAAGTCTTGAACACAAGACAATACAGAGAGAAGAAAAATAGGGAGAGAGATACGAAAAAAAATACACACACAGATAGAGAGAAAAAAAACGGACAGAGAATAGAAGAGAGAAAAATTCCGAAAAATATTTAAGCTTTCAAAATAAAATAAAACAAAAAAAAATCTACTGTTTTCTTTCTTTGTTTGAAATTAGTATTAATGGTTGTTGTTTCATTTAAAGCTTAAAGCTTTTGTTTTTGGGATTACTACTCCACCGGTCTGTTACTGGGTTGTTACTGCTGCTGGACTGTTGTTGCTGTATTGTTATTACTGTCGCTAATTCTCATCATTATTTTCTTTTGCTTCCGATATCAGGTACACAACTGAAAGCTGGTTATTGTAATCCGAATATGAAGCATGAATACGAAAAAATAAATAGTTGAAATTTTGAATTAGTTTTAATTATATTCTGAATTTTATTTGTATGTATAATTTATTTAGTTTGCAAAAAAATCAGAATCGTGTAGCTATTTAATACATATAGTGGAATATCCGACGATAGCTTAACGATTGAACTACCTATATATTGCCAAAAATAAATAAATGGTGTAGTAACTTCGTCAAGTAAAAATCAAACGAATAGGCCATCTAGTAAGAATTTAGTAGAAATATTGTTTAGTTAAATAATATTGGTTAAGTTCAGCATGTAAATGGTCTAGGATTAAAATTAGATTGCTATTTTTTAATTTGACAAATTGAGAACATGCCTAGTATAATGTAACTAGGTAATAACATGTAAATAAATTAAGACATTTTCTCTTTATTTTGTAAAGAAAAATTTCAACAGAAAATGTAGGCATTTTAGGACTATTTTTTTTTAATAAAATGAGATGAGCCTCGCCCAATAAAACACACTAATTGCGGGGCCCTCAATAACTGTTTAATTGATTACTTAGACTTCGGATGGGCCGTTTAACAAATTTCACGGCCTTCCCCAAAGTAAATAAAACGCTAATTGCTTTAGGCGCGGTATAATAATAATTCCATTCTTAAACATGGGTACACATTTATGCGACCCAAACTAATTTGCATAATTAGGGATGCGTTCGCGTGACTTGATTATACTTCTAAAGGCATTTCGGATTATGCGTTCGCGCAACTTCGAGCAAATTTTTATTAAAAAGGGGTTCTTCGGAGAATATCAAATTAATTTCATATAACGTGAGATGTGCAGTTCACTATTTAATCATACAAGAGCGACAGGTGTTCTTAATTTTATTTTAAGCACAATTTCGAACTTAAGTCTATTTTTATAAATAAATAAAAATTTCGAAAAAAATAAATAAATTATATTATCAATATCATTGTGTATACGTACGCGTAACACGATTTTTCACGTTAAAAAAATATATAATATATAAAACGGATATACGTATGCGTGATTCGATTCGAAGAAGGGTCCTTAATTACAAGCAGTCTAAATAGAAGCGGTAACAATAAAATTGGGCAATAAATATGCAATTTAATAAATCAAAGTCAAATATAATAACAGTTAAGCGACCGTGCTAGAACCACGGAATTCGGAAATGCCTAACACCTTCTTCCGGATTAACAAAATTCCTTATTCAGGATTTCTGGTTCGCAGAATAACAAACAGAGTCATATTCTCCTCGATTCAGGGATTAAAAATTGGTGACTTGGGACGCCTTAAAATTCCCAGGTGGCGACTCTGAAACAAAACAAATAAATCCCGTTTCGACTGTCCTTTAATTGGAAAAACTCCCACGCACCCTCGCGTGGCGGAAAAAGGAGGTGCGACACCTTTTAGTAACGGTGGCACTTTCTTGTCACACAAGACTCCCGACGCTAACCTCCACTTCATCCACCCCACCCCTATACGGTGTGTGACATCCTCGCCAATCTCCCCGATCCCCTGAATAACCGATCCAAGGTACTTGAAACTACCCTTCTTGGGAATGACTTGAGAGCCAAGCCTCACTTCAACTCCCGTTTCCGTCGGCTCAACTCCAAATTTGCACTCAAGGTATTCCGTCTTCGTCCTGCTCAACTTGAAACCTTTAGACTCAAGAGCATGTCTCCAAATCTCTAGCCTCTCGTTGACGCCGCCTCGTGTCTCGTCAATTAGAATAATGTCATCAACAAATAGCATGCACCATGGCACCTCCCCTTGAATATGATGAGTCAGTGCATCCATCACCAGGGCAAATAGGAATGGGCTGAGCGCAGACCCTTGGTGCAACCCCGTAATAACTGGAAAGTGTTTAGAGTCGCCTCCTACTGTCCTAACCCGAGTCTTAGCTCCAGCATACATGTCTTTAATCACCCTAATATAGTCAACCGGGACCCCTTTATCCTCTAAGCAGCCAAATATAAATTGTTTTCACCAGAAAAGTATTTTTGAGAAAAAATACTTAATAAAATAAACTGGTTTTAGAAACTTGACCAAACAAACTATAAATAATGTATTCAGATAATACTATCTGAACTAATTATTCTATTTTTATTGAATTACTATTTTCATTTGTGATAGACAGTTATGCGTAATACTATTTAGATAAACTTATTTATGTTATCATGGGTGTGCTAAATTAATTATTTTGCACATATTATATCCGTGTCAATAATGGAAGAGACGTAGATAAAGAGGAGTCTTGAATTTGGTTCTAACATTTGTCCAAAGCGAACCTGCGAAGAAACAATCATGTTCTTACACGAGTACAACATTACCATGGGCTTTATGGGTCCCATGTAATATAGACTTCTGACTCGCTTACTCTTGGAAACCAGAATACTCAGTAAACCACTACTTTTTTTCTGTTGTGTCTAGGGTGGGCATAAAATCCAAAAAATCGAATTTCGAATTGGACCGAATTAATTTGGTATTTCGGTTTCGATTTTTTTCGATATTTCGGTCTAATTCGGTATTACATTTTCGGTATTTCGGTACGGTCCTCGGTATTAGAATCTTGAAATTTTGATATACCGAAATACCGAATTATCGAATTTTTAAAGACTTTTTTTTAAGTTGGACCAATAGTTAGCTACCACACTCACTGCCCAACGCCCCAACCCAAATATTTTTAATATAATTCCCAACTCACTGCCCACTCCAGCGCCCAAGCCCACTCTCTATTCAATTAAAGCCTAAAGTCTAAACTCTAAAGATTAGGGCATTAGCATTAGGCAGTCATGAACGAACTCAGTACTCACTCCTCACTCCTCAGAAAGTCAATTCCGATTTAGGGCGATAGTTTCACAAATTCCGGGCTAACGAGGACCAAATACAGAAAGAGATTGTCTGTTGTTGCGATAGTTTCACAAATTCAAAAAGAGATCAGCTGTTGTTGCGATAGTTTCACAAATTCAGAAAGAGATCGGCTGTTATTTTGTATTTTTAAGAAAATTTTTAATATTGTTAATTGAGTGATACTTTAAGTGTTGTCTAAATAACGAACAATCTTGATTTTGTGAAAAAATGAAATCTTGATAATCTTCTTGCTACTAGTTTTGAGATCTTTGAGAATTTTTACTTTTAAATGTATTTTTTTTTGTTAAGCTGGAGGGGTTGTACTAGGTTCTTGCAATATGGATATCTTTATTTTTGCCTAATTAGACGATGATTGTTTTGATTTCTTATTTGGGATATCCCATTAGAGCTGTTTTTTAAAGCTCAAGCTTTTGATTAAAGATATTCTGGATTTGTGTTGAAGTCAAGAATTTGGTAGAAAAAACTGAACCTTTTCTCTAGTATTTATCTTTTTAGCAAGTTAAAGTCACACATTTGGTAGGAAAATCTTGACCTTTAGTGGAGAATTTTCCATTTTGTTACTTCTGCTACTACTGTTAATTCTCCTATTGCACTGTGTTTAATTCGGTTGGCCATTTTCAGAGAAAAAATTTCCAGCTTGTTAATGCTGCTGCAATGCTACTGTCACATTTTTTGGAATGGTTGATTAAGCCATTAAGGCATTAAGCCGCAAGAACTGAAGAAAGTGAGTAGCGAAATGCTGCTATAGCCTACAGTGCGTTAAGCCATTGTGTTCAATTTTATCATTCAATTTTCATGTGTATTTGCTTCTTTCCACTTACTTCTTTCTGAACAGTTAGACTTAGACAACAACATTTCGTTGTTCTGTTAGTTCAATTTCATTGTTCTGTTCTTTAATTTCATTGTATATGTATTTCTTGGTTGAATAGTTAGACAGTAAGGCATTGAATATAGGAAAATTGTCACTCGTTAGTATTGCTTATTTAGCGAATATTAAACCGAAATCGTACCGAACCAATATAATAAATATCGAACCGTACCGAAATATTTTGGTACGGTATTTGGTATACACAATTGATAAACCGAATACCGAACCGAAATGCCGAATGCCCACCCCTAGTTGTGGCGTGTGAAAATAAGGTCAGGATCTAAAAATAATTAATTAAAAAGTTTATATTTTATTGAAAACTTTTGTGAGGACTACAAAAGTCTTTGGTTGTCACTTATTATATATAACTAGCATACATACTCGCGCGATACGTGAAAAATATTTATTATTTTTCATACTAAATTCTACCTGCAACAAATAATAGTCTAAATAATTAGCATCGGGAAAACACTTTGGTAAGTTATACTGATCACAACTCATGAGGAAGAAGTTTTTTCCCTAAGAACTGAAAAGAAAAATTCAAAAGAAGAAAGATATAAAACTTTATTTCTGTTTGGTAGTGAAATTTGTAGGAGACCAACAACTTATTCTAATAGATTTAACAAATGATACACCAAAACAAAAAACAAAAGAACGAAGTTGTCTCATACCATTCTTTCACAGTGGCAGGCCATATAAGGTTATCACAAACTGCATGGCTAAACAAACAAATATTACTTGTGCTATTTGCTACTACAAAACTATAAAAACATAGAATTTGTTATTCCAATCAAAAAAAGTTTTTGAATACTGAATTAGTTTGAAGAGATCGTAATTTTATTTACATAAATTATTCAGAGTAGACAAAAAAAAAAGAACATAAATTATTCTACGTAGGCTTATATTAAATGGATCTTAATCACAATATTATTTTACCATATATGTCGTTTGATTGTCAATCAATTATTCACTTCCATGTATTAAACGTGAAACTTAAAATATGAATTAATTTTCCATATTAATATTTTTCTTCAAAGTGTAAACAAACTAAAAGTAATAAATGAAGTAAATACGCTGATTTAGTTACCTTTATATCTAAGGCACACGTAATATTAATTTTCTTATGTAACAATACTTATTATAATTTTTAAATTTCAATATGAACATGCTAAAATGTTACCTTTGAATTCAAATAATTTACTAAAATGTTATACATGTACCACCGGATTATCTCAATCAAAATTTAGACTCATCTATCTATATATTTTCACATAATAAGTTTTGAATGATATTTACTATCCCAATCAAATTTAACTTTTATATCTTTCAATTTTAGTTTAAACAATAATAATCGGTTAAGAAACAATTATTTAAAAAAAAGATATTATTGAGTTTGAATGGCATTAATTACGCTATTGATAAGCTTTAAAAGCCTACTGAGTGCTAAATATGGTAAATATAATTAGCTTTTAAATCAAAATTTAAAATTTATTTTCCTGTTAAGAAATTAATATATCAATTATGAAATATGGTAAAAACCATGAATATTGTTTGACATATAATATTATCTTTTATATGGTAATATACTTGAATTGCAAAATATTCTAATTTCCATATAAGGAATAATATTATATGAATATTCTTTGTCATATAATATTATTTTTTATGATAATTTTAGACCCATATATCCATATATAGTTATGTATAAATTTCAAGTGATATTTACTTTTCCATTCTAATTTAAACAAATTGTTAAGGTATATATATATATATATATAGAGAGAGAGGGGAATTATGTAAGAAGTGAAAAATTAAAACGTTGGTAAAAGTATTCATGGATACCCATGTTTAAGTAAGTTAAATTATTTCTTTATCTAAAGAGCTTTTTTTTCTTTTATATTAAAAACTCTACTTTTGTATTATGTACTAAATATTATTGTTTAAATATCTATAAACCTATTAATTATAAAAAAATGGGGGCCCTAAAAATTTGGGGGCAAGCCTTATCACTCAACACATTTGAGCAGGCCCTACTTCCACTTCCTAAAGCTCAATTCCAATCACGCTGTTTGGTACTGGTAGTCAACAATATAAAACTAACAAAACAATTCTATATACTCTACAGATTTGACAATTCTTAGTTAAGCCTCAGAACTGCTGACTTTGGGTTGACTTGCATTTCCTTTCAAATCAAAATCTCATAAGAAAAAAAAAAATTCTCGTGGAAACTCTTTTTTTTTTTTTTTTAAACTTTCACACTGCTTTTCATGAAAATTTGAAACTTTCAGCCAAAGAATGAGCCGTTTCAACAAACAATTTATGCTGTCCTATTTACGATTGTAACTTCTTTTTAAAGGAGATTGTTATCATAAAATGAATTTTGCTTTGATATCACCTACCCATGTTTATCCAATTGTTCTGGTCGAAAGATGAAATATTAATGCATCATAACAAAATGTAGGATAAATTTGGACCAAAGAGTTTGTAGCCAGGTAGCTAATGCGTATAAACGGAGTGGTACTTTTCAAAATGTCAATAAGCTTCATAAGCAAACACTGTTAGAAAAATAATGAGATGAAGTAATCTGGCTTCAATAGTGTAAACAATGTTCTTAAGGAATTTAAGCTTCCCACTTTGTTGCTGCAGGGATAATAGCATAATTCTCTTCCAGGATTTTATAAAGTCATTGTTCGAGTTTCAGCAATTAACTCGAATTTCCCACATGAACAGAATATTTGTGAGTTATAGAAAACAAGTAGAAGAGAAAGAGATGGAAATCTTCAGATGTATTTTGTGTTGGAGATGATATTGTATTTATAATATCTCTAGGAGTATGTTGGAATTAACAGACTCATCTCTTCATAACAGGCACCTTTTAAAACCAATAGTGACCAATTTTGATTTTAAAAATAAAACTGTTAAAAAATGTTTTCCTGAAATATAATTTTAACATATTTTTTAAATTAATTAATAAAATAATAGGTGACTAAAATAATGATTCCGGGCTACTTAATTGGCCCAAAGCCAATCTTGATTGTAAATAATATAGTCAAATTCCAATTTACCTCCAAAACATCCTTTAAAATATTCAAACTATATAAGACAAGGAGGTGTTTTTAAACACTTTTTCCTTTCTTTGTTTTCCCAATGAGGTACAAAACAACCTCTTCTCAAATACTCACATCAAACACTAACTAATCTAACAAAGACCGGAGAAACTTCTAGGTACATTGAACAACTGCTTTTGACTCCTTTAGCTAGCAAGTTTGTAACCCTATTCTGTTCAGCGTAAAAATAAAAAATGCAAAAGACAACTCGGTATACGAAGTATTCCATAATTACGCAGAGTTTGAGGAAGGGTGGTACCCCAAGGGGGTGCGGTGTAGGCAGTCTACCCTAATGGAAGTATCAGTGGCTAATTCCACGGCTCGAACCCGTAACCTACAGGTCACACAAAGATAACTTTTACGTTGCTCCAAGGCTTATCGCTATAGATGTGTCTTATTTCCGGCTCTACCAACAGTCTCACTAGTTACTTGCATCCATACATAAGACAGAGGATTAAGTTAAATTATTATCAGTATTAAGAAAGCTGATTACCTATCTATGTCCAGTTGTTTATTATCCAATTAATATGAGGAAACATAGAGACAAATTAAATTGCCATAAATAGTATTCATATCCATCAGCCTGTACATAACTCTCTCTATCCGTTGCAACGTAGAAAAGGTCATTGAATGTCATGCATAGATAGGATTTATAAAGTTCACACCAAAGAACGTAGTATATTATTACACTTTAAATTCATATTATCTGTTTTTAAAAGTTTTTGCACCCCTTAAAAATTATTTGATTGTTTTAATTGTAAAAGTATTTGTCTAAATGGTTATTTGTCTCTCCCCCGTAAATGTCTCACTTAATTAATCCTCCTCTAATTGAAGAAATAATTGTATATTCGGAAATAAGAAAATAAATGGCATCGTATTTCTCTAAAATTACAAATATGTATTTGAAAATAAATTCAGTTTGTTAAAACGACTAATATTTGAAATTGAGAGGAATACTACATGTCAAATCCAATTGTCTCTGTGGTCTAGTCAACATGGATCGATATTTTTTTTATTTACCAACACAGCAGAAAAAACTTGCAAGACTTAGACAGAAGGCCCCAAGCTTGCTACACAACATCAGTATCTACTCCAGCAAACTAACCAACTAGTCAGCTGCTATTTATGCTAAGGATAAAAGTCTAGAGCCTTCAATCTCCTGGCAAGTCTCACTATTAGAAAACTGTCAAAAAGCGTTCAGCAATACCAACAAAATCGATCAAAATTCAAGAAAAATCGATCGATTTTAATTCGTCAAAAAAACAGTGATCGCTAATGTGTGGCGATCGAAGACGATTGTAATTTTCGGCCGAAGGCGGTCGGTAAATTCAACCAAACTTTGACCAAATAATCTGACACAAGTTATTGAAAAATTAAAAATTATGATCGACTTCAGTCGGTATTTTGAAAAATAATTTTTAATTATTTTTTACAGTAGCGACTGATATCGGTCGATATTGTAATTTTTTATTTTTTTAAAAATTTATATATTTCCGACCGAAATCGGTCGGTATTATCAAAATATATTAAATTTAAAGACCCAAATTCCGATCGATTTCGGTCGGTAATTAAATCCTGAAAATTATTTATTGTTGATAACTGAAATCGACCAGTAATGTTAAATTTCTGGGAATTTAATTTTAATATTTCCGACCGACTTCAGTCAGAATGCGGTCAATTTTCTGGGTAAAAATTTGGCAGAATATTGTTGTTTTACAGCTGCACCACCTGCCAACAACCAATAAAAACCTATAATGGCAGCATTATATTGTTGCTATTCAATCAATAACAATTTCTAAAACAATAACAATAATAACAACAATAACAATTATAACATCATTCAACTAAACTATACAAACATATTAGAAGTTAAAACTATATTAACATCATTCAACTAAATTATAAACTATATTAACAACAATATCATCTTCACAAGTTAAAACTATATTAACATCACTCTACTAAACTTTTCACAAGTTAAAACTTCACATATAATACAAACATTATTATGGAGTGTTTTGTACTGTATCATCTTCACTACTAGAAGCTTCATCGTCATACAGTGAGAAGCATCATGATGAGAGGGAGTAGCATCCGGAGAAGACTCATGAGACCGGAGAATCGGGAAAGCCCCACTAGCAAGAAGATTGACCAACTCCCCTTGAAGGGTATTAAATTGCTTGTCTCTATTTTCTAGCTGACCTCGAAGGCTATTAAATTGTTGATCGCTCTTTTCTTCTCTAGCCTTTGCCTCTTCAAGCTTTGCTGATAGCTTTGCGATCTTCTTCTCCATAGCCAAGAGAGTAGATCTATCAAGTGTTTTGCCCTGGGCGGAAGTCCCTATACCTTGCAATCCAGCCATGTACCCACCAAAATGATCTCTCTAGAAGGCCGCATGCTATCCTCTTTTTAGGACTGTGAGCACGTAATTTTTGCCTCACAAAAATACTCCTACAAAATTTACAAAAAAGACTTTTTCTTATTTTAAATTTTTTTAGAATTTTTAGGAATTTCTAGTTAATTATTTGTGTTTAGTCATATTTTGTGCATATTTGATATTTTAAAATCATGGAAAATACCAAAAAAATGTCTAGATCTTTATTGCATAGCATTTTAGGTTTTATTTATATTTTAGTATTTAATCACATATTAATTGCATAATAAACGAAAATCACAAAAAATACCCTAGTCATTTTTACACTTTTTAACTTTTGGTTTTAAATTAATAATTTTCTTTTATTAATTTACATTTTAAGGTAATTAACTAACTAATTGATAGATAAAGTGGTAAGGTGTTAATTTTGTAATTTTTGGTTTACATATCTTGTTAGTTTAATTAATGGCCAAAAATGAAACTAAAAGAAAGGAAAGAAAAGTTTGGTTTGGATCTATTAATGTAGTATGGGCCAGCTTTTAATGCAGCCCAAAATCCTTTCAAACAGGCCCGCCCTAGTCCGTCTCCAAACCGGTTCAACCCTGGTTAAACTTGATCTCAACCCTCCATTCCCCTTGATTGGACGGCCCGGAACTCCCTCCCTATGTCCCTTATAACTGTCCTAATGCCCCCCTTCCAAACCCTGAAGACACCACCCATTTCCCTCATCCTCTCTAGCCAACCAAACCCTAGCCGCCATAGAATTTCTAAACTACTGCTGTCGCCGGCACTCCACCAATCCCCCTCAAACCTTCACCTTGCAATCCCCAAACCTCCCCTAGTCCAAATCCATTTGTAGTTTCCTCCAATTCCTCCTCAAACTCGTCAATTTTCAGATCTCAAAACTAAACCCTAGCCACCCTTTCCCTCTTCTAATTACTCAACTGTTCCCCCATCCATTTATGGTCGAAATTAAAGCTCTTGATGAGAGTTATAAGTTGATGTAAATTTCGCGTCGTATCTCGGAGATTCTATTTTTGGTCGGAGCCGTGTTTGTTTATTGAGATTTCGTCGGGGTTCTATGTTCGTTTATCTTAAAGGTTAATAGGTATTTATCTCTTTTCTTTCCTCACTGATCAATTGATTTTCTATTCTTCTCGAAGTATGTCACTTCTTAAAAAAAAATTTTGAAAATTGATTCATAGTTTCAGTTTTGCATGACTTGTTTAATTGCATGATTTGTTAGATTAACTGATTAATTGGTTCAATTGTCAATTTTGCTTGATTTTTAGGTCTGATTGATTGTCTTGTTGTGATTGAATTTGAAAGAAGTAAGAAGGATTTATTGTCTGAGGATTTAAGAGTAAAATCTAGAAGTTGGGGGGTAAAAAGAAATAGAAAAAGATTAGCTGAAGCACCACTGTCCATTTTTGGTTAAAAAGATGCCTTATCTCCTATTTTTTAGCTGACAGAATCTTATGCATTCCTCCCTCATTTTCCCTCACAAGACCACACTCCTACACTCTATATAAGAGACCTCACACTCCCTCACAGACACACATTAATACTCAGCATTTTCCTCTCAAATACATTGAAAAACACACACTGATTACACTGAATTCTAGAAAATGATTTAGGCATGCACTGAAAAAAACAAAACTTTGTTCTTTTTAAATTCTGAGCTCAAGGAAAAATTCAAAAAAAAGAAAAAAGAGGATTCAGTCGATTAGCTTGTTGATTTCTGGGATTTTAAAAGTGTTTAAACTCTTAAAACTGCTGGTCAATTGTTGTATTTGCTGCTGAGTTTCAGTGCTTGCTTTTTCAAACCTTGTGTGGTCGATTCTGCAGTTTTGGTCTGCATCTAGGTATTCTTCCAAAAACCTTAAGTGTTGAATTTTATACATTTATGTAAATATTGAAATTCTATCCTCTTTGATTTCAATCGCTGTTGCTATGAATTATGTTTAGCCGTGTTTATTGATTGTGCTGCTATAGTTATAATCATGGTATGTTGATTGGTTTTGAGTTAAAGTGATATTTATAGAAACTTAGTCTATGATTGGAATGAGTTAGACCTGCATATTATTATGTACAATCTTCATAAAAGTCAAATCCAAGTGTGATTTAATGACACTCAATGGTTTGATTAGAATCAGTCTACAACCACTCGTTTGTATGAATTGGAATATATTTTGATTGTATCAGGAACATGTAAAGCAGAATCCTTTGCTCTAGCTCTTGCTCATTTGAATTAATTGTAATTATGCTCTCCATGTGATTAACTTACTTGATATACATGTCATAGCGACTAGTTGAGTAAGTTCAAGTATGTTATAAACATAATAACAATAGAATAAATATAGACAACCAGAATCTAAAAAATGACGAGGTTTACCAGTTTTATTTGTCCAGGTTAATTGTTAACTTAAATCTTTATTAGGTTATTCCAACTATTAAACCAAACAACTTGGAGGAGGAACATTTGCAGAGAGAGAGACTCCCATATCTCACTACACCCAACCCAATGGACAACACACCCAAAATACCTAACATACAATCAGAACTACCGGATACAAACCACATGGAGGAAGATACCAACCAAACACACTCCTCAAAGAAATGCTTCTTGACAAACATGAAACCTCAGAAACAGACTACTTTGTATCGAATCTTGAAAAGTCATAATATGATCTAAAGGGCAAGGAAAATCTAGGCCTAGTCCTTCTCTCCCAAGAGAACAAACAGAATCCTTTGCTCTAGCTCTTGCTCATTTGAATTAATTGTAGTTGTGCTCTTCATGTGATTAACTTACTCGATAGGCCTGTCATGGAGGCTAGTTGAGTAAGTTAAAGCATGTTGTACACATAACAATAGAATAAGTATAGACAACTAGAAAATCTGAAAAATGATGAGGTTTACCAGTTTCGTTTGTCCAGGTTAATTGTTAACTTAAATCTTCATTAGGTTATTCCAACTATTAAACCAAACAACTTGGAGGAGGAACATTTGCATAGAGATAGAGACTCTCATCTTTCACTACACCCAACCTAATGGAAAACACAACCAAAATACCTAACATACCACCGAAACTACCGGATACAAACCACATGGAGAAAGATACCAACCAAACACACTAAGAAATGCTTCTTGACAAACAGGACACCTCACAAATAGACTACTTTGTATCGGATCTTGAAAAGTCAGAATATGATCTAAAGGGTAAGGAAAATCTAGGCCCTATCCTTCTCTCCCAAGAGGACAAAAATAGATTATATGAGCCATGACGCTTCTCGGTCATCATTAAACTTTTTGGCCAGCGTATGCCACATCATCTTCTCGATCCAAATTAATTGACCTAGGATGAGACTTCTTCATAATCAAGTTTGGTAAGGAAGAAAATTGATCAAGGCTATACACCAAGGCCCATGGTTCGTATCCAGAAGTTTCCTCTCTGTCAGACGGTGGGAACCAAAATTTATCCCACAAGAAGCCACCGTATCTTTCACTACGATATGGGTACGACTTCCCCAGTTGCCCACCGAATTCTATGACAAAGAAGTTCTAGAAAAAGTTGGCAGGAAGCTTGGGAAGCTTCTCAAGATTGATACGTGACCTCAGCAACACTAAGGGGGATATATACGAGAATCTGCATCCAAGTTCCACTGAAATCACCAGTCACAACATCTGTCACCATTGGTGATCACAAGCAAGTGATTGTCTATGAAGGTGAGAATGTCCTATGTATAGGATGTGGAAGACTAGGTCACACCCTAAGAGGGTATTCAAACAGGAAAAAGCCCAACTCACCACCGGCACAACTCACCAACGGCACAGGACAACCAAGGTTGCTCCAATACTAAAGCAAATAGAGACGAAAATGAGGAATGGAAAATTGTATCCTCCCCAGGAGACGCAAACAAGGACACCCCACACAACAACGCCAATAAATGAACCTGAATAGGAAAGGCAAAATTTCCGACCAATTGGACGACATCCAAGTTCGAATGCCTGATGCCATCTCCGGTAAGTTCCTTAAAACCCAAACCTTTCGCTATAATTCCAAGACTAACTCTGTGCAAGACACCAGCCCATCTCAAAGCACAAAAGACATCTCACCCGCCATGAAGAATCAACCCACCAAGAGCCATCGCATATGGGACCGGCCCAATACAAGTACAAAAAAAAGCGGGCCCAGAGGGGAGAGACCCAACACCTAGTAATGACGAGGTTCCTACACCCCAAAGGCAAAATACCTACCCCCTTCCCCAGAAGCACAAAGTCAACAAGCCCAAAGGGCCTAGAGGGGAGTCTGACAATAACTCAGGCGGAGGCCCACGCCGACCCCAAACCCAAAGACACCCTAGTAGACCCAAATGATGAATCCTACTGTGCTACATCTCCCCTACCAACATGCACTGTGCAAAATCCTTCCATGGAAACTCAAGTTCCATCTTTGAGAAATCAAAAAATCTTAACTGATTTGACAATAGCCATCAACTTAACTAGATTTTCCTTTAATCCCAAAACCAGTGTATTAGACATAGGTTACGAAGCAGCTACCATAGGCGTCGATCCAATCCCATCACCAGCCATTCCCCTTTATTACCCCCAATAACCCCCATTTAATAGTAGTCCAAAAATGTTAAGCAAAAAAAACCAAAAATGGAAACGCCTCCAAACCTCCAATCATTTTGACCTCCACCCCACCACCACAGGACCACACGCCGGCGTCCTGGATGGAGATTACTCTCAATGGCCAGTAACTGTGCTATTATTTTCAGCTGGAAAACAAGCCAATTTCCATCATCATCCATGTTACACCCCATGTTTTTGTACATGGAAGTACGCCATAAGTAAGTTGATATAAGCTCAGAAATGAGATGTTACATTCCGTATTTTCGTACGTTAAGGTTTTGTCGTAAGTTAATCGACATAAGTTCAAGAATGAGATTTATTTTGGGATTATAAGTATTACGCTATTTCGAACAAGTGATAAGTTAATTCGTGAAGGTGAGAGGGTAAGCAAATTGAAGAAAATGAGTTCCGTCGAAGTTTGACAATTTGGGGATAAAATACGGTCCAAGCTATAATACCCCATATTCATGGACTAGTGCCATACAAGGTACCACATGACCAAGATAGTAAGGTATATAAAGGGTGTTAAAAGTGAGTAGTTTTTAAGTAATTTGAGATAAATTTTAATTATGTGGGCAATTGATTAATTATTGGAAAATTAATTAAAGAGTGGGATAAGATTTAACTCTTCCCCCAACGTGGCAAGTAACCCCTTTCCCTTTAATGACTAAGTTCTAAAGGATGCAAGGTGTCACACTTAGAAAGAAATGTGACACCAAACATTAATTAAAGAGAGCCACCTAAAGTTAAGGATAATTCCCTAACTCAATTCCATTTCTAATCCCTTAGAAAATTTTTGCCAAGAACATTACGATACAGTCACATTCTAATCCAAGGAGCATAGGAACGTGAATTCATTTTCCAAATAGCAACACTTCATATTTGGAATACAACATTTCATATCAGAACGTTAGCAATTCCAACAAGAATTATTAGAACCTTAGCAATGTAAAATTTTGCGGTTTTAAAGGAGTACGGTGTAACCTTTTTCAAGAATATCATATGGATTTTTCCCTACTCCAGGTATGTTAAGGCTATCCCTTCTTTCTTTTTGGCATGATCTATATGACACGAACGAAACAAACAAATGTACAACTTCCATAAACGACTCTATTCATAGAAATACTAGAGATAATTATGTTCTTGATTCCCCATGTGTCATATTATTTTATCATCTGTTCATGGGTCTCAAAAATACGTAAGTTGGTAAAGTTTATTTTATGATATTAATTAGAGTCATAATGGTCTTATGACGTATCGAGAGATTTTATAAATGTATTTCATATGTATTTCATGCATTTATACATGCACATTGACCCATGACCAAATGACGTTATATACGTGTATATATATGCATATATATATATATATGTATATGGGATATGGGATAGGTTATGACGTTATATACGCACCACCACCTAATCAGCTGATATACGTTGATGATTTTGCCCATAGTGGCTGAGCTGATATGATGGGATACCCATAGAGGCCTGATGATATTATGAAACATGTACCTATGCACGACATCACATTCATAAGAATATGCATGACACTATAATTATTTCATAAATTACAGAGTTATCCAGACTTACAAGTTGAGTCATTTACTCTGTATTTCTTCCATGTTTGTTACGTACTTATTTATGTGCCTTACATACTCGGTACACTATTTGTACTGACATCCTTTTGCCTGGGGACACTGTGTTTCATGCCCGCAGGTCCTGATAGATAGGTCAAGAGCCCTTGAAGTAGGCTATCAGCTCAACGGAAGATGTTGATGCGCTCCATTTGTTTCGGAGTTGCTTGTTTGGTTAGTATGATTTAGACGTGTACTGTTTGGTATGGCGGGACTTTGTCCCGACCTTTTTGAAATTATGTATTCTTAGAGGCTTGTAGACAGATGTCATATACGTAAAGGATTGTATGGCCTTGTCGGTCTATGTTTAGTATACGAGTGGTTATTTTGGTCCTATAGGCCCGTATGTCTTATGTATAAGTTGGTATCACATGTTATATTTTAGTTATATCACGGCAGCCTTTCGGCTCAATTATCTGTGAGAGTATGTGAAAAGATACGTTATGTTGATACTCGATTGAGTAAGGTACCGAGTGCCCATCACAGCCCATCGGTTTGGGTCATGACAAAAGTGGTATCAGAGCAGTTCTATCCTAGGAAGTCTACAAGCTGTGTTTACTAGAGTCTTATTTATGGGTGTGTTGTGCACTACACTTATAAGTAGGAGGCTACATGGCATTTAAGACTGTCACTCTTTCTTCTTACTCTAGATCGTATGGTAGAGCTCTATGGTAAGAACTCAATTTTCTAAACTCTATCTTATTCATAATACGGCGATGCCTGCATCCAGAAAGACAGGTGGTAAGAGATATAGTTGTGGAAGAGTTGAGTTAGAAGAACTCAATTTTTGCATCATGCTTATGATGGATAAATATGAAGTATTCAGCAGATCATATGTATACTAAGATGTGTAAGCTTCTTGATAAGGATTCTTGAGGCAAGAATGCCTATCCACTTTTACGATAAAAATGAAAAAAAAACGAGAATCAGAAAGTAGACATAAGTTCCAGCAAGTAACAAAAGCAGGGTGAAAAAAGGTACGAGGTACCCAGTTAATGAAGATTATCGGTATTTTCAACTCAGGTAGAGAGATATAAGCATTTTGAGTTACCTTCAATAGTAACAGATGTATGTACAATTGGTCACACCCATTTCGGTTATGCCCTATGGGGGTCAACAGAAGTAGTATAAAAGGAGGACGGGATATCAGAATCCGGCTAGGATTAGAGTAACCCAAAATGATGGATGGATTGTTTGCGTCAGTTGACATTTCTAAATAATATTGCAAATGTGCTAATACATCTCCTCGTGAGATACCCAAATGTTGCACTCTAAAATAGTACAACTAGATATGAGCACTACAAAGATAGGCATTGAAAGGCTGGAAGGGATAAATATTATCCTAGTATGGCTCCCGTCCCTAGTAGAGAGATAATGCTAGGCAACCCGAAGAGCCAGTGGATGGAGCAAAGGGGAGCTAAAAGCAAAATAATATCTTGTTGAATTTTTCAAAATAAAGTGATAGACAGAAATGTTAGCAGAAAATAAGAAGAGAGCTAATGAAGCATTAAGAGTAAGATGTGATACATGGATGACAATGGTAGGTCAAAAAGATGGCAGTATTATAGAGTCTATAGTCAAGTGAAGGAAAAGACGAGAGGTGACAGGCCTTGAGACAACAAAAGAGTATATGCCATAAAGTCATATCCTCACTTCGAGAAATAAGTTCGTGACTCTAACGCAACTACCAGAAGGAAAAATTAGACCCTAGAATAATATAATTCAGTATGGGCTCGTTCACAAGATAAACCAAACGTGAATTAGGGACTGAGTGATTGGATAATAGTCGGCATCATGAGAATTTCAGATTTTGTTTCGGCGATAATAGAATGGACAATATAAGAAGATTCATGAGAAATTTAGAGAATGGTCACTCTGGAAGATACTTCCCTAAAGCAAGCAATGTGAGCAAAGTTGCTTAGCACAGAAAGATTACCGCAAGGCGAGTAAGGGTCATCGATAATGTGAGAAGACGCCAATAATGAAGAGGTAAAACATCTATAGGTAGATCGTCATAGCGCTAAATATTAGTACTTCCCTAAAGGGGGGAATATGGAGTGATGTGGCATTAAGTCAAAGTTAAGTGGTTCTAGTAATTATGGAATAGTAAAGGAAGAATGCGATAAAATGAAAAAGGGATGAGATTGCACTTATTCAAAGCCTACAGATATGCTACGATACCAGAGCATTATGCAAACACAACATCAAGGAGAGGAAGTAAGGGTTCCTGCCCGAGATGTTATTGTGTAATAAGGAGCCAGTGCGAGAGGTAAGTTAAGACAAAGGAGATAATCCAAGAACAATTACGCGGAATATTGATACGGGAATGGGCCAACAAGTAGTTAGTAGTTGATTCGGGAAGAGCCTAGCTATGGCTAGACAAGAGGATACAGACAAATCAACAGATTGTGCAAGATAAACATAGGGAACCCCAATATGGAGAATTCAGCATAGCAGTTATGACACAGTGATCCTTGAGAAATATTCGGATAAGAGTTGGTGTAGATACATATACTGTATGAGTGTTACGTAAATAAAAAAAAGTACCACTAGGAAGTCAGTCGAAATATTAGTTCAGAAGTAACCCTACAAGCATAAGGGCATGGGAATAAGTAACTACGGGTAATTATAGGCGAGGAAGAACATCAAAAATTCTGTCAGGCATACGGTGTGATAAGCTCGCACCTTACAAGAATCAGAGGATCCCCCCTAAGTAGTACAATGAAAGACTAGCTGAGGAAATAAGGAAGAAGGCTTCAACCAAAGCATAGTGACCTAAAGAGGAAATGGTTGTGTAACAACAGTTTCACCACAAAATTGTATGCACTCCAAAAGAAAGTGGCACCTACCATAGCTAATGAGCGGGGAGTAAGATCAAAAGTAATATTCGAGACCATATGAGTTGCACAAATATTTTGGCATGCGTGTGAACTCAGATAAGCTAAGTATGCACGCAACAATGAGGCAAAAAGACCAGGAAAAGCAATTGCTTACGTTTGAAGAAAGCTAAAATGGAACGAAAGGAATTATTCGATTAATGATCAGTCGTAGAAGACTCCGGTATAAGTTAAAAGAAGGAATTGGGTCTAGGTGATAAGTGTATTTTACCTGATCTTAACCATATAATTTTTCTCAGCAAAAACATAAATATTATCATGTTTCTTCCATATTTTTAACTAAATTTTGCAGGAATGATTTTAGAAGAATTGTCGTACAAAGCAAGAAAAACTTCAAGAAAAATACTACAAAGAAGTAAAGAGCAAGTTATGATGGAAAAAATAATTTGGCAAAAGAAAATAAACACATAAATTACGTTGGACTTTAATGATGCACCAAATCCACACTTACCATGAAGACATCTCAACTTGCCGGGACAAATTTAGAGTTACATGACAAATCTAGATTTACATGAAAAAATCTCAACTTGCAAATGAGTAATCGGATTTGCCATGACAAATCCAACATACCAGCACCAAATCGAGAAGATCATCATAATTTTCTCTTTTATATAAGAAGGGATTTACCAATCAGAAAGGGCATCGCAGTGGAAAGAAAGCTTAGAGCTAGAAATCTGAATCCAAATTCTTAATAAGCTTCTCTGTTTTATTTCTTTCACTAGTATCGAATTATCTTTTCTTTTAAATCACAATAGTGGTTTAGTTGTTATTTCTAAATAAATTCCAGTGTAGGAAATTACTCTAGTTCCTGCTTTTAATTAAATTGGGGGAATTATTCTTCTTGAATATTTCTTTCTATTTTCTTATTTAATGGACAAGAATATTTCCATTGTTAGTACTAGTTCCAATATGGAGTAACTTTTCTTGTGTTGGGAGAAAGGCGGATCTTAATATTTCTATATAATAGTAAAAATTATTCCTCAAATTCACATGCTTGAGCTAGAATTTATTTAACTTTTATCTGATTTTACAGTTAAACGTTATTTACTTTATTAACATCTATCTATCTTGTACTACATATTAATTGTTTATCAATGTTATAAAAGGCGGGGGCATGAGGCGAGACGTTTTACCTCTGATGAGGCGAGACATAAGGCCTGAGACATAGGGCGTAAGTCCCACAGATCTTTAAATTTTACTAATTTCAAGAATTTTAAGATAGCATAAAATAAAAAATAATTATAAAAATTACATTAAAATTAGAAAATTATAAAAAATAATCTATTTAAAATATTTATAAATTATAATTCAACTATGAATAATGCAAAAAGTATGACATATATCATAATATGCAAATTAGCTGCAACATCGTTACAACTCAAACATCAAAAGTAATTCGATATGAAATCCTATATGTATCTCTTAAGGACGATATTATAATTTTATATTTTTCTTAAAATACTCCTTGTATTTAATATGCTTTCTATTTGAAAAAGAATTTATATAAAAATATAATTCACAATTTAAATATAATTCTCTAGCATCAATTATTTTTAAGTTTCAACAAGTTAATAAAGTGACACAGAATTCACCATATAATACCATGATAACTAATTATTTGTAAATAGTTACTAGCTGATAATGAGCTATTAAATTAATAAGTATTGTATCTCGTAAACATGATAAAAATAATTATAAAAAAAATTATGGACCATATTATATAGTAAAGACTCAGATTGACTATCTCCTCCTCAGGAGATGCGACAGAAGGTTGTGCGAGGACTGCAAGGTTATCCCAGGTGAGACCCTCTCAAGGCAACATAGGCTTTTGGTGATGGACATTTGTATTAGGATAAGGAGGAAGAAGAGGTCAGTACAAGGACGCTCCAGGATTAGGTGGGGAGCCTTAACTAAGGATAAAGCTAAGGAGTTGGAAGGAAGGTTATCGGCAATGGGAGCTTGGAGAAGTAGTGGGGACACAAACACAATGTGGTCGACGACAGTGGACTGTATAAGAAAGGCGGCGAGAGAGGTGTTAGGGATATCTACGGGCCACAATGGTGGCCACAAAGGAGATTGGTAGTGGAATGCAGTTGTCCAAGGTAAAGTGGAAGCAAAGAAGGCGGCTTACCTGCGGTTAGTAGGGAGCACTGACGAGGAGAAGAGAGCGAACAGTGAAAGGTATAAGGTAGCTAGGAAGGAGGTGAAGATGGCAGTGACAGAGGCTAAGACGACAGCTTTTGCTCGTCTGTATGAGGAACTAAGGAACAAAGGTGGGGAGAAGAAGTTATTCCGACTCGCTAAGGCGAGAGAGAGGACAACTCGGGATCTGGACCAAGTGAGGTGCATAAAAGATGATGACGACAAAGTTTTGATGGGAGATGACCAGATTAAGAGGAGGTGGCAAACCTACTTTCATAAACTTCTAAGTGAAGAAGGGGATTAGGATATTATACTTGGGGAATTGAGGAATGCCGACAATACCCATGAATTAAGTAATTGTAGGGACATTGAGATCGATGAAGTCATGGAGGCAATGCGTAAGATGAGAAGGGGCAGAGCTACCGGGCCAGACGAAATTCCGGTTGAACTTTGGAGGTGTGTGGGTAGAGAAGGCTTGGAATGGCTTACTGGATTGTTTAGTGTTATATTCAAGACTAATAGGATGCCTGAAGAGTGGAGGTGGAGTACAATGGTTCCATTGTATAAGAACAAAGGTGATGTCCAGAGCTGTAACAACTATAGGGGCATCAAATTACTAAGTCATACCATGAAAGTCTGGGAGAGAGTGGTAGAAATGAGAGTGCGAAGGACGGTGTCTATTTCAGATAACCAGTTCGGGTTCATGCCGGGGCGATCTACCACAGAAGCTATCCACCTTATTAGGAGGATGGTGAAACAGTACAGGGATAGGAAGAAGGATCTCCACATGGTGTTTATTGATCTGGAGAAAGCGTACGATAGGGTTCCTAGGGAGGTCTTATGGAGCTGCTTAGAGGATAAAGGGGTCCCGGTTGACTATATTAGGGTGATTAAAGACATGTATGCTGGAGCTAAGACTCGGGTTAGGACAGTAGGAGGCGACTCTGAACACTTTCCAGTTATTACGGGGTTGCACCAAGGGTCTGCGCTCAGCCCATTCCTATTTGCCCTGGTGATGGATGCACTGACTCATCATATTCAAGGGGAGGTGCCATGGTGCATGCTATTTGCTGATGACATTATTCTAATTGACGAGACACGAGGCGGCGTCAACGAGAGGCTAGAGATTTGGAGACATGCTCTTGAGTCTAAAGGTTTCAAGTTGAGCAGGACGAAGACGGAATACCTCGAGTGCAAATTTGGGGTTGAGCCAACGGAAGCGGGAGTTGAAGTGAGGCTTGACTCTCAAGTCATTCCCAAGAGGGGTAGTTTCAAGTACCTTGGATCGGTTATTCAGGGGATCGGGGAGATTGACGAGGATGTCACACACCGTATAGGGGTGGGGTGGATGAAGTGGAAGTTAGCATCGGGAGTCTTATGTGACAAGAAAGTGCCACCGTTACTAAAAGGTAAGTTTTATAGAGCAGTGGTTAGGCCTGCCATGTTATATGGAACTGAATGTTGGCCGACAAAGAACTCACACATCCAGAAGATGAAAGTAGCAGAGATGAGGATGTTGAGGTGAATGTGCGGGCATACAAGGATGAATAAGATTAGGAATGAAGATATTCGAGAGAAGGTGGGTGTGGCCCCCATGGAGGACAAGATGCGGGAAGTAAGACTCAGATGGTTCGGGCATATTCAGAGGAGGAGCACTGATGCACCGGTGAGGAGGTGTGAGCGACTGCTGTAGTGGGCATGCGGAGAGGTAGAGGGTGACCTAAAAAGTATTGGGGAGAGGTGATCAGACAGGACATGGCGCGACTTAGGATTACTGAGGACATGGCCCTTGACAGGGAATTATGGAGGTCCAACATTAAGGTTGTAGGTTAGGGGAAAATTGTGAATATTTCTACAGCACAATAGAGTGAGACTAGCCAGTTAGGAGTTAGACTAAGAATGTCATTGCTCGTCTATTGATGCGGGGCTTTACCTGCTAGTTTTTACTATACCAGTCATCTATTTCGTATTTCGTATTCTGTATTTCATATCTCCTATATTGCTGTTATTTTATTATGCATTTTTATGGTATTAATATATCGTCTCCTGTTGCTTTTTTGAGCCGAGGGTCTCCTGGAAACAGCCTCTCTACCCTTCGGGGTAGGGGTAAGGTTTGCGTACATATTACCCTCCCAAGACCCACTTGTGGGAGTATACTGGGTTGTTGTTGTTGTTGTTGTTGTTGTTGTTGTTGTATTATATAGTAAAGACGTAACAAAAGTTAATAAATAAATACTTTTTAAAATGAAAGATTTATTTAAAATTAACTATCATAGCAGTCTTAGTGGATAGTGTGTAATAATTCTTATTTTAATTATGACATAAAATACTCCCAACTTAATGATTTATGATTAAGAAAAAAGTAATTTTCAATAGTCAACGATTTATTAAGAAAATTTAAGGATTTACAAGGTTAATTACATACAATTGCATAAAGTTCTATTAGGCGAGCCCAGTACGCTGGGCGTTGGGCGTGTCCGGGGCGTAAGCCCCGATGGCCGAGGCATAAGTCTCGCGGAACTAAGCCCCACGCATAGAGTGCTCCACCTCGGGGCGAGTCCCGGACGAGTCCCAATTCTACCTTTTAAAACAGAGCTGTTTATTAATTCTGTAATCGAGAGAGGCGGAAGAAATAATATAGTTAAATGTAGTATTGATAAATGTTAATATTTATTCAGTAACATCTATCACTTTTATGTTATAACTAATTTTACACTTATTTGTAATCGAGAGAGGCGAAGGGTGTAATAATCAGTTATAACAAGTAGGGTAACCGAAAGGGACCTACTATCAAGAGCATGTTTTAGTTCAATCATATATTTCTGGTTCTTTAATATTACTATTTTGAAGATTAATTTGTATAACCGAGAGGAGTGCAATTAATTATTCAACTTGAGTAATAATATATATTTGTAATCGTGAGAGGCATTTATACATTTTTGAGAAATAGAAATTGAAGAATAATAATTCTACTATATAATAGAAATATTAAGTGAAGTCAAGATCCCAACACCTTTTATTATATTTGTAAAAAATAAAATATTTTCTACTGCTCTATTTATGCATTTTTAGTTAGTTAATTTACAACTCAACTCTTTTTGATTTTCTCAAATAGTATTAAATTAAAACAAGAAACGTCTATAGAATAGATAAACTAATCCATGTGGGTTCGACATCTTTCTATACTATAATTTGATAGAGTACGAGTTTAATTTATACACACGCCAGACACTCGTCAAATTTTTGGCACCGTTGCCGGGGATTGGCTAAAATCTACTATAAATTAATTGTTTTACTACTAATTTGAGATTTTTTTTGTGACGACCCGGCCAGTCGTCTCATGAGTTACCGCTCCGTTTCCCCCATTTCAGCTTCTTTACGCTTCGTTATCCATGTTTTATGTGATCGAGTTGATTAGTTCGAGTTCGGAGAGGATTTGGTAAGAAATGAGACACTTAGTCTCTTTTAAGAAGGCTTAAGTTGGAAAAGTCAACCGGGTGTTGACTTATGTGTTAGAAGGCTCGAAAGTGAGTTTCGATGGTTCGGTTAGCTTCGGGAGGTGATTTGTGACCTAGAAGCACGATTGGAATGGGTTTTGGAGTTGTAGAGAAGATTTAGGCTTGAATTTGCGAAATTGATATTTCGGCAAATTCCGGTTGATAGGCGAGATTTTGATATAGGGGTCGGAATAGAATTCCGAGAGTTGAAGTAGCTTCATTGTGTCATTTGGGATGTGTGTGCAAAATTTCAGGCCATTCGGATGAGATTTGATAGACCTTTTGATCGAAAGCATAATTTAAGAGTTCTTGGAGTTCTTAGGCTTGACTCCTATGTTAAATTGGTGATTTGATGTTGTTGTGAGCATTCCGAAGTTTTGAGCAAGTTTGAACGATGTCATGGGATGTGTTGGTGCAATTGGTTTGAAGTTCTGGGAGTTCCGGGTAGGTTCCGGGATATTTTAGTGCAAAAATCATAGCTGTAGCAGGTCTACAAGGGTTGCAGGCCCCAGAACTCACTCACGCGGTCCGCACAAAAATAAGTGTGCCCGCGTTGAGTGCTGTGCGGACCACACAAAAGCGGCCACGGCCGCGGTAGGAATCACGTGGACCGCACAAAAATGGGCGCGGCCGTGGTAGGCATCGCGCGGACCACACAAAAGCGAGCGCGGCCGCGGTAGGCGTTTGCGCGGACCGCATTGGCTTGCGCGGACCGCGATCGTTTTGGTGTGGCCCGCGGTAGCTGAAACCTAAGGGGTACCTATAAATACGAGATCTTGGGTTTTATTTAATATTTTAACCTAGAGAGCTCGGATTTTGGCGATTGTTTGAAGGTTTTTCAAGAAATTTATCGGGGTAAGTGATTTTAACTAAGATCTGGCTAGAATACATGAATCTATCACTGAATTCATCATTTAATTCGTGATTTGAGATGGAATTTGGGAAGAAAATTGTGAAACCTTTCAAAAATGTAAAATGATGATTTTAAGGACCAAATGGTATCGGAATTGGATAATTTTGGTATGGTTAGACTCGTGAGGGTATGAGGATTCTTAAAATGTAAATTTTACCCGATTCCGAGACATGGTCCCGGGGCTCGGGTTTTGCTAATTTCGAGATTTTTGATATTTTTTGAATGTTTTCGCTTGGGCTTTGTTCCCTTAGCATATTGTGACGTATTCGTTCTGATTTTGAATAGATTCGACGCGCGTGGAGGCCAATTCGAGGGGCAAAGGCGTCGCGAGCTAGAGAATTAGCTAGTTCGAGGTGAGTAATGGTTGTAAATGATGTCCTGAGGGTTTGAAACCCCGGATTTGTACATCGTAGTGCTATATTGAGGCAAGATACGCGCTGGATGATGAGCGTGGGGTCTTTCACTACTGGGGATTGTGACTTGGTCCATCCCGATTGATGATTTTACCGAATATTTGACTAAAATTCATTGGTTATCATCATGATTTGGGCTGATTGCCATATTTGGGCTTCGTGCCAACTATTTGAACCCTTCGGGGATTTTTATCACTGTTTCCTCACTACTTGACTTATTATTTGAACTCAGTCTTGTTGATATCTACTGTTTTACAAACGCAACCACTTTTACTCAGTTTTGAAACTAAAATGATATTTCTACATCATGTTTTGGGCTGAGTACTACTGTTTTACTAATGCCCAAGGGGCTTATGATGATTTCCGGACTGAGTGAGACCGAGGGCCATAAGTGAGGATATGCTGAGTGATATGAGGCCGAGGGCCTGAGTTACTATTTATGCCACGCGGTGGCTTGAGTGATGTGAGGCCGAGGGCCTGAGATACTTTATATGCCACGAGGTGGCTTGAGTGATGTGAGTCCGAGTGCCGAGTGATGATGCCACGAGGTGGCTTGATATAGCGCTTGGGCCGTAAGGGGCCCCTCCGGAGTCTGCACACCCACAGTGAGCGCTGGTACCCATTGTTCTGAGTGATTGATGCTATGCCCGAGGGGCTGATATGAGTGATTGTGAGGTAACCCGAGGGGCTGATACTATTCTGAGAGTGAGCCCGAGGTGCTGATACTGTTCTGAGCGATTGATACTGAGCCCGAGGGGCTGATACTATGCTGAGCGATTGATACTATGCCCGAGGGGCGGATTTCTACTTGTTATTTACCCGTTAATTTACCGGTTTTACTTGTTTCAAAAGGAATATCATTTGATTTCTTCATTGATTTACTGCTTTAAGTGATTTTTACTGCTTGATATGGAATTGCTTTGTGCCTTTACGTGTTTTCATACTTTCAGCCATTATTTATAATTATTACTCACTGAGTCGGAGTACTCACATTACTCCCTGTACCGTGTGTGTAGATTCAGGTATAGCAGAGTCCGCACCTGAGCGCTAATTCCGTCCAGGCTAGGCAGTGATTTGGAGTTACGAGGTAGCTGTTGACGTCCGCAACCCCTTGTCTCTCTTATCCTCTATCATTTATGTTTTCTTCAGACTGTTGTATTGGATTCCATACTTTGTAGACCTATAGCAGATTCTGTAGTAGCTCATGACTTGTGACACCCCGATTTGGGCTGTGTCGGGATGGTTCCTGCTGTTGTTAACGTTAAAATTCTGCAATTTATGAGTATTATATTATATATTATTACTGTTTATGATGATTAACTGTTTAAAAGGGGTGTTCCGTTTTGGTCTGGCTTGCCTTGTCTTCACGAGAGGCGCCATCATGACCGGGTTCGGGGATTGGGTCGTGACAAGTTGGTATCATAGCCTAGGTTACTTAGGTCTCACGAGTCATGAGCAGGTTTAGTAGAGTCTCGCGGATCGGTACGGAGACGTCTGTATTTATCCTCGAGAGGCTGCAGAACCTTTAGGAAAAACTTCACATTCTTGGAATTCTTATCGTGCGTCCTTGATTCAACTTGGGAAGTAACTCTTTAAATTCCTTCCACGTGTTCGCATGCGCGCATGAGCGCTTAGTATCAGATGTGCCTTGTTAGCTTGTGATCCCCTGATCCAGGGGAGAGATGTGATCTCTATGAGTTGATGTTTGGCCAGTCTGAAGGACTTGAGGCTGGATCTTTGCCTAGGGCTTGAGCACCGAGGTGTTGATTGTGTGAGCAAGTGTTTTGAACTTGTATGTGCGGTATTTTCCCTATTAGTAGAAGCGATGGATGACAACTATGTGATGAGTATGTTGGTACTGAGAGGTATCTATATGACTTGGAAGTGACGAGGAAGGTCTGATGGATGATAGATGAACTATTAAGTGTTTGATTTCCATTGTGGTTGGATGTGTAGCCCCGAGTTATGGGCGCGTGAAGAATCTTTTCATGTCTCCTAGTTGGAGTGAAGTAAATTTCATGTTGCGGTATGAGTTCAGACTCAGGAAAAATTAAGTGACTGTGTGATGTGTATGGCGGTAGAAGGTATACAGAAATGTTATATTGAGGCGAAGCAGGCGGGTTGTCTCCTGCGGTGTTCTGAGATTGTGTGATCCTTATGCTGCCTGTTAGAAGATCTCATTCACAAGTGAAACATATGTGTTGAAATTTAAATTTGGGTCACTTGGTAGAGTGGGCTTAACTGTCACGAGAGTGAATGCGAGATTTGCATAGAGTTAAAGTACCTGATGGTCGGTGTTTCAAGAACTTATGAAGGACTGAGTCTAATCTCACTATGGTATTATGGAAGCAACAAAGTATACGCATTATAAGTTATGGTGCGTGTTTTGATCTATGGCTTTGAGCCCAGAGGGGGAGGTCGATCAGGGGACGGTGAGGCCTGTTTCTATGCACTCCCGGGCAGACCCGACACCATTGCTTCGGATGTTGTCATTACAGGTATTGTTTCAGTCTACCACAGAGATGCCTTTGTATTATTTGATCCCGGTTCCACCTTTTCTTATGTGTCATCATACTTTGCTCATTATTTGGGTACGCCCCGTGAGTTTCTTGCTTTACCTATTCATGTATCTACCCCAGTGGGCGATACTATTGTTGTAGACCGTGTGCACCAGTCATGTATGGTGACTATTGGGGGTCTGGAGACCCGAGTAGATCTATTGCTATTGAGCATGGTGGATTTTGATGTAATTTTGGGCATGGATTGGCTATCTCCGTGTCGTGCTATTCTAGACTGTCATGCTAAGACAGTCACTTTGGCTATGCCGGGTGTGCCGCGGATCGAGTGGCATGGTGTGACTGATTATGCTCCTAGTAGAGTGATATCCTTCTTGAAGGCCCAACGTATGGTTGGGAAGGGTTGTCTTTCATATCTAGCTTTTGTGAGGGATGTTGGAGCTGAGACTTCTAGTATCGATTTTGTCCCAGTTGTGAGGGATTTTCCCGATGTGTTTCATGCAGACCTGCCGGGCATGCCACCGGATAGGGATATTTATTTTGGTATTGACCTGGTGTCGGGCACTTAGCCTATTTCTATTCCGCCATATTGTATGGCACCAGCAGAGTTGAAGGAACTGAAAGAACAGCTTCAGGAACTCCTAGATAAGAGGTTCATTCGGCCTAGTGTGTCCCCTTGGGGTGCACCAGTTTTGTTTGTGAAGAAGAAGGATGACATGATGAGAATGTGCATTGATTATAGGCAATTAAACAAAGTAACAATTAAGAACAAGTATCCTTTGCCTCGCATTGATGATTTATTTGATCAACTTTAGGGAGCGAGGGTATTCTCCAAGATTGATCTCCGTTCGGGTTATCACCAGTTGAAGATCAGGGATTCAGATATTCTTAAGACTGCTTTCAGGACAAGATATGGTCATTATGAGTTTCTTGTTATGTCTTTCGGGCTAACCAATGCCCCGGCAACATTCATGCATTTGATGAATAGCGTGTTCCGGCCTTATCTTGATTCGTTCGTTATAGTATTCATTGATGATATTCTGGTATACTCGCGTAGTCAGGAGGAGCACGCGGAGCATTTGAGGGTTGTGTTGCAGAGATTGAGGGAGGAGAAGCTTTATGCAAAATTCTCCAAGTGTGAGTTTTGGCTTAGTTCAGTGGCTTTCTTGGGGCACGTGGTGTCCAGCGAGGGTATACAGGTTGATCCGAAGAAGATAGAGGCGGTTCAGAGTTGGCCCAGACCATCCTCAGCCACAGAGATTCATAGCTTTCTTGGGTTGGCAGGCTATTATCGCTGGTTTGTTCAGGGATTTTCATCTATTGCATCACCCTTGATCAAGTTTACTCAGAAGGGTGCTCTATTTGTATGGTCGGACGAGTGTGAGGAGAGCTTTCAGAAGCTCAAGACAGCCTTGACCACAACTCTAGTGTTGGTTTTGCCATTAGCTTCAGGTTCATATACTGTGTATTGTGATGCTTCAAGAGTTGGGATTGGTTGTGTGTTGATGCAGGAGGGTAGAGTTATTGCTTATGCTTCTCGTCAACTGAAGCCCCATGAGAAGAACTACCCCGTTCATGATTTGGAGTTGGCTACCATAGTTCATGCATTGAAGATTTGGAGGTATTACTTGTATGGCGTATCTTGTGAGGTGTTCACTGATCATCGCAGTCTTCAACATTTGTTCAAGCAAAAAGATCTTAATTTGAGGCAGCGGAGATGGTTGGAGTTGCTTAAGGATTATGATATCACTATTCTGTACCATCTGGGAAAGGCCAACGTGGTGGCCAATGCATTGAGCCGAAAAGCAGTGAGTATGGGGAGTTTGGCATATATTCTAGTTGGGGAGAGACCCCTTGCAGTTGATGTTCAGGCCTTGGCCAATCGGTTCGTGAGATTGGATATTTCGGAGCCCAGTCGGGTGTTGGCATGTGTGGTTTCTCGGTCTTCCTTATATGATCGTATCAGAGAGCGCCAGTATGATGATCCGCATTTGCTTGTCCTTAAGGACAAAGTCCAGCATGATGATGCCAGAGATGTGACCATCGGTGATGATGGTGTGTTGAGGATGCAGGGCCGGATTTGTGTACCCAATGTGGATGGGCTTAGAGAGTTGATTCTGGAGGAGGCCCATAGCTCGTGGTATTCCATTCATCCGGGTGCCGCGAAGATGTATCAGGATTTGAGGCAGCACTATTGGTGGAGAAGAATGAAGAAAGATATCGTGAGATTTGTAGCTCGGTGTCTCAATTGTCAGCAGGTGAAATATGAGCATCAGAGACCGGGTGGCTTGCTTCAGCAGATGGTTATTCCCGAGTGGAAGTGGGAGAGGGTCACCATAGATTTTGTGAGTGGTCTTCCTCGGACTTTGAAGAAGTTCGATGCTATTTGGGTGATTGTGGATCGGCTGACCAAGTCTGTGCACTTCATCCCTGTGTGTACTACCTATTCTTCAGAGCGGTTGGCAGGGATTTATATCCGGGAGATTGTTCGGTTGCATGGTGTTCCGGTCTCTATAATCTCAGATAGAGGTACTCAGTTTACTTCGCAGTTTTGGAGAGCCGTGCAGAGAGAGTTGAGTACTCAGGTAGAGTTGAGCATAGCGTTTCATCCCTAGACGGACGGACAGTCCGAGTATACTATTCATATATTGGAGGACATATTGCGTGCTTGTGTTATTGACTTTGGAGGATCATGGGATAAGTTTTTACCACTTGCAGAGTTTGCTTACAACAACATCTACCAGTCGAGTATTCAGATGGTTCCATATGAGGCTTTGTACGGGAGGTGGTGTAGATCTCCGGTTGGTTGGTTTGAGCCCGACGAGGCTAGACTATTGGGGATAGATTTGGTTCAGGATGCCTTAGAGAAGGTGAAGGTGATTCAGGAGAGGCTTCGTACAGCGCAGTCGCGTCAGAAGAGTTATGCAGACTGGAAGGTTCGAGATGTGTCCTACATGGTCGGTGAGAAGGTCTTGCTGAAGGTTTCTCCCATGAAGGGTGTTATGAGGTTTGGGAAGAAAGGCAAGTTGAGTCCTTGATTCATTGGGCCTTTTAAGGTGCTTTGGAGGATTGGGGAGGTGGCTTATGAGCTTGCTTTGCCACCTAGCCTATCGAGTGTGCATCCGGTATTTCATGTTTCTATGCTCCGGAAGTATATTAGGGATCCGTCTCATGTTTTGGACTTTAGAACGGTTCAGTTGGATGATGATTTGACCTTTGATGTGGAGCCAGTAGCTATTTTGGGTCGCCAGGTTCAGAAGTTGAGGTCAAAGGATATAACTTTAGTGAAAGTGCAGTGGAGAGGTCGGCCCGTGGAAGAGGCTACCTGGAAGACCGAGCGGGAGATACGGAGCAGATATCCTCATCTGTTTGAGGCTTCAAGTATGTTTCTTGACTCATTCGAGGTCGAACGTTTGTTTAAGTTGGGTAGGATGTGACGACCCGGCCAGTCGTCTCATGAGTTACCGCTCCGTTTCCCCCATTTCAGCTTCTTTACGCTTCGTTATCCGTGTTTTATATGATCGAGTTGATTAGTTCGAGTTCGGAGAGGATTTGGTAAGAAATGAGACACTTAGTCTCTTTTAAGAAGGCTTAAGTTGGAAAAGTCAACTGGGTGTTGACTTATGTGTTAGAAGGCTCGGAAGTGAGTTCCGATGGTTCGGTTAGCTTCGGGAGGTGATTTGTGACCTAGGAGTGTGATCGGAATGGATTTTGGAGTTGTATAGAAGATTAAGGCTTGAATTGGCGAAATTGATATTTCGACAAATTCCGGTTGATAGGCGAGATTTTGATATAGGGGTCGGAATAGAATTCTGAGAGTTGCAGTAGCTTCATTGTGTCATTTGGGATGTGTGTGCAAAATTCAGGCCATTCGGACGAGATTTGATAGACCTTTTGATCGAAAGCATAATTTAAGAGTTCTTGGAGTTCTTAGACTTGACTCCTATGTTAAATTGGTGATTTGATGTTGTTGTGAGCGTTTCGAAGTTTTGAGCAAGTTTGAACGATGTCATGGGATGTGTTGATGCAATTGGTTTGAAGTTCTGGGAGTTCCGGGTAGGTTCCGGGATGTTTTAGTGCAAAAATCATAGCTGTAGCAGGTCTACAGGGGTTGTAGGCCCCGGATCTCACTCACGCGGTCCGCACAAAAATAAGTGTGCCCGCGTTAAGTGTTGTGTGGACCGCACAAAAGCAGGCGCGACCACGGTAGGCGTCGCGCGGACCGCACAAAAACGGGCGCGGCCACGGTAGGTATCGCGCGGACCTCACAAAAGCGGGCGCGGCCGCGGTAGGCGTTTACGCGGACCGCACTGGCTTGCGCGGACCGCGGTCGTTTTGGTGCGGCCCGCGGTAGCTGAAACCTGAGGGGTACCTATAAATACGAGGTCTTGGGTTTTATTTAATATTTTAACCTAGAGAGCTCGGATTTTGGCAATTTTTCGAAGGTTTTTCAAGAAATTTATCGGGGTAAGTGATTTTAACTCAGATTTGGCTAGAATACATGAATCTATCACTGAATTCATCATTTAATTCGTGATTTGAGATGGAATTTGGGAAGAAAATTGTGAAACCTTTCAAAAATGTAAAATGATGATTTGAAGGACCAAATGGTATCGGAATTGGATAATTTTGGTATGGTTAGATTTGTGAGGGTATGAGGATTCTGAAAATGTAAATTTTACCCGATTCCGAGACGTGGGCCCGAGTTTTGCTAATTTCGAGATTTTTGATATTTTTCGAATGTTTTCGCTTGGGCTTTGTTTCCTTAGCATATTGTGACGTATTCGTTTTGATTTTGGATAGATTCGACGCGCATGGAGGCCAATTCGATGGGCAAAGGCGTCGCGAGCTAAAGTATTAGCCAGTTCGAGGTGAGTAATGGTTGTAAATGATGTCCCGAGGGTTTGAAACTCCGGATTTGCACATCGTAGTGCTATATTGAGGCAAGATACGCGCTGGATGATGAGCGTGGGGTCTTTCACTACTGGGGATTGTGACTTGGTCCATCCTGATTGATGATTTTATCGAATATTTGACTGAAATTCATTGGTTATCATCATGATTTGGGCTGATTGCCATATTTGGGCTTCATGCCAACTATTTGATCCCTTCGGGGATTTTTATCACTGTTTCCTCACTACTTGACTTATTATTTGAACTCAGTCCTGTTGATATTTACTGTTTTACATACTCAGCCACTTTTACTCAGTTTTGAAACTAAAATGATATTTCTACATCATGTTTTGGGCTGAGGACTATTGTTTTACTAATGCCCTAGGGGCTTATGATGATTTCCGGACTGAGTGAGGCTGAGGGACATAAGTGAGTATATGTTGAGTGATATGAGGCCGAGGGCCTGAGTTACTATTTATGCCACGCGATGGCTTGAGTGATGTGAGGCCGAGTGATATGAGGCCGAGGGCCTGAGATACTTTATATGCCACGAGGTGGCTTGAGTGATGTGAGGTCGAGTGCCGAGTGATGATGCCACGAGATGGTTTGATATAGCGTTTGGGCCGTACGGGGCCCCTCCGGAGTCTGCACACCCATAGTGAGCGCGAGTACCCATTGTTCTGAGTGATTGATGCTATGCCCGAGGGGCTGATATTGTTCTGAGCGATTGATACTGAGCCCGAGAGGTTGATACTATGCTGAGCGATTGATACTGTGCCCGAGGGGCGGATTTCTACTTGTTATTTACCCGTTAATTTACCGGTTTTACTTGTTTCAAAAGGAATATCATTTGATTTCTTCACTGATTTACTGCTTTAAGTGATTTTTACTGCTTGATATGAAATTGCTTTGTGCCTTTACGTGTTTTCATACTTTCAGCCATTATTTATAATTATTACTCACTGAGTCGGAGTACTCACATTACTCCATGCACCGTGTGTGCAGATTCAGGTATAGCAGAGTCCGCACCTGAGCGCTGATTCCGTTCAGGCTAGGCAGTGATTTGGAGTTACGAGGTAACTGTTGACGTCCGCAGCCCCTTGTCTCTCTTATCCTCTATCATTTATGTTTTCTTCAGACTGTTGTATCGGATTTCGTACTTTGTAGACCTATAGCAGATTCTGTAGTAGCTCATGACTTATGACACCCCGGTTTGGGCTGTGTCGAGATGGTTCCTGCTGTTGTTAACGTTAAAATTCCGCAATTTATGAGTATTATATTATATGTTATTACTATTTATGATGATTAACTGTTTAAAAGAGGTGTTCCGTTTTGGTCTAGTTGGCCTTGTCTTCACGAGAGGCGCCATCACGACCGGGTTCGGGGATTGGGTCGTGACATTTTTATTAATTATTTTAACTTTTTTGCAGAAATTTTAGAGAGTGTATGACCCGTTCCTCTTCTAGAGAACTAGTCAAATATGATCCTGAAATTGAAAAATCCTTGCGGTTGTTGCGAAAAGAACAAACCTCACAATCTCAAATTTTCACATCAGAGGAAATGGAGAATGAAGAACTCAATAACCAACTTCCACCACATCAAGTAAAGGAATAGTTTGATGAGGTGGCACCACGACATGATAGAATACTCCGTGATTATGCAAGGCCAGATCATTTTGAAGGAGAATCAAGTGTGAGGAGACCGCCAATTGCAACAAACAACTTTAAAATCCGCACCTGCTTGATTCAAACCATTCAACAGTCATGTCAGTTTACTGGTGATGCGGGTGAAGATCCTCACACCCTTTTAATTGATTTTCTTGAATTAGTTGAAACTTGCAGGTATAATGGAGTCACAACAGATGCTATTAGGTTGCGGCCTTTTCCTTTTTCATTAAAAGGTGAAGCCAAAACATGGTTGCGAAGTCTACCAAGAGGTTCCATTACAACATGGGACCAAATGACCCAAAAATTTCTTAATAAATATTTTTCACCTGCAAAAACATTTAAAATGAAGCAAGAAATCAATAATTTTATGCAGACAAATTCTGAATCTGTATACCAGGCATGGGAAAGATTAGAAGCAATGTTAAAAAAATGCCCATATTATGGTATCCAAGACCCTGATATTTTATATATTTTCTATCACGGTCTTAAACCCTCTGCTAGAAATGTAATTGATGCAGCATCAGGATGATTAATAATGGGAAAAACTACTGTATAAGCAATGTAATTGCTTAATAAGATTTCAGAAAATGCTGTTCAATGGCCCTCAGATAAAATGATTATCAAGAAAACAACAGGAGTAAATCAAGTTGAAGCTTTGAATTCATTGACACAACAAATTGCGACCTTAACACAAAAAGTTGAGGCTTTTCAGGTAGGTGCTCACACATCATCCCAACTTGAGAATTGTGATGTTTGTCAAGGTAATCATCCAAATGATGAATGTCAAGCTTCAACACAAAATGAGGAACAAGTAAATATGATTGGTGATAGAAATAATTACTCATTCGGTAGTCCCATGGCACAAAAACATCCAGGATTTCAGTGGAGTAATCCTAATGGTGTTGAAAATCCTCAAAGATTTTTTAATCAAAAGCAGCAGGTACAAGGACCACCTGGTTTTCAAATCAAAATAGAGGCATCATAATTTTCAACAATATCAGCAGCAGCCTCAAAGAGCTCATCAACAAAGCCTTGAAGACCTGATGTACAAATTCATTAAAGCTACTGACGAGAAGGTTGAAAGTCAACATTCCACTATCAAGAATTTGGAAATTCATGTAAGCCAATTAGAAACCCTCATGTCTGGACAAATTCAAGGTGCTCTACCAAGCAACACTGAGAAAAAACCCAAAGGAACACCTCAAAGCCATCTCTCTACGATCAGGTAAATCTCTTAATGATCCATATGCAGATAGAGAAGAAAAGACACAAGAAGTGAAAAGGTAAATGAAGGTGAGAATAAAACAGAATCTATGTTTCCAAAAGAACAAAAGAATAAAGGGAAAAATGTACAAGAAAATGAATTGATAACAAATCCTCACTCTGTACCTCTCCCTTTTCCCCAAAAGATGAAAAGAGAAAAGCTTGACAAACAATTTTCAAAGTTTCTGGATATTTTGAAGCAACTTTACATTAACATACCTTTCATAGATGCTTTGACACAAATGTCTTCCTATGCTAAATTTCTTAAAGAAATTCTGTCAAGTAAAAGAAAATTGGAAGAAGTTTCAGTGGTTAAGCTTACAGAAAAATGTAGTGCTATACTTCAAAATAAGCTTCCACAGAAATTTGGTGATCCGGAAAGTTTTACAATTTCTTGTACCATGGGAGGTACTCACTTTGAAAAGGCGTTATGTGATTCAGGTGCTTCAATAAATCTAATGCCTTTTTCAACTTTCAGGAAATTAGAACTTGGTGAAATGAAAGATACTGGTATGTCTCTTCAATTAGCCGATCAAAGTACTAAGAGACCAAAAGGAATTATTGAAAATATCTTTGTCAGAGTTGACAAATTTGTATTTCCAGTAGATTTTATAGTGCTTGAAATGGAAGAAAATACTGAGGTACCATTAATTTTAGGTAGACCATTTCTCGCAACAGGGATAGCAATTATTGATGTTCATCAAGGACAATTAATATTGCGAATTGATGAGGAAAGAGTGATTTTTGACATCAAATGATGAAATTTCCTGGGGTGAGTCATCATCATCTTGTTTTCAAATAGACTTACTAGATGACCTTGTAGACGAATACAAAGATAATTAGTTAATTACTGATTCATTGGAGAGATGTTTGGCTAGGTCAGGTACGATAAGTGATGATAACCCCATAATTAGAGAAGAAACTGAAATACTGGAAAAAGAGTTAGAGAATGAGAAAGTCTCACAAGAAGGAGTTCAATTAAAAATTGAACTCAAAGCACTTCCTTCTCATTTAAAATATGTGTTTCTTGAACCTGAATTATTTCTAGTAATTATTTCATCTTCTTTGCCTATAGAACAGGAAAGCAAACTAATTGGAGTTGAGAAAACACAAAATAGCCTTAGGGTAGACTATAGCTGATATCAAAAGAATCAGTCCAGCTATTTGTATGCATAAGATTCTTATGGAGAATGATTATAAGCCAACAGTCCAACCCCAAAAGAGACTAAACCCAGCAATGCAGGAAGTCATCAAAAAAGAAGTGGTGAAACTTCTAGCAGCAGGTATCATTTATCCAATATCTGACAGTCCATGGGTAAGTCCTGTACAGGTAGTACCAAAGAAAGGAGGTATGACAATAATAAAAAATGAAAATAATGAATTCATACCTACTAGAACAGTCACAGGATGGAGAGTCTGTATTGATTACAGACGACTTAATGATGCCACAAGGAAAGATCATTTTCCTTTGCTCTTTATTGATCAAATGCTTGAAAGAGTTGCAGACCATGGTTTTTACTGTTTTCTTGACGCATATTCTGGGTATAATCAGATACCAATTGCTCTAGAATATCAAGAGAAAAACACATTCACATGCCCCCAAGGTACGTATGCTTATCGAAGAATGCCATTTGGACTATGCAATGCTCCTGCTACATTTCAGCATTGCATGTCGGCAATTTTCTCAGATATGACTGAAAAGTTTCTTGAAATATTTATGGATGATTTCACACTTTTTGGTAAGACATTTGAAGATTGCCTCTATCATTTAACTCTGGTGCTTAAAAGATGTGAAGAGACAAATTTAGTTCTTAATTGGGAAAAATGTCATTTCATGGTAACAGAGGGAATTGTTTTAGGACATAAAATTTCTGCTAAATGGATAGAAGTTGATAAGGCTAAAATTGATCTTATAGCAGGATTACCCCCTCCTACCACTGTTAAAGGCATTAGAAGTTTCTTAGGGCATGCAAGTTTTATAGAAGGTTTATAAAAGATTTTTTAAAAATCTCAAAACCTGTGACTAACCTACTGATGAAAGATGTGAAGTTTGAATTTTCAGATAATTGCAGGAAAGCATTTGAGATTCTCAAAGAACAATTGACTAATGCTCCAATTGTTTTTTCTCCTGACTGGAGTCAGCCATTTGAAATAATGTGTGATGTAAGTGATACAGTAGTATGAGCGATATTGGGACAAAAGAGAGATAAGATTTTCAAGCCTATTTACTACGCCAGTAGAATACTTAATGAAACTCAAATGAATTATGCTACAACTGAGAAAGAACTACTAGCAGTAGTATTTGCGTTTGACAAAGTTCGTTTCTATTTGATAGGAACAAAGGTTACAATTTATACTGATCATTCAGCTTTAAAGTACCTCTTAGCAAAGAAAGATGCTAGACCCAGATTGCTAAGATGCATTCTCCTTTTGCAAGAATTTGATCTTAAAATAAAAGATCGAAAAGGTCTGAGAATCGGGTAGCTGATCATTTGTCTCGTTTGGATAATTATCCTACTGAGATAAAAGATATCAAAGAGGAATTTCCTGATGAACATATATTTTCAGTCACAACCGTTATAAATTAACCACCTTGGTTTGCTGATATTGCCAACTATTTGGCTGAAGGATGGATTCCAAAAGATTTTTCTTATGAGCAAAAGAAAAAACTTAAAAAAGAAGCAAGACATTAGTACTAGAAAGATCCTTACTTGTTTAAATTTTGTGCAGATGATATAATCATGAGATGTGTACCAGAGACAGAAATGAACAACATCTTAAGTTACTGCCATGATGGGGCTGTCGTAGGACACTATGGAGGAAGAAAGACAACAGCTAAAGTACTTGAAGTTGGATTTTTTTTGGCCTACTCTATTCAAAGATGCAAGAAATTATGTCGCCACTTGCGATAAATGCCAAAGAATCGGTAACATTTCAAAAGGGACGAAATGCCTCTTAACTCTATTTTTGTGTGTGAAATCTTTGATGTATGGGGCATTGATTTTATGGGTCCTTTTCCTCCTTCAAACGGCTATGAATATATTTTGGTAGCTGTTGACTACGTTTCAAAATGGGTAGAAGCAGTTGCTACTAGGAAAAATGATGCTCATATTGTTTGTGCTTTTCTCAAGAAAAATATTTTTTCTAGATTTGGAATTCCACGAGTTATAATAAGTGATCAAGGAACTCATTTTATAAATAGACAATTTTCTAGTTTGTTGTTAAAATATGGAGTAACTCATAAAACAAGAACCCCATATCATGCTCAAACAAGCGGGCAAGTAGAAGTTTCGAATAGAGAATTAAAAAGAATTTTAGAAAAAACTGTTGGTTCTTCTAAAAAAAATTGGTCTTTAAAATTGGATGATGCGTTATGGGCGTACAGAACTGCTTATAAAACTCCCATAGGCACATCTCCTTATAGACTAGTTTTTGGAAAAACTTGTCATTTACGTGTGAAATTAGAACATAAAGCACATTGGGCTATAAAATTGTTAAATCTAAACTTGCCAGATGCAGGTAAAAATCGTCTATTGCAGCTTGATGAGTTGGAAGAATTCAGACTTACAGCATATGAAAATGCTAAATTATACAAGGAAAAGACAAAAATGGCACGACAAGCTCATCCGCCATAAAGATTTTAAAGTTGGAAATCAAGTTCTATTGTACAATAGCCAATTGAGATTATTCCCTGGAAAATTTAAGTCACGCTGGACAGGACCATATACAGTAACATAAATTACCCCATATGGTGCCATTGAAATACAACATATAAATAGGGGAGAAAAATTTAAGGTAAATGGTCACCGACTGAAGCCTTATGTCACCAGAATATTTGACAAGGTTTCAACAATCCTTATTATTTAAAAAAAATAATTATTAAAATAATAAGTCGAGCTGACGACATTAAACTTATAACTATATCCTTACTTCTTAAATCTTTCTAAATAATATTAGTTGTATAAATATAGTAACGTAATTAATTATGTATGTATATATTAGTGAATTGATAATATATTATATATTAGTTCATATATATATATATATATATATATATATATATATATATATATATATATATATATATATCCTATTTATCTTTTTTCCAATAATATTTACTATAAACAATATTTAAAATAAGAAAAAGAAGAAAGACGGTTCAATACTTTGGAAAGGTTACGTCCTTTCTTATCTTTATTTTAGTTTACTTCATGATATTTACTCATGAATTTCTTTATAAGTTTATACGTAGATTTTGTGTAGTACATATTCCCTTAAATAAATCTTAAAAAAAAAAATTGAGAATGAGGAGATGAGAAATCTGGACAGCAAATCTAGGAACCAAAGACACACTCTAATTGGATCCCTTGTCAAATCTAATGCCGAATTCTCCCCACCTCAGTCATTTTTAAGTAGGGGTGTTCATAAAAATCCGCAAATTCAAATTAAACCGACCAAAAAATTGATACTTTTTGGTTTGGTTTGGTTTTGATTTTAAAATTTTAAAATCGATCAAATTTGGTTTGGTTTTGGATTTAATTAAAAAAAATCGAACCAAACCGAATATAGAAGTAGCTATCTTAAATTTATTATTACACCTATATATATGTATGTTTTTATACAAAGTTTTAAATTTTTTATAGTAAATATTAATCGTTTGCACTTTTAGTACAGTTCTTTACCTTTACATTCTAATTTAATTGGTAGTTTTCTTTTGTTAAGTGCAAGAATCTATTTCATGTTAAAATAATATATTTTTAATTGAGTCCTTAAATTATTCATCACTATTTGATTCAATACATCAATATATCTTGGTAAATAATAAATTTCTCAAAGAGCAATTGATTTGATAGTGTTAAGTTGAAAATGTGGTCGCCGAAATGTGTATTTGGTAGTGTATGTCTTATATTTAAGAAAAAACCGACAAATAACCGACATAAACCGACAAATAACCGACAAATAACCGAATCGAGAAAAAAACCGACATAATTGGTTTGGTTTGGTTCTAATATTTGAAAAACCGACTTACTTGATTTGGTTTCTTTTTAAGAAAAAACCGATCCAAACCGAACGATGAACGCCCTATTTTTAAGTACTTTAAGCTATTCCCAATCTCAATAAACTAAAATCCCTCTGTAAATAAACTTCACCTACCTTACCTCTTTCCTTTTATCTTTTCACCATACCCTACGCCTCTCCATCCTTGCTCCACCATATAGCCACCAATCTACCACCACAAAACAACAATATTCTCACTATTAATTCCAACATCACTAAGCATAAAAGAAAAAATGACATCTGTGAAAAGGATTTTTTCAGATTTGGGCTTACAAAGTGAAAATCTTGACCATTCAGTGAGAAAATTTGCAGCGACCAAAAAGTATTTTGCAGAAGAATGTGAGATGGTCTTTGTGCCAACAGATGGGTCTTATGCAACCAAGATTCTAGAGAATGTTCAGTCTCTAGGTTGGGAAGGACTTGTGAAGCATCCAGGTGATTATGTTGCTGAAATCGTTCTTGAATTCTACGCCAATATCAATAAATCCGAGAGAACTTCGAAAATTGGCGGTCCAGGTGTTAACAACTTCCATGGTGAACATACCGGTTACTATCAATCTCAAGAATTCTCTGTGACAATGGCAGCGCCACCTCCTACAATATTTTCAGAGAGAGGAGAAGCAGCAACTCTAGTTCCGATGCCATATAGAAATCAGATTTTTTCAGATGTGCCGCCTTTTCATGGTTTTGATACTATTGGCAGTCCTTCTAATCTCTTTAATGAAGGACCTTCTGTTCCTCCTCGTCGTCCTGAACTTGGTGCCCTTGATGATGAGCTTGACTTTTTCCAATACAATGGCATCAAAACGAACAACACTGACACTTGAATTGTTCATTCGAGAGAGCAGGGGATGGTAAAAACTTCTCTGACTAGTTTTATGCTTTTGGAGTTATGATATTTTTGAAATATGGAATGGTAGTTCTGATGTTTTTGGTAGTAGTTGAAGGAAGAAAAGGGACTTTGGCATGCTTCAGGTGAGGTACTCTTTTTTTGTTGTTGTAAGTAGCCCGCTAAAAGCAGCTTGTAAATAGCCTAAAAGTACTGCTGTTAACTTTAAGGTTGGTCCTACCTGTTGTTTGCAGTGTAATGTCAAACTCTCATGAAAAGTATGAAGCATATTAATATATTTTGGCACTCTATTTTGTTAGTTGTAATATGATATTTGCACATGTTTGCTGGTATTTTTTTTATAAATTTTTCAAAGCTTTCTTTGGGTTCTAGCGTATGCACTTCAGTTTGGTATTATAATATCATTATAGGAAGGCATTATAGGCCTTCCTATTTTTACTCCTATAACAAAGTTTTCTTTGTTCTGTTCCTATTTTAGCTCCTATATAAATGCATGTTAAAATATTTGGGTATTCTGTTTTGTTGATTTTAGTATATAATATCATTAAATGTGTTCTGTTCCTGGGCACTTTGTTCTATCCTCTTGTTAACAACCTTGTTTCTATACAACAGAAAAGATCTTTATTTGAAAAAAAAAATATGGCACCTTACTAAATAGCTTACACATGAATAACTATCATTAAATTTTGGACAGAATTTTGAGCATTTGAAATTCGTTGGAATTATTTTGTTAACTTCTAACTTTATACCTCTATATTTGCAAATGTAAATACTCTATTGTAATGAATCTTTGATCTTTGAAAAGATTGAGACATATGAGAATCAAGACGATCAATAACTAGAATTTGTGTGACGACCCGACCAGTCGTCTCATGAGTTACCGTTTTATTTCCCCCATTTTTGCTTCTAATTGCTTTGTATAATGGTTCTATATGTCATCGGGTTGATTGATTAGGGTTCAGAAAAGATTTGGTAAGGTTTGAGACACTTAGTCTCTTTTAAGGAAAGTTAAGTTGGAAAAGTCAACCGGATATTGACTTATGTGTTAGAAGGCTCGGATGTGAGTTCCGATGATTCGGTTAGCTTCGGGAGATGATTTGGGACTTAGGAGCATGATCGGAATGAGTTTTGGAAGTTCGGAGTAGATTTAGGCTTGAATGAGCGAAAGTGAATTTTTGGCGATTTCCGGTTGGTAGATGAGATTTTGATCTAGGGGTCAGAATGGAATTCTGAGAGTTGCAGTAGTTCCGTTGTGTCATTTGGGATGTGTGTACAAAATTTCAGCTCATTCGGACGTGGTTTGGTCGGGGTTTTGATCAAAAGCGGAATTCGGAAGATTTTTAGAAACTTAGGCTTGAATCCGATGTGTTTTAGTTGATTTGATGTTGTTTGAGGTGTTTTGAAGATTGGAACAAGTTTGAATAAGGTTTTGGGATGTGTTGCCTTTGGCTGAGGTCCGGGGGGCCTCAGGTGAGTTTCGGGTGGTCAATCGGGCCAATTCATGAAGTTGGAACCTGCAGAAAATTGCAGGTCAGTGCTACAGAAAAGAGACCTCCGCGTTCGCGAAGGGTCAGTCGAGGAGGGTGGAAATTAAACCTTCGCGTTCGTGATAAGGTTTCCGCATTCGCGAAGGGCTGGGCGTAGGTGCATCGCGTTCGCAGGTGTGTAGTCGCAATCGCATAGAAGGAAAAGAGAGGTTGAGCTTCAGTGGAATTAGCTTATCGCGTTCGCGATGGATTGAACGCGTTCACAAAGCTCCATCTGGGTAAAGCATCACGTTCGCGAGGGTTTGGTCGCGATCACGTAAGAGGAAAATTGGTCAAAGCTAAGTTGTGCTTCGCGAACGCGAGGCTTTGACCGCGTTCGCGAAGAACGATTTTCAGGCCTGGGCAGAAGGTTTAAAAGGTCCGTCTTGTCCGCGAATGTGAGATTTATTTCCTCCATAGTTGGTCGTTTTTGGAGCTTTTTGAAGGAAATTGAAGAAGGATTCAAGGGGAAACATTTGGAGGTAAGAATTTTGGACTTAAAACTCGATTCTATTGTGAAATCTACCTAATAAATTATGGAGTCTAAGCCTAAAATTAAGGAATTAGGGCTTTAGATTAATAGACTTTAAATGAGGATTTGAGGGGTCATTTGGACTCTGATTTCAGTATTCTTGATATGTATAGACTTGTGGGAGGATAAGGATTCAGGTGATGTAATTTTTATCGAGTTTCGAGACGTGGGCTCGGGGCTCGGGTTTGGCCAATTTCGAGATTTTTGGTATTATTTGATTGTTTTCGCTTAGGCTTCGTTCCCTTACCATATTTTGGCGTCGTAATTCTGATTTTGGATAGATTCGACGCATGTGGAGGCTGATTCGAGGGGCAAAGGCATCATAGAGTAGTATTTTCACCGGTTTGAGGTAAGTAACCATTGTAAATTTGGAACTGAGGGTACAAAACCCTGGTATTTGACTTGTTTTGATAAATGCGGTGACGCACATACTAGGTGACGAGCGTGTGGGCATACACCGGTAGGGATTGTGACATGGTCCATCCCGTAGCGACTATTTAACCGTGTATTTGATTTGGAAATCCTATATTATTCCGTATCTTAGCCATTTATAATGTATTATAGGATGTATGCCATGTTTGGAGCCTTGTGCCGACCTGTAGAAACCCTTAGGGGCACTTTGACTGTTTTTCCTCACTCTACTTGCTGAAAGCATATCCTCAGTCATGTTTTACTTGCTTAAATGTTTAAAATTGGTTTTTATCACTCCATTTCTTATAAGAGGACTGTTTTGGGCTGAGTTCCCTGATTTCCACTGTTGTGCCAGAGAGGCTGTGTGGTTAATGATTGAGAGAGGTTGGGAACCTAACTGTGAGGTTATTTATATATATATGTGAGTTATGGATCGGGCTGCACGCCGCAACAATACTTATATGGATCGGGTTGCACGTCGCAGCGATATATATATATATATTGGGTCGGGCTACGCGTCACAACGATATGACGCTTGGGCTGTAGGAGCCCCTCCGGAGTTTGCACACCCCCAGTGAGCGTAGTCGACTATAAATTATGGATCGGGTTGCATGTTGCAACGGTTATTATGATTTTCTATTATTAAGAGATATTAAAGAGACCGGGTGACGAGAGTTGAGTCACGAGTGACTGAGAGGCTGCCCGAGAGGCCATATTCTGAGTAATTCCTTGCCCGAGGGGCCCAGTTACGATGTTTTTCGTTGATTTCACTCTCCTTTTAAATAAGCCTCTGTTGGATATATATTGCTAAGTGTCTGATTTCAAATAATTTAAACTGGAAATGTTGATTTTATGACGAAACTGGTTTAAACTGTAAAGTTGATCCGTTATTCTATTGATTATTCAGTTATATGCTTTTTGAACTGCTCGTCACTGCTTTCAGTCTTTATTTACTTTAGTTACTTACTGAGTTGATGTACTCACGTTACTCATTGCAGCTTGTGTGCAGATCCAGGTGCCCGAGCAGCCGAGTGAGGGTCTTCAGCTGATCCAGTGTTTCACGGAGATTTTCAGGTAGCTGCATGGCGTCCGCAACCCTGTTTTCTCCTCCCTATCTTATTAGCTTTCCGCATTTTTCTAGACCTATGATGTAGTAGGTATTTAGACATATACTAGAGGCTCTAGAGTCGTGACACCAGATTATGGGGCTGTGGAGTTTCCTGTTTATTTAACTTCCGCATATTTTTCTGTTGCTTTAAACGTTTATAATGAAATTTGGTATTTAAAACCTATGTTAGAAAATGGCTTATTGTTAAAGCAAAAAGGGCTGTGGTTAATTGATTGGTTGGCTTGCCTAGTAATGTGATAGACACCATCACGATCGAAATTTGGGGTCGTGACAAGTTGGTATTAAAACCTAGGTTACATAGGTCTCGCGAGTCATGAGCTGGTTTAGTAGAGTCTCACGGATTGGTACGGAGATGTCTGTATTTATACTCGAGAGGCTGCAGAATCTTTAGGAAAATCTTTATATTCTTGAAATTTTTGTCGTGCGAACTTGTTGATCCGAATACTAAGCTTCTGTTATTCCATTCTCTCACAGATGGTGAGGACACGTGCTACCGGGCAGGGTGGACGACCACCAGTTCCACCAGTTGGGGCCACCAGAGGCCGAGGACGCAGTCGAGGTCGTGGTAGGGGTAGAGCAACTAGGGCAGTACCTGCAGATCCACCAGTTGCCCCAGTTCAGGATCAAGTCCCAGTTGTAGATGCTACAGCAGCACCAGTTCAGGCACCAGCTGTGCCCATTGTGATTCCAGGCCTTCAGGAGGCTTTGTCTCAAACCTTATCAGTGTGTACCGGTTTGGCTCAGGCGGTTTCAGTTACTACGGTCGCAGCTACTTCTCAGGCCGGGGGAGGCACCCAGACTCCCGTTGCTCGCACACCTGAGAAGGTTGTGCAGGGACTCCAGACACGAAAGCACCTCCAGCCCAGCCGGTTGCACCAGCTCAGGAGTTTATGGTACCAGTTATGGCGGACGACGAGCACGTCGACTAGAGAGGTTTGGTAGACTCAAGCCTCCGATGTTTAGCGGTGCAGAGGGTGAGGATGCCTAGGGGTTCTTAGATAAGTGCTAGAGGATGCTTCGTACAGCGGGGATTTTATAGACCAGTGGTGTAGCTTTTACCACCTTTCAGTTTTCTGGGGATGCCTTCACTTGGTGGCAGGCGTATGAGAGGTGTAGGCCTGTTGTTGCAGCGCCCCTTCCTTGGCAGCAGTTCTCTGTTCTCTTTCTGGAGAAGTATGTGCCATAGTCTCGCCGAGAGGAACTGCGCAGGCAATTTGAGCAGTTGCGTCAGGGAGAGATGACTTTGATACAGTATGAGATGCAGTTCTCTAAGTTAGCTCGTCGTGCGGTCTGGTTGGTTCCGACAGATAGAGAGAGGATTATGAGGTTTGTTGATGGTCTCACATATCAGCTTCGGATTCTCATGACTAGGGAGAGGGTGACAGGTGCTACTTTCGAGGAGGTTGTTGACATCGCCCGTGAGATTGAGTCGGTTCTTCGCCAGGAGCGAGAGGAAAGGGAGGACAAGAGGCCACCGGGATCTGATAGCTTTAGTGGTGCTCCTTTGAGGGGCCAGTTCCAGCAGGGCAGAGGTCGCTCATTCAGGCAGGCTCATTCAGCTCGCCCAGGTTATCGTGGGGCATCATCGGGTCATGGTTCTCAGAGTTCTCATCAGGGCCACTCATCACTCAATGCCCTTCCAGCCCAGAGTTCATCCCGTGCTCCATCAGTGCAGGGTTCTTCCATGCTAGGTCCTTCTACTGGTCACTCCGGTGCCAGGGGCTCCCTTCAGTCCCCATCTCTAGCACCGGGGAGTTGTTATGAGTGTGGAGAGTTTGGGCATATGAGGAGGCAGTGTCCTCATCTTCATGATGGTCAGTCTCAGCAGAGGGGTCAGCCCTCGACTTTAGCTCCAGTTACTTCACCACCCGCCCAGCCAGCTAGGGGTGAAGGTCAGTCAGCCAGGGGTTGCCCTAGAGGGGGAGGTCGATCAGGTAGTGGTCAGGCCCGTTTCTATGCCCTTCCGGGTAGACCAGATGTTGCTACTTCAGATGCCGTGATTTCAGGTATTGTTTCAGTCTGCCATAGAGATGCCTTTGTATTATTTGATCCTGATTCCACCTTTTTCTTATGTGTCATCATACTTTTCCCATTATCTGGATACGTCTCGTGAGTCTCTTGTTCCACCTATTCATGTATCTACTCTAGTGGGCGATATTGTTGTTGTAAACCGTGTTTACTGGTCGTGTGTGGTGACTATTGGGGGATCTGGAGATCCGAGTGAATCTTTTATTATTGTGTATGGTGGATTTCAATATCATTTTGGGCATGGACTGGTTATCTCCTTGTCGTGCTATTCTGGACTGTCATGCCAAGACAGTCACATTGGCTATACCGGGTGTGCCACAGATTGAGTGGCGAGGTGTGACTGATTATGTTCCCAGTAGAGTGATCTCATTCTTGAAAGCCCAGCGTATGGTTGGGAAGGGATGCCTTTCGTATCTAGCCTTTGTGAGGGATGTCGGAACTGAGGCTCCTAGTATTGATTTTGTCCTAGTTGTGAGGGATTTTCCCGATGTGTTTCCTGCAGACCTGCCGGGCATGCCACCGGACAGTGACATTAATTTTGGTATTGACCTGGTGTCAGGCACTTAACCCATTTCTATTTCGCCGTATCGTATGGCACTAGTGGAGTTGAAGGAATTAAAAGAGTAGCTTCAGGAACTCCTCGATAAAGGGGTTCATTCGTCCTAGTGTGTCACCTTGGGTTGCGCCGGTTCTATTTGTGAAGAAGAAGGATGGCACTATGAGAATGTGCATTTATTATAGGCAAGTAAACAAGGTAACAATTAAGAACAGGTATCCCTTGCCTCGCATTGATGATTTATTCGACCAGCTTCAGGGAGCGAGAGTGTTCTCCAAGATTGATCTCCGTTTCGGTTATCACCAGTTGAAGATCAGGGACTCGAATATTATTAAGACAACTTTTAGGACTCGATACAGTCATTATGAGTTCATGGTGATGTCTTTTGGGTTGACTAATGCCCTAGCAGCATTCATGCATTTGATGAACAGTGTGTTCCAGCCTTATCTTGACTCGTTTGTCATTGTCTTCATTGATGATATTCTGGTATATTCGCGTAGTCAGGAGGAGCACGCGGAGCATTTGAGAGTTGTTGCAGAGATTGAGGGAGGAAAGCTTTATGCAAAATTCTCCAAGTGTGAGTTTTGGCTCAGTTCAGTGGCTTTCTTGGGGCACGTGGTGTCCAGTGAGGGTATTCAGGTTGATCCGAAGAAAATAGAGGTGGTTCAGAGTTGGCCTAGACCGTCATCAGCCACAGAGATTCGCAGCTTTCTTGGTTTGGCAGGCTATTATCGCCGGTTTTTTAAGTGATTCTCATCTATTTCATAGTCCTTGACCAAGTTGACTCAGAAGGGTGCTTCATTTGTATGGTCGGACGAGTGCGAGGAGAGCTTTCAGAAGCTCAAGACAGCTTTGACCACAACTCCAGTGTTAGTTTTGCCATCAGCTTCAGGTTCATATACCGTGTATTGTGTACTTCAATAGTTGGTATTGATTGTGTTTTGATGCAAGAGGGTAGAGTTATTGTTTATGCTTCTCGTCAGTTGAAGCCCCATGAGAAGAACTACCCTGTTCATGATTTGGAGTTGGTTGTCATAGTTCACGCGTTGAAAATTTAGAGGTACTACTTGTATGGTGTGCCTTGTGAGGTGTTTAATGATCATCGTAACCTCCAGCACTTGTTCAAATAGAAGGATCTCAATTTGAGGCAGCGGAGGTGATTGGAGTTACTTAAGGATTATGATATCATTATATTGTACTATCCGGGGAAGGCCAATGTGGTGGCCGATGCTTTGAGCCGAAAGATGGTGAGTATGGGGAGTTTGGCATATATTTTAGTTGGGGAGAGACCTCTTGCAGTTGATGTTCAGGCCTTGGCCAATCGGTTTGTGAGATTAGATGTTTCGGAGCCCAACAGGGTATTGGCTTGTGTGGTTTCTCGGTCTTCCTTATATGATCGCATCAGAGAGTGCCAGTATGATGATCCGCATTTGGTTGTCCTGAAGGACAAATTTCAGCATGATGATGCCAGAGATGTGACCATTGGTGATGATGGGGTGTTGAGGATGCAGGGCCGGATATATGTGCCCAATGTGGATGAGCTTCGGGAGTTGATTCTGGAGGAGGCCCATAGCTCGCGATATTCCAATCATCCAGGTGCTGCGAAGATGTATTAGGATCTGAGACATCATTATTAGCGGATAAGAAAGAAGAAAGACATTGTGGGATTTGTAGCTCAGTGTCTCAATTGTCAGCAGGTGAAATATGAGCATCAGAGACCGGGTGGCTTGCTTCAGCAGATGGATATTCCCGAGTGGAAGTGGGAGAGGATCACTATGGACTTTATTGTTGGACTTCCACGGACTTTGAGAAAGTTCGACGCTATTTGGGTGATTGTGTATCGGCTGACCAAGTCCGCGCACTTCATTCCGGTGTGTACTAACTATTCTTCAGAGCGGTTGGCAGAGATCTATATTCGAGAGATTGTTCGTTTGGATGGTGTCCCAGTTTCCATCATTTTAGATAGGGGCACTCAGTTTACATCGCAGTTTTGGAGGTCTGTGCAGCAAGAGTTGGGTACTTAGGTTGAGTTAAGCACAACTTTTCACCCTCAGACGGATGGACAGTCCGAGCGCACTATTCAGATATTGGAGGACATGCTGCGTGCTTATGTCATTGATTTTGGAAGGTAGTGGGATGAGTTTCTACCGCTTGCAGAGTTTGCTTATAACAACAGCTACCAATCGAGTATTCAGATGGCTCCGTATGAGGCTTTGTATGAGAGGCGGTGTAGATCTCCAGTTGGTTGGTTCGAGCCCGGTAAGGCTAGGCTATTGAGGACAGACTTGGTGCAGGATGCTTTAGAAAAGGTGAAGGTGATTCAGGAGAGGCTTCGTACAGTGCAGTCGAGGCAGAAGAGCTATGCTGATAGGAAGGTTCAGGATGTGTCTTACATGGTTGGCAAGAAGGTTCTGTTGAAGGTTTCACCCATGAAGGGTATTATGATATTTGGGAAGAAAGGGAAATTGAGTCATCGGTTCATTGGGCCTTTTGAGGTGCTTCGGAGGATTGAGGAGGTGGCTTATGAGCTTGCTTTGCCACTCAGCTTGTCGAGTGTGCATCCGGTATTTCATGTTTCTATGCTCTGAAAGTATACTGGGGATCCGTCTCATATTTTGGATTTCAGCACGGTTTAGTTGGATGATGAGCTGACTTATGATGTGGAGCCAGTAGCTATTTTGGGTCATCAAGTTCAAAAGTTGAGGTCAAAGGATATAGCTTCAGTGAAAGTGCAGTGGAGAGGTCAGCCCGTGGAGGAGGCTACCTGGGAGACCGAGCGGAAGATGCGGAGCGGATATCCTCACCTGTTTGAGGCTTCAAGTATGTTCTTGACTCGTTCAAGGACGAACGTTTGTTTAAGTATAGAGGATGTGATGACCCGGCCAGTCTTCTCATGAGTTACCATTCTGTTTTCCCCATTTCTGCTCATAATTGCTTTGTATAATGATTTTATATGTGATCAGGTTGATTGGTTAGGGTTCGGAAAAGATTTGGTAAGGTTTGAGACACTTAGTCTCTTTTAAGAAAGGTTAAGTTGGAAACGTCAACCGGATGTTGACTTATGTGTTAAAGGTCTCGGATGTGAGTTCTGATGATTCGGTTAGCTTCGGGAGATGATTTGGGTCTTAGGAGCGTGATCGGAATAAGTTTTGGAAGTCCGGAGTAGATTTAGGCTTGAATGGACGAAAGTGGATTTTTGGCGATTTCTGGTTGGTAGGTGAGATTTTGATCTAGGGGTCAGAATGGAATTCTAAGAGTTGCAGTAGTTCCGCTATGTCATTTGGGATGTGTGTGCAAAATTTCAGGTCATTCGGACGTGGTTGGTCGGGGTTTTGATCAAAAGCGAAATTCGGAAGATTTTTAGAAACTTAGGCTTGAATCAATGTGTTTTAGTTGATTTGATGTTGTTTGAGGTGTTTTGAAAATTGGAACAAGTTTGAATAAGGTTTTGGGATGTGTTGGTGCCTTTGGCTGAGGTCCCGGGGGCCTCGGGTGAGTTTCAAGTGGTCAATCGGGCCAATTCATGAAGTTGGAACCTGCAGAAAATTGCAGGTCAGTGCTGCAGAAAAGAGACCTTCACGTTCGCGAGAGGGTCCTCGCGTTCGCGAAGGGTCAGTCGAGGAGGGTGGAAATTAAGCCTTCCCGTTCGCGATAAGGTCTCCGCGTTCGCGAAGGGCTGGGCGTAGGTGCATCGCATTCGCGGGTATGTAGTCGCGTTCGCATAGAAGGAAAAGAGAGGCTGAGCTTTAGTGGAATTAACTCATCGCGTTCGCGATGGATTGAACGCGTTCGCGAAGGTCCGTCTGGGTAAAGCATCGCGTTTGCGAGGGTTTGATGGCGATCGTGTAAGAGGAAAATTGGTCAAATCTAAGTTTTGCTTCGCGAATGCGAGGCTTTGACCGCGTTCGCAAAGAAGGATTTTCAGGCCTGGGCAGAAGGTTTAAAAGGTGGTCTTGTCCGCGAATGTGAGGTTTATTTCCTCCATAGTTGGTCATTTTTGGAGCTTTTTGAAGGAGATTGAAGAGGGATTCAAGGGGAAATATTTGTAGGTAAGAATTTTAGACTTAAAACTCGATTCTATTGCGAAATCTACCTAATAAATCATGGAGTCTAAGCCTAAAATTGAGGAATTAGGACTTGAGATTAATAGACTTTAAATGAGGATTTGAGGGGTCATTTGGACTCCGATTTCAGTGTTCGTGATATGTATAGACTCGCGGGAGGATAAGGATTCCGGTGATGTGATTTTTATCAAATTTTGATACGTGGGCTTGGGGGTCAGGTTTGGCCAATTTCGAGATTTTTGGTATTATTTGATTGTTTTTGCTTGGGCTTCGTTCCCTTAGCATATTTCGACGCCATGATTCTAATTTTGGATAGATTCGACGCGGTTGGAGGCTGATTCAAGGGGAAAAGGCATCACGGAGTTATATTTTCATCGGTTTGAGGTAAGTAACCATTGTAAATCTTGAACTGAGGGTACAAAACCCCGGTATTTGACTTGTTTTGATAAATGCGGTGACGAGCGTGTGGGCGTGCACCGATAGGGATTGTGACTTGGTCTGTCTCTTAGCGACTATTAAGCCGTGTATTTGATTTGGAAATCCTATATTATTTCGTATCTTAGTCATTTATACTGTATTATGGGTTGTATGCCATGTTTGGGGCTTTGTGCCGACCTGTAGAAACCCTTAGGGGCACTTTGACCATTTTTCCTCGCTCTACTTGCTGAAAGCATATCCTTAGTCATGTTTTACTTGCTTAATTAAAACTGATTTTTATCACTCCACTTCTTATAAGAGGACTGTTTTGGGCTGAGTTCCCTGATTTCCACTGTTGTGCCCGAGAGGCTGTGAGGTTAATGACTGAGAGAGGTTGAGAACCTAACTGTGAGGTTATTTATATATATATGAGTTATAGATCGGGTTGCACGCTGCATCAATACTTATATGGATCGGGTTGCACGTCACAGCGATATATATATATTGGGTAGGGCTACGCGCCACAACGATATGACGCTTGGGCTGTAAGAGCCCCTCCGGAGTTTGCACACCCCCAGTGAGTATAGTCGACTATAAATTATGGATCGGGCTACACGCCACAACGGTTATTATGATTTTCTATTATTAAGAGATATTAAAGAGACTGAGTGACGAGAGTTGAGTCACGAGTGACTGAGAGGCTGCCCGAGAGGCCATATTTTGAGTGATTCCTTGCCCGAGGGGCCCAGTTACAATGTTTTTCGCTGATTTCACTCTCTTTTTAAATAAACCTCTGTTGGATATATATTGCTAAGTATCTGATTTCAAATAATTTAAACTGGAAATGTTGATTTTATGACGAAACTGGTTTAAACTGTAAAGTTGATCCATTATTTTGTTGATTATTCAGTTATATGCTTTTTGAATTGCTCGTCACTACTTTCAGTTCTTATTTACTTTAGTTACTTACTGAGTTGGCGTACTTACGTTACTCTCTGCACCTTGTGTGCAGATCCAGATGCTCAAGTGGCCGAGTGAGGGTCTTCAGCTGATCCAGTGTTTGACGGAGATTTCCAGGTAGCTGCATGGCGTCCGCAACCCTATTTTCTCCTCTCTATCTTATTATCTTTCTGCATTTTTCTAGACCTATGATGCAGTAGGTGTCACACCTCCTTTTACCTGCGCCTGCAGGGGCGTAAAGGAGTTTTTTCACTTAAAGGACAATCGAAACGGGATTTATAATTATTTATTAAGAGTCGCCACTTGAGAGATTAATGGTGTCCCAAGTCACCGGTTGAATCCCGAACCGAGGAAAATATGACTTTGTTAACAGTCCGCGAACCAGAAATCCGAGTAAGGAATTCTGTTAACCCGGGAGAAGGTGTTAGGCATTCCCGAGTTCCGTGGTTCTAGCACGATTGCTCAACTGTTATATTCGGCTTAATTATCTGATTTTAGTACATGTTCAAACCTATGTGCATTTTTAACCTTAACCGCTTTTATTCATTTTTATTAAGATTGCAACGTTATTAAAACACGTCTTGAACCACGTCACATAAATGCATCTGTGGTCTTTGACATATTTTAACATTGTAGAGATTTGGAATTGGGTCACATAAATGCGCACCCGAGTTTAAGAAGGTAATATTATTAAATGTTGGGACTAAAGCAACTAGCATATTATTAACTTTGGGGGAGGCCATGAAATTCGCTAAATGGCACGTCCCGAGGTCTAAAATATTTTTACTATAATTAGGAGGGTCACGCAATGTATGATATTTGTTTGGCGCGGCGCACCTCATTTATTTTAAAGCCAACCTAAAAGAACTATGATTTTTCTATTAAGTATTGTCTCTAAAAGGGCCATAATTAATTAGCATTATTAATAAACCATCATTGAAAGATTACATCACAATATTAAATCAAAAAGCTTTAATAAACAACCTAGTATCTTCAGCAGATTGGGCTTCAAAATCAACCTAAAAGAAGGAGAATTGTTTAACCTTACAAGAGGGGAAGGGCTGTCTGACGCTGGGCCTTAAGCAGATTCAGGCCCAGATCTTGTTCAAACAGAGGCTGTCACGTTTAGGCTCCTAAATGAGCCTAGATACCGTACTGATTTTATTTGAATCTTTGCCTACTGATTTTAACTCACAACGGGCTCAATTATTGGTGAACACATAATCATTTCTGAATTCATGCTAATTTCAACATGCTAACATTGAATCATCACATGCATATTCACTGATTCATACACGGCTAACCAAACATGTGGAATCTGTCACACAGTTAAAATGAGTAAAATAAATTCATTTTGGTAGGCACTTCAATTTAAATATGTTGTGGATAAGCAACACACATTGATTGTTTGACGAAACAAAAGCAAATTTGTTGAAACTGAACACAAGGTTATTTGAATCTGCATAACTGGTGACTTTTCTCTTCATTTTAAATGACCTACACGTTAGGTAACTTTTGAATCTCGATTTGGAATTCACCAGTGATACTAGAATAAGTAAAACCACGGCTTAAAATCTTCGTCGAACTGTGAATTCATTAATTGAATCGCAGCTCTTCAACAACGCTCATATCTCATAAATACTCTGAGGTAGAGTATGAGATGAGTAATTCCAGTCAATATAAGTTCTAAAAGTACTGATTATTTATAGGAAATTAAAATACACTAGGACTAAACTAATGAAGCAACATACAGATAATTCTAGTTTGAACAGTCCAATTATACAAACGATACAAAGTTTCAAGTAAACGTGACTGTTTTACACCTTTAAACCAAAACAGAACAGAAGAAATTCAGAGATCAATCCAAACAACACTTTATCATTTAATCCCCAAATCAGACCTACATTGATCCTTTACAATTCATACTAGATCAAGGGGAGTACCTGGAAATTGCAAAAGGAAAGAAGGTGAAAGCAATGAACAACAGCAGAACAACCCAGATTTATAGATTGAAACACTACAACCAGCTTGAAAATCCAATAGAATTGTGGTTCTTAGCAACTTGAAACAGATAAACTCTTCCAAATCTCAATATCACTCTATATAAACTCTCAGAATAAGTCAGAAACTATGTCAAGACTTGAAAACTTCAGCGATTGACCAAGAAAGGAAAAGGAAGATTCAATGGAACAGTAAAACCTTATTCGTTTCTTTTCTGGATCCTCCCTCTCTCCTATTTCAGAATTGTTTTCTTTTATTTCTGAAGACCAAACCGTTCTCTCTTCGTCCCGTCTTCCCCGGCTCTTCAACTCTCTTCCCCTCTCCCTCTCTTCGAACTGATCAAAGACGCCCCCTTTTAAAGACCAATGTTAAACTCTTTTTTATTCAAATTTTTCCACTGTTCAGCCTATTTATTCCCTCCTATGTGCACTTCTTTTAACTTTTATCATTAGCCGATGTTGTTTTCTGATTTCCAGCTCTTAAAAGGTCCTTAAACAAATGTAGTTCCCACTACTGATCTTTCTTTTCAATTTTTAATTCCCTCCACTAACTTAGTGCTTTTAATTAATTCAATAGTGTACCACTACCATTTGTTGTCAGACTCAATTAGTAACCCCTCGCGCTAAACTTATACTAGTCAGTTGGTTATTAAAACAAGAAGTTATACCAAACCATTGAACTAATCCTATTGTTCTGACTAAGTGAAAAACGAGATGTAATTTCAATGCCTTAAAACAAACTGATATCCTAATTGTATGAAACAAATCCGCAAAACCAATCCTAAAGAAACAACAGTGAATGAAAATAATCTATACAAGGAACTGATGGAATTTCAAATGAAATTGATCATAAACAGAAAAAGAGATGAAGAAGACGAATATCAGAATAAGAGTTAATAGAATACAAACATAGAATCAGGACAGGGACTCACCGGTCATTAGTAATTGAAAAAAACCTTCGAATCTTCAACTTTTAAACCAGATTTTGACTTTAACTATGTGTTCTCATCAAGAACACACGGATAAAGTCCAAATTAGCTTAAAGTATCAGCGACTCTTTGACTCTACAATTTTAGGTTCAAAACTTTGATTCATTATTTGACAGGTTCTGGTTTGATTCGAGGGTAACGAATCGCGGATTAAGGAAGAGGAGAGGGAGGTGGCTTCAGGGTGTTAATTTGGGGTTGATTGGGTTAACTAGGGTTCGGGGTCAAATTTCGATCGATGATTCGACGATTTTGGCCGTGATTCGAAAGGAACGGTTTAGGGATTTGAGATGCTGAGGTGAAGGAGAATCAACGGTGTAAAGATGGGTTCGTTTGGACCACTGGAACCGCCGTGAGGCGATTTTCGATGGGCGAAGGGCGGTGGTTGAAGGCGGAGGGTGCTGGGCCTGTCTCTAGGTTAGAGACGAAGGCGAATGGAGGGGGGTATGGCTTAGGGGGCGTGGGGTGAGGTTTTAGGAATATATAGTGGGGTGTGTATTTGATCTTGGCCGTTGGATCATTCACGATCAATGGCCTGGATTACTTCACTAATGAGAAACGACGTCGTTTGGTTTTGTGAGGGGATCGGGTTAGACCGGGTACAGGGAATGGGTCAAAGACGGGTTATGGGAGGGGTGATCTGGATCGTTCGATCAAAACAGATCAAAGGCTTGGATTTATTGGCCAGATACGACATCATTTGGATATATCCGGAGACGGACTGGATTGGGGCGGGTATTGGGCTGATTTTTTGGGTGAGAACTGGGCTGTGGCCAATTTGGCCCAGTACGATTTCCTTTTCCTAAAATTCTAAATTAAATTATAAACCAATTAAAAAATACTAATTAATTCCTAATAACAATTATCACACCATTAAATACCAACCAAAATAAAATCACACAATTGGAGATTAAATGCTAAAAAAATGCCAAGTACATATTTTTGTGATTTTCATTCTCGCAAATCCAAATATTGTTTAATTAATTCCTAATTGTAAAATTAAATCCTAAATGCTCATGCAACACATATTTTATATTTTTTCTTAGTAAAAATAAACATGCACAGACAAATACAAATAAATCACAAGCAACACAAAACTATTTTATTCTGAATTTTTGGGAGTAGTTCTTGTAGGGCAAAAATCACGTGCTCACAGCTGCCCCTCTTTGTCCGGAAACATGAAGAGTTTTCGTGCAAAGATAAAGTAAGTGGATATGAGCGATTTTTGTCCGTTCGGCTACTCCGTGTGAAGCATATTTCTGAAAGAGAGTTGACTGAACCTCTGCTTCGCATGTTTCCTACATATCCCTGGCTAAAAAGGGAATCAGGTCAATGTAGTTCGGGAAGTTTTGATAGCTGGGACTACCATGGAGCTGTGGATTTACTGTTACTGCTGTTGTTGCTGCTGCCGCTACTTACGGACCTCCTTATTACACCATGTTAACAGAAAACGAGAAGCTAGACTAAACTATAGTCTATGAATTACAAAATCTTATCTAGATCTTCAGACTTGCTCTTGTGTCTCTTGTTGCTTTGATGTCTTGCTGACTGGTGTTTCCTCTGATGCTTCTTTCTGTCTGGACTCGTAGTCTTCTCTTGATTTCCGAATTTGAACTGCTTATTTCCTTCTTGTGAGCTTCGAATTATTTTTTCTTCGAAGCTTGAACTGCCTTCTTCTGACTAGTGTCGCCTCCCTTCCGACTTCTGAACTTTAATTTACGCTGGGGATCTTTGTTGCAACCCTCCGCTCTCCGGGCGGGCTCCCGACTTCTAATACGACTTAAAAAGATAATACCTCCATTCTCCAGGAGGGCTCCTGACTTCAATAAACAATTCAAAGATAATACCTCCATTCTCCAGGCGGGCTCCTGACTTCGACTACAACTTGAAAATATAACAACCTCCATTCTCCAGGCGGGCTCCTGACTTCAACTATAACTTCTTAAAAATATAACACCTCCATTCTCCAGGCGGGCTCCTGACTTCGTCAACAACTTGAAAATATAACAACCTCCATTCTCCAGGTGGGCTCCTGACTTCAACAACTTCTTAAAAATATAACACTTCCATTCTCCAGGCGGGCTCCTGACTTCAACAACTTCTTAGAAATACGTTCTATTGCCGTTGTTCCTTCCTGCCCCCTGAACCATTTTCCTTCTAACTTGAATAATCTTCTTTCAGAACTGCTTCCCTTAAAACTGGTGTTTCATTCCTCTGAAAACTGTTGGGGATAACACCGGTGTTTCATTCAAAAGTATGTTATTCTCCTCCTTCAAAGACTAATTCCCTTAAAGCTCGTGTTTTCCTTCCTCTGGAACTACTTCCCTTAAGACTTGTGTTATCTTCCTCCCGAAATTGCTTTCTTTAAAACTTGTATTGCCTTCTTCCGAAAATTGTTGGGGATACCGCTTCCCTCAAAACTTGTGTTAGACTTCCAGAAAATTTTCGAAATGAAAGAAAATTTTCTGCCCCAGTTTGGCAATCTTTCTTGTGGCATGTCTTTCCGTCATCAATAACATTTCCTGTCCCTGCTTCAAATCAAAGAAAATTTGTTAGTTTAAAACGTGGGGGACGTTCCTGCTGGGGATGGTTTTCCCTTTTTCTTTTTTCCATGCTCTGCGTTGTTCGACCGTCTTGAAACTTGGCCGATAACTTTCGACCTTCTTGATGCTTCTGTATTCACCAACTTCTCAACCGTTGTTTTCCACTTTTACTCCATACTTTCCACGACATCTTAGAGTAATCCATCATTTGGTCTTATAATGACGTCTTTCTTTTCCTGTCACATTATCTTTGGCCTGTCTTATCCCCATTTACCTTGCACCATGTTGGCAACTGGTAGTTGGCATTGAAAATCCTTCTTAAAAACAAACTACTACTGACCAAAAAGAAATGGAAAATGATGACTTCGAAAGATAGAACAAGAAAAATCTTTCTGAGCAATTGTTTGAAGAGAAAATAACTTATCTGAATGGTATAACCGATCCCAATGGTCATGTCGTGCATTTTTGTACTAATCAACCCAGTTTATATACACCAATCAATCTTTCTGATGTCCCTTCCTTAAATTCAAAAGGTCCCGCAACCTATCTTCTTTTGCCGAAACAACATCTTTTATTCTGCTTGACGTCTCGACGGATCCTTTCCATCAAGCTTATCTCATTTGCTCCTTTTAATTCCTTGTCGCCTTATAGTTCCCTTCGAGGGGTTTTCACCAATAAGACTCTCTCGTTTCTCTCAACTCCCGTCGCCTTATGGTGCCTGTGAAGGTTTTCACCGATAAGACTCTCTCATTTTATTTCTCTCAACTTCTGTCGCCTTATGGTGCCTGTGAAGGTTTTCACCAATAAGACTCTCTCATTTTATTTCTCTCAACTTCTGTCGCCTTATGGTGCCTGTGAAGGTTTTCACCAATAAGACTCTCTTATTTTCATTATTTTCCCTGCTTGGACCGGAGTATTACCCTGATATGAATCATTCTATTTGCTCGACTTGTCATCTCTCGAAAACTGATCAGAAGGTCTTTCTTTGGACCGTAATGTGGGCTTTTGGATGGGATTAGAAAGAAAGGGTATCAAAGGCTCAAAATAATTTGACATGGGTTTAAGAATACAACTTTTGGAATCACATTTCTCATTACAGATACAACCTTTGCCCCAGTTTCTTGCTTGGGGATCTTCTGACTTTTATTTTACTATGATCGAGCCGTAAACCTGCCTACGTACCCTTAATAGGGATCAGGTCAAACGTAGTTCACACCTGAATTTCCTTGTAGTTATATTTTTTTCACTTCTTTTCTTTCTTTTTCTCTCTTTTCGTTACTGATTCCAAAAAAGGGTATGAAAGAAATAAATAAGGCTCAAAAAGGGGAACAAAGGGTAAAGTGTTTAGATAGTAGAACAAATTGCCTTCGTCATTTCAATCTTCGAAATAATGCCAAATACAAACAATCAACAATTATACCAAAAAAATCATACATAATATCTTTTTACTGCATCAGAATTGATAGCCATGTCTATGCATTTTCCTTCGATATTTGTTAAACATAAAGCACCATTGGAAAATACTCTGGTTACAATGAATGGCCCTTACCAATTCGGAGCGAACTTGCCTTTTGCTTCAACCTGATGTGGAAGGATGCGTTTCAGCACTTGCTGGCCCACCTCAAACTTCCGGGGACGCACCATTTTGTTGTATGCTCTTGCCATCCTCTTTTGATATAACTGGCCATGACACACAGCTACCAATCTTTTTTCATCAATCAAGTTCAACTGCTCCAGACGGGTTTTGACCCACTCATCATCATCAATCTCAGCCTCAGCGACAATCTGAATGGACGGGATTTCAACTTCCGCAGGTATTACGACTTCAGTTCCATATACCAACAAATAAGGAGTTGCCCCTACTGAAGTATGGATAGTAGTGCGATAACCCAGCAATGCAAATGGTAATTTTTCATGTCATTGCCTAGAACCTTCTACCATTTTCCGAAGTATCTTCTTTATGTTTTTGTTGGCTGCCTCAACTGCTCCATTCGCCTTGGGACGATATGGGGTAGAATTGCGGTGTGTAATCTTAAACTGTTGACATACCTCTTTCATCAAATTGCTGTTAAGATTAGCATCGTTATCTGTGATGATCACCTTCGGGATTCCAAATCGACAGATGATATGTGAGTGAACAAAATTGACCACTGCTTTCTTGGTCACAGACTTGAACGTTTTGGCCTCAACCCATTTGGTGAAATAATCAATGGCTATTAGAATGAACCTATGCCTGTTGGATGCAGCTGGCTCAATTGGTCCAATGATATACATGCCCCAAGCGACGAAGGGCCATGGCTCTGATATTGTGTGTAATTCCGATGGCGGAGAATGAATCAAATCTCTGTGTATCTGGCACTGATGACATTTGCGCACAAAAATAATACAATCTCACTCCATGGTGAGCCAATAATAACCTGCTCGAAGAATTTTCTTTGCCAACACATATCAGCTCATATGTGGTCCGCAGACTCCTGAATGTACTTCAGACATAACAGACGTAGCTTGTCTAGCATCTATGCATCTTAACAATCCCAGGTCTGGTGTTCTTTTATACAAAACTCCTCCACTCAAGAAAAATCCGCTTGCCAACCGTCGAATGGTTCTCTTTTGATCCCCCGTGGCTTGCACTGGGTATATTGCCATTCTGACGTATTCCTTGATATCATGGAACCATGGTTCGCCATCAAATTCTTCTTTAATCATGTTGCAGTAAGCATGCTGATCTCGTACTTGAATGTGCAAAGGATCGACATAGGCTTCATCCGGATGGTGCAACATTGACGCTAGGGTAGCCAAAGCATCGGCGACCTCATTATGGACCCTTGGAATATGCCTGAACTCCACTGATCTAAACCGTTGACAAAGATCATGCAAGCATTGTCGGTATGGTATGAGCTTCAGATCTCGCGTTTCCCATTCTCCTTGAATTTGATGTACCAGAAGGTCCGAGTCTCCCAAGACCAAGACTTCATGGACATCCATGACTGCAGCTAACCTTAAACCCAAAATGCATGCCTCGTATTCAGCCATAATGTTGGTGCAATAAAACCGAAGCTGAGCCGTAACAGGATAGTGATGCCCTGTTTCAGAAATAAGCACAACTCCTATTCCGACCCCTTTCATGTTAGCAGCCCTATCAAAGAAAAGTTTCCAACCTGGTTTTTCGGCATGTTCTAGTTCATCAATGTGCATCACCTCTTCATCAGGAAAAAAAGTCCTCAGTGACTCATACTCTTCATCGACCGGGTTCTCGGCCAAATGATCGGTCAATGCTTGGGCTTTCATCGCAGTCCGAGTCACATAGATTATGTCAAACTTTGTGAGCAAAATCTGCCATTTTTCAAGTCTTCCAGTCGGCATAGGCTTTTGAAAGATATACTTCAACGGATCCAAACGCGAAATGAGGTAGGTAGTGTAGGATGACAAGTAATGTTTCAATTTCTGTGCCACCCAAGTTAGGGCGCAACATGTCCTTTCCTGGTGAGTGTACTTAACCTCATAAGCTGTGAACTTCTTGCTAAGATAATAGATGGCTTGTTCTTTCCTGTCGGTGACGTCATGCTGGCCCAGTACACAACCAAATGAATTTTCTAAGACTGTCAAGTAAAGAATCAAAGGTCTCCCTAGTTCTGGCGGAACCAGCACAGGTGGGTTTGTCAAGTAACCTTTTATCTTATCAAACGCTTCTTGACACTCATCAGTCCACTTGATCGCAGTGTCCTTCCTCAACAACTTGAAAATAGGCTCACAAGTTGTCGTGAGCTGAGCAATAAACCTGCTGATGTAGTTTAGCCTTCCTAACAGACTCATCACTTCAGTCTTGTTCCTCAGAGGGGGCAAATCTTGTATGGCTTTGATCTTTGATGGGTCCAACTCGATGCCTCGCTGACTGACTATGAATCCTAACAGCTTTCCGGATGGAATACCAAATGCACACTTGGCGGGGTTAAGCTTGAGGTTGTACCTGCGAAGCCTCTGGAAGAATTTCCTCAAATCCTCGACGTGGTTGGCCTGATGCTTTGATTTTATGATCACATCATCTACGTATACCTCAATCTCCTTGTGTATCATATCATGAAATACAGTAGTCATCGCCCTCATATAAGTTGCCCCAACATTCTTCAAACCAAATGGCATTATCCGGTAGCAATGAGTTCCCCATGGCGTGATGAACGCCGTCTTTTCTGCATCTTCTTCATCCATTAGAATCTGATGATACCCGGCATAGCAATCCACAAAAGATCCAATCTCACGCTTGGCACAATTAGCGATCAAAATGTGGATATTGAGTAACGGGAAGTTATCCTTCGGACTTGCTTTGTTGAGATTGCGATAATCGACGCATACTCTGATCTTGCCATCCTTCTTCGGCACAGCACGACATTAGCCAACCAAACAGGATATCGGGTGACCCGGATAACCTTTGCATCCAACTATTTGGTAATTTCTTCTTTAATCTTCACGCTCATATCAGTTTTGAACTTCCTCAACCTTTGCTTGACGGGAGAGAATGCTGGATCAGTAGGCAATTTGTGGACCACTAAATCAGTGCTCAAATCCGGCATGTCATCATATGACCATGCAAAAACATCTTTGTACTCGATGAGTGCTTTGATTAACTCTTCCCGGATCTCTGGCTCGAGGTGGACGCTTATTTTAGTCTCTCGGACATTATCTATGTCCCCTAAATTGACAGCTTCTGTGTCATTCAGGTTGGGTTTGGGTTTTTCTTCGAAGTGAATTAACTCCTTACTAATCTCTTCGAAGGTTTCATCCTCATCATCATATTCTGATTCGTAATCACAATCTACTTCTTGAACTAACATTTCGGGATCAGATTGATTTTTAAGACTAGGCTGAGGATTCCTTATGCATGCCATGTCATTAGAACCAGCGTAAAAAGAACTGTATAGAAAAGAAAACAAAACAAAAGGCAAACCATCAGGAATGATGAAGAAAGGGAAATTGTATTTCATTGATTGATAAAAGATAACAAGGTTTGCCCACTCAAACAGACTGAAAAAATGAAATCTGGATTACAACCCTGGAATAATCCGTACAAACTTAAAGGAAAATCAAAGCAAACTACCAAGACTCCTTCCGAGTAGGGAGAGGAGTAGCCTTCCAATTATTAAGCTTTGTTTTTGGCCCAACAAATTGCACTTCTGCGTTGCTAGAACCTTCTCCAATCTCCACCATGTTCACACTGTCGAACAACTTCTCAAATCTTTCAATCAACTCCTTGTCAGGATTACTCATAGAACTGGGAATTGCTGTCACTGAGCGACTCCTCGTACCGGACTGGACAAATTATCTGGAAAAATGTGGGACCGGCTTTGAAAGGACCTATGTCCTCTGTTTCAATTTCCTAGCTCTTTTTATGTTTGCAGCTGTGGGCTTGAATCCCAGACCAAATGTTCCCAAGTTTTCAGGAAGAGACACGAGCTGTATGATGCCTTGCAACGCTGATCCCAAACCCTTTCCTGGTACAAAACCATTCTTCAACATTTCATACGCTACCATGACTGATGCGGCGTTTAACTTCGGACTTGGGATACACTTCCCTTCTGGAACTTTTTCGACTGACATTGCGTCAGGAACTTGGTAGAAACATGGTCCCTTGTCATCTTCCACTTTAATGAACGGCACAATGGTGTTGCTGTGAGCGCACAAATTATCTTTCCCGTGCACAACTATTTCCTGTCTGTCCCATTCAAACTGGACCATCTGATGGAGTGTTGATGTTACTACTTTAGCAGCGTGAATCCATGGACGCCCTAACAGCAAATTGTAGGAAACAACGATATCCAGCACTTGGAATTCCATTGTGAATTCTACTGGACCTATGGTCAGCTCCAACATTATGTCCCCGACTAAGTCTTTGCCTCCGCCGTCAAATCCCCGCACATAGATATTGTTCTTATGGATCCTCTCCTCTTCTACTTTCAGCTTGCTTATAGTGGAGAGAGGACAGATGTTTGCACTTGAACCATTGTCAACCAATACCCGGGTAACCACGGCGTCCTCGCATTTCACTGTCAAGTAAAGGGCTTTGTTATGCTCAGTACCCTCTACCGGCAATTCGTCATCGGAAAAAGTGACTCTGTTTACTTCGAAAATCTTGTTGGCTATCTTTTTCAGATGGTTTACCGAGATCTTGTTGGGAACGTGGGCCTCATTCAAGATTTTCATCAGTGACTGACAGTGCTCATCTGAATGGATTAGCAACGAGAGTAATGAGATATGAGCGGGCGTTTTCCTCAACTGTTCTACAATAGAATAGTCATGCACTTTCATTTTCCTCAAAAATTCCTCTGCCTCTTCTTTAGTTACATCTTTCTTCACCGGCGTTGGATCATTTTTAGTTCTTCTTAACTCCTCAGGAGTAAAACACCTTCCTGAGCAAGTCAAACCTTGTGCTTCACAAACTTCTTCCTTGATTTCTTTCCCTTTGTAAATCACTGTCACCCGTTCATAATTCCAAGGAACAGCCTTGTTGTTGATTACTGGAAGCTGAGTTACTGGTTTTATAATAACAGGCTCTGTGCGAGCACCCTTCATGACCACAACAGGTTTACTTGCAACCCCTGGCACTACCATTTTAGCTTTCTCTGGTTTCACTGCAACAATGCTTGACGACCCTCTCTCAGCTACCACAGCTGGATTATCATCTACCCCTCTCAACTGGACCACTGATTTCCCACTGGTTACTTTTTCCTTTGAGCTGGTTTCGCTGGAACGGATCATCATTACCGTCTGTGAGGGCTTCCTGGGCTCCCCCTCTTTGTGTATCAACTCAATCATGTGTGTCTCATGGTGAGTTGGCAGTGGGTTCTGATTGATATTTTGTGCTTCTGGGGCTTGAACCTCGATCCGATGAGTATCGATAAGCTCTTGCACGACTATTTTTAATTTCTAACACTTCTCTGTATCATGCCCAGGGACCCCTGAACAGTACTCACAGCTCACCGAGTGATCAAGATTTCTAGGGGGAGGATTTGGCATTTTGGGCTCAATTGGATTCAACATGCCCAACTGCCTCAATCTGTGGAAAAGACTGGTATATGATTCCCCCAGTGGAGTGAAAGTCTTTTGCTTCTGTGACCTCTCATTCTTGAGGGCTTGGTTTGATCGGAAACCTGTCCCGTGGGGATTTCTGTAGTCCTTTGGGGGTGGATATGTGTTTTATGGAGCTGGGTATGGATTTTGTGGAGCCGGCATATGCCACTGTGCGTGTGCCGGGGTTTGGGTATAGGCTTGTGCATGATGGACGGAAAAATGGGGATCTGGTGGTGAGTAGTACTGTTGTGGAGGGCTATATGAAATGTGGGGGTAATTTTGGTGGTAGGGTAGTGATTGGCTATAGTAGGGTGACGGGCCTCAACAGTCGTGACATCTTCTTTCTTCTTTTTCTCAAGCACACCCCCAGTGCCACTTTGAATGGCCTGGGTGGTTGCCTTAATCGCTGAATAACTCATGATCTTGTTGGACTTAAGCCCCTCCTCGACCATGCCTCCCATTTTTACAACCTCATTAAAAGACTTGCCAATTGCGGACACCAAATGACCAAAGTAAGTTGGCTCCAAAGCCTGCAAAAAGTAATCGACCATCTCGCTTTCTTTCATTGGGGGATCTACCCTTGCTGCTTGCTCCCTCCACCAGAAACCATATTCTCTAAAGCTTTAACTGTGCTTCTTCTCTAGTTTAGTCAAAGATAGTCGGTCTGGAATGATCTCAAGATTATACTAAAAGTGACAAGCGAATGCTTGTGCCAGATCATCCCATGTGTACCATCTTCCATGATCTTGGCGGGTGTACCACTCCAATGCTGCTCCGCTCAAACTCTGACTGAAGTAAGCCATTAGCAATTCATCCTTTCCTCCGGCTCCCCTCATCTTACTGCAAAAACCTCTCAAATGAGCCTCCGGATCACCGTGTCCGTTGTACAAGTCGAATTTGGGCATTTTGAACCCTGCCAGTAGTTGTACATTTGGGAATAAACACAGATCTTTGTAAGCCACGCTTACCTGACCTCCTAACCCTCTCATATCCCTAAAGGATTGTTCTATGCTTTTCATTTTTCTGAACATCTCTTCCTGTTCAGGATTTCTGGCCGGTTTTTTTGTTTTCCCCGGTAGGTCAGAATGTGGATCATATGGATAGGTTTCGAGCACTTTGAAGGTAAGCTCCGAGGGATAATACTGGTTGTCCTGAGCTTGGAACATATGTTCACTCGGGGATTTATGGAGTGCAGCTGGTGGAGATGCCACAAAGGCAGGGGTGATTGGCGGAGGAGGGTATGGAATTGATTTTGGTGGTGGAGCTTGTGGCGTATGAGAAGTAGTGCCATGGTAGTGTTGACAAATGGGAAAACCTGGATTGGTGGCGGGATGATCCTGACACTGAGCTAATGGTGGGGTAAAAGCCGGGTTGGCTGGGTAAGACGGTGGTGATTGCCCTTGGGACCAGGCCTGGTACATTTCGGCCATCTGTTGCTTAAGCTCGAACATCTCCTCTTTCATTTTATTGAGGTCCAACTCCTCTACCTCAACACTAGTGTCGACCTCCGGGATAGACATGATTTTTGGTATTGGTCCCTTTGATCTGGTTTGGTAGTGATAGTGTGCCAGTATCCTCTAAATAAACTAACTGCTTGAATTCTCTGGAAATCAACAAACTTGTCAGTTTTTTAGAGTTTAACACATATGCAATTACACATTGGGATGCAATGCACCTAGGCAATTAACCATTTCTATCATGCATTTGCTTCGGTTGCGTGCGTCATTCCGGCTTCTCACAATTGTGCCTCTTCTTTTAAACTTTATTCTATCCTTCTTTATTTTTTCTTTTCCCTTTTAGTGGTGGTCGAATCCTATAGAGATTGCCTACGTATCACGTCCCCGCATGAATCAGACCGTGCGTAGTTCTGTCAGATAAGTGTGCAAGTAAATAAAACATTTTTGGGATTTTTAGCTTTTATAAAATAGATGCTTCGATTACACAGACTCAATATCAATAAATTTAAAAAGACCAACAGACTCTGACGCAAAGACGACAAACAGACTCCGAAATCAAGATATCACACTCTAAAGAAATGCAGACTCGGAACAGAAAGAAAATGCAAAGCCAACATGACTCACAGACTCTGACAGAAAAGGAAATATAGATTCAAATGGAAAATTATGAGTACATCAATGTTCCTGGTATCCGTGGGACATGGTTCGGTCTCGCCACGGGCCTATGTGCAAGATCCCTTTGAAGTCGGTCCAAATTGTTCATTATTTTCTTAACAAAGGTCATCACTGTTGCAAAGAATGTAGTGCGAGTCATATCCTCACAAATGTGGCACTTCATAACGATGTAGTCAGCGATGTTTCTAATTCTCTCTCTTATGACGCCTTTTTCTTGTAACAAACGCCCAATCTGTTGGGCCCTGGCCTCCAAAGTTTGCTTGGTGTTGATTTTGCAACTGCTGCATTTCTTCCTCTATTCGAGCCACCAGATCATAACAACGTTCCCTATCAGCTTTGAAATCTTGAGCCTGCTTGACTGCCTCATTCTTGAGAGTGGCTATCCTTCTTATTAGGATAGTGATGGTCCCTTCATAACACCGTGAATTGTCCGTTGGGCCCGATCTCGACTATTTGGACACTAAGATCTTCATCTTTCGGAACTATTTGGCATCTCCCCAACTGCCTCAAAACTCGATAAGGGGTATAGGGCTGGATACTCCTGAGCCCTATCAAAAGGAAATGAGGTCCAGTGGCTGGCATATATATGATTTCATCCACAGGCAACCATCCAAATGTCCATTCTATTTGGCTCGCAGTGACAGAACGGAGGCGTGCTGTCCATTCTCTGACCCCTTCTGGTAAGCTGATTTCGTCAACCCTCGTAGGAAATTCCTCTATGCACGTTTTCTCCGTCGACCCATAACTCATAAATTGAGGACGACGACATAGGTGTTCGATCATCCACATCTACAGCAACACATTGCACCCCTCAAAAAAGTTTCCCCTGGCTTTGCAGGTTGTGAGAGCGCGGAAAATTTCAGCTACTATCATGGGTGCGAGGGTGCTGTTGGCCTGAGTAAGCATAGTGCTGACAACCCCAGATACTCGTATGTCAATGTTCCCGTCTTTTCTAGGAAACACCAGGAGTCCTAAAAAGGCTACCATGAATGCAAAACACCTATGTTCTTCCCACTTAAGGCGGTTTCCTTTGCTACAGATTTTGTTCTCTGGCTTGTTGAACCCCCTATGTGACCATATCTATTGTATATAAACTTCAAAGTACAAAATCCAGCTGCCAAGTCTGGGTTGTGGACCCCCTGCTTATTTTCAAAGAGTCTAGGAACCTGTGTACGGCTACGGCCCTCAGAGCAATCAGGTACTGGTGTCTCAGAGGAACTTTGGGACTCCCGATGTATCCGGCTATTTCTTCCAATGTTGGGGTAAGTTCAAAATCCGAGAAGTGAAATACGTTGTGAGCTGGGTCCCAGAATGCGACCAAGGCCTTTATGATATCCCCCCTAGGATTAATCTTCAGCAACCCAGTGAGGCCTCCCAGGTATAGATTGACTGTGTCGCGCCCTGATTCGCCCAAGTCATCCCACCACATGTGCAACTCCAAAGGGATCTTGTTCACAATTGTTACATGCAAATTCTGACTTGTGCTCATTCTGCACATTTATTAGGGTGGTTAAGCAAAAATCACGATTCAATTGACTCAAAGATAACATGGACACTTTTCTCTCTTTTTTTCATTTAAAATAAGACCCGATTTTGCCAATACGGCCTTTCAGCACCTCGGGGTCGAAGATTTTAAGGCTGTGTCGGTTAACCGGTGAAAGCATAAAAAAATGACCACAGGTGGTTGTTCTTGCAAAAATAGCCTTCCGGCGCCTTTTTAGGGACATTCGGCTATTTCTAGCAAGAATGACATCACCCTAATTATTTTCAAATAAAATTTTTGTTCTTTTGGCTAATTTCGCAAAAAGTGAAGTCGGACCCGATAGGGGTTGCCTACGTATCTCACACCCTGTGGGAATCAAACTGGCGTAGTTCGGAACGATAAAACAAACTTCTTTTGAAAACCAGACTCTTTTCATTGGCAAATAAAACTATATTTTTTTCCTTCTTTTTTTTTCCATTTTCTCAAAAATTCGGCAGAGTTTCGACACTATTTGGATATTGTTTTTTTTTAAAACAAGCGATTAACTCTCTTTTAACCCTCGTACCTCTATCTCTCTTTCCTCAAAATATTCAAATGCCGGTCAGCATGCAAGTCCGAAGCAAACAAATGCACAAGTAAGTAAGATGCATCAGGATGGTCTTTTGTCATTTTTTGGTACACCTGTCCTAGACAGACCCAACCCCTGTGTTGAGCCTCCAAAGTCAAATGCACGTGATGCAAACAAACGTTCCTACTAGGGATCCGGCATGAAGCTGAGTTATTCTAGGTTTATAACCTGGGTATTTGTTCTAGACTGTGTACTCGAGCGGACAACTCGAGTCGAGGAGGGGGCTACATACCGGGAACCAAAAGTCCATCCGGCTTAGTAACTTGTCCGAGCCTCTTTCTTATTTCAAGGTATGACACTAACAGAATAGAGAGTCTCGACTAGCGAGCACATCCCCGAAGATGAGAAGAGAAGGGTTTTGTAGCAGTTTATATGCAGTTCAGATAATATCAAAGCGGTAAAAAGCATCACTTAGCACATTAGGCCCAAACATGTAAAAAATCAAATAAAACAAGCCAATTATAACAATTATTTAAAGCTCGAATTCTGAACCCTGAACTAGAGATTCTGGGTTCTTTCCCCAGCAGAGTCACCAGAGCTGTCACACCTCCTTTTACCTGCGCTCGTAGGGGCGTAAAGGAGTTTTTTCACTTAAAGGACAATCGGAACGGGATTTATTATTATTTATTCAAAGTCTCCACTTGGGAGATTAATGGTGTCCCAAGTCACCGGTTGAATCCCGAACCGAGGAAAATATGACTCTGTTAACAGTCCGCGAACCAGAAATCCGAGTAAGGAATTCTGTTAACCCGGGAGAAGGTGTTAGGCATTCCCGAGTTCCGTGGTTCTAGCACGGTCGCTCAACTGTTATATTCGGCTTAATTATATGATTTTAGTACATGTTCAAACCTATGTGCATTTTTAACCGTAACCGCTTTTATTCATTTTTAGGAAGATTGCAACGTTATTAAAACACGTCTTGAACCACGTCACATAAATGCACCCGTGGTCTTTGACATATTTTAACATTGTTGAGATTTGGATTTGGGTCACATAAATGCGCACCCGAGTTTAAGAAGGTAATATTATTAAATGTCGGGCCTAAAGCAACTAGCGTATTATTAACTTTGGGGGAGGCCATGAAATTCGCTAAATGGCACGTCCCGAGGTCTAAAATATTTTTACTATAATTAAGAGGGCCATGCAATGTATGATATTTGTTTGGCGCGGCGCACCTCATTTATTTTAAAGCCAACCTAAAAGAACTATGATTTTTCTATTAAGTATTGTCTCTAAAAGGGCCCTAATTAATTAGCATTGTTAATAAACTATCATTGAAAGTATTACATCACAATATTAAATCAAAAAACTTTAATAAACAACCTAGTATCTTCAGCAGATTGGGCTTCAAAATTAGCCCAAAAGAAGGAGAATTGTTTAACCTTACAAGAGGGGAAGGGCTGTCTGACGTTGGGCCTTAAGAAGATTCAGGCCCAGATCTTGTTCAAACAGAGGCTGTCACGTTTAGGCTCCTAAATGAGCCTAGATCCCGTACTGATTTTATTTGAATCTCAGCCTACTGATTTTAACTCACAACGGGCTCAATTATTGGTGAACACATAATCATTTCTGAATTCATGCTAATTTCAACATGCTAACTTTGAATCATCACATGCATATTCACTGATTCATACATGGTTAACCAAACATGCTGAATCTGTCACACAGTTAAAATGAGTAAAACAAATTCATTTTGGCAGGCACTTCAATTCAAATCTGTGGTGGCTAAGCAACATACATTGATTGTTTGACGAAACAAAAGCAAATTTGTTGAAACTGAACTCAAGGTTATTTGAATCTGCATAACTGGTGACTTTTCTTTTCATTTTCAATGACCTACACGTTAGGTAACTTTTGAATCTCGATTTGGAATTCACCAGTGATACTAGAATACGTAAAACCACGGCTTAAAATCTTCGTCGAACTGTGAATTCATTAATTGAATCGCATCTCTTCAATAGCACTCATATCTCATAGATACTCTGAGGTAGAGTATGAGATGAGTAATTCCATTCAATATAAGTTCTAAAATACTGATTATTTATAGGAAATTAAAATACACTAGGACTAAACTAATGAAGCAACATACAGACAATTCTAGTTTGAACAGTCCAATTATACAAACGATACAAAGTTTCAAGTAAATGTGACTGTTTTACACCTTTAAACCAAAACAGAATAGAAGAAATTCAGAGATCAACCCAAACAGCACTTTATCATTTAATCCCCAAATCAGACCTACATTGATCCTTTACAGTTCATACGAGATCAAGGGGAGTACTTGGAAATTGCAAAAGGAAAGAAGGTGAAAGCAATGAACAGCAGCATAACAACCCAGATTTATAGATTGAAACACTACAACCAGCTTGTAAATCCAATAGAATTGTGGTTCTTAGCAACTTGAAACAGATAAACTCTTCCAAAACTCAATATCACTCTATATAAACTCTCAGAATAAGTCAGAAACTATGTCAAGACTTGAAAACTTCAGCGATTGACCAAGAAAGGAAAAGGAAGATTCAATGGAACAGGAAAACCATATTCGTTTCTTTTCTGGATCCTCCCTCTCTCCTATTTCAGAATTGTTTTCTTTTATTTCTGAAGACCAAACCGTTCTCTCTTCGACCCATCTTCCCCGGCTCTTCAACTCTCTTCCCCTCTCTCTCTCTTCGAACTGATCAAAGACCCCCCTTTTAAAGACCAATGTTAAACTCTTTTTTATTCAAAATTTTCCACTGTTCAGCCTGTTTATTCCCTCCCATGTGTACTCCTTTTAACTTTTATCATTAGCCCATGTTGTTTTCTGATTTCCAGCTCTTAAAAGGTCCTTAAACAAATGTAATTCCCACTACTGATCTTTCTTTTCAATTTTTAATTCTCTCCACTAACTTAGTGCTTTTAATTAATTCAATAGTGTACCACTACTATTTGTTGTTAGACTCAATTAGTAACCCCTCGCGCTAAACTTATACTAGTCAGTTGGTTATTAAAACAAGAAGTTATACCAAACCATTGAACTAATCCTATTGTTCTGACTAAGTGAAAAAACGATATGTAATTTCAATGCCTTAAAACAAACTGATATCCTAATTGTATGAAACAAATCCGCAAAACCAATCCTAAAGAAACCACAGTGAATGAAAATAATCTATACAAGGAACTGATGGAATTTCAAATGAAATTGATCATAAACAGAAAAAGAGACGAAGAAGACGAATATCAGAATAAGAGTTAATAGAATACAAACATATAATCAGGACAGGGACTCACCGGTCATTAGTAATTGAAGAAAACCTTCGAATCTTCAACTTTTAAACCAGATTTTGACTTTAACTGTGTGTTCTCATCAAGAACACACGGATAAAGTCCAAATTAGCTTAAAGTATCAGCGACTCTTTGACTCTACAGTTTTAGGTTCAAAATTTAGATTCATTATTCGACAGGTTCTGGTTTGATTCGAGGGTAACGAATCGCGGATTAAGGAAGAGGAGAGGGAGGTGGCTTCAAGGTGTTAATTTGGGGTTGATTGGGTTAACTAGGGTTCGGGGTCAAATTTCGATCGAAGATTCGACGATTTTGGCCGTGATTTTGGCTGTGATTCGTTTGGACCACCGGAACCGCCGTGAGGCGATTTCCGGTGGGCGGAGGGCGGTGGTTGAAGGAGGAGGGTGCTGGGCTTGTCTCTAGGTTAGAGACGAAGGTGAAGGTGGGGGAGTATGGCTTAGGGGGCGTGGGGTGAGGTTTTAGGAATATATAGTGGGGTGGAGATTTGATCTTGGTCGTTGGATCATTCACGATCAACGACCTGGATTACTTCACTAATGAGAAACGACATCGTTTGGTTTTGTGAGGGGATCGGGTTAGATCGGGTACAGGGAATGGGTCAAAGACGGGTTATGGGAGGGGTGATCTGGACCGTTCGATCAAAACAAATCAAAGGCTTGGGTTTATTGGCCAGATACGACGTCGTTTGGATATATCCGGAGACAGACTGGATTGGGGCGGGTATTGGGCTGATCTTTTGGGTTAGAACTGGGCTGTGGCCAATTTGGCCCAGTCCAGTTTCCTTTTCCTAAAATTCTAAATTAAATTATAAACCAATTAAAAAATACTAATTAATTCCTAATAACAATTATCACACCATTAAATACCAACCAAAATAAAATCACACAATTGGAGATTAAATGCTAAAAAAATGTCAAGTACATATTTTTGTGATTTTCATTCTCGCAAATCCAAATATTGTTTAATTAATTCCTAATTGTAAAATTAAATCCTAAATGCTCATGCAACACATATTGTATATTTTTTCTTAGTAAAAATAAACATGCACGGACAAATACAAATAAATCACAAGCAACACAAAACTATTTTATTTTGATTTTTTGGGAGTAGTTCTTGTAGGGCAAAAATCACGTGCTCACAGCAGGTATTCAGACATGTACTAAAGGCTCTAGACTCGTGAAACCAGATTATGGGCCTGTGTAGTTTCCTGTTTATTTGACTTCCGCATATTTTTCTGTTGCTTTAAACGTTTATAATGAAATTTGGTATTTAAAACCTGTGTTAGAAAATGGCTTATTGTTAAAGCAAAAAGGGTTGTGGTTAATTGATTGGTTGGCTTGCCTAGTAATGTGATAGGTGTCATCACGACCGGTATTTGGGGTCGTGCCAACTTGCTTCTATTGTTGGTCAAGGCGAAATCCTAGAAAAATGCTGATTTGAAAAATGAATTAGGCCATCTTTGGATCGATTGAGCCTTCTGTTATAAACCACGGAATGAAAAATATCCTTAGTGACCAAACATTGAGCTTTAATATAAACCTTTTTTTTCTTCATACAAACCTCATAACCCAAAGTCAAAAGAAGGAAAAGAAAATGCTTCATACAAACTCCATTTTGTATATAAAAAAGTATTACTATTCCCGAACTTGGTAAAGGTATAGTAGGATGAAAATCTATGAATAAAGTATGGTGGAAAATAATTTAAATGTTGTCTAAAAAAAAAGAATATATATATATATATATATATATATATATATATATATATATATATATATATATATATATATATATATATATATATATATTTGTGTGTGTGTGTGTGTGTGTGTGTGTGTACAAAAAAAGTAGAAGAATATGTGTGTATTCTTTTGCAATAGAAAGAGGGTTGTAACAATTTAAACCCTCGTAATACTCTTTTACTCTGGTATAAATTCATCCCGTCTATAGAATCAAGTCAGGAAAAAGGTTAAGTCACTCTAAAAATATTCCTATATCCTACCAGCCCTTAGTCTAACATTACAAGCCAATAAAAATCTAAAAGATTCTAAAGTCAGCATTGATCTACATTAGTGGAGATTGACAAGAAAGGCAAGCCTATGGTTCATTGATAATAAATGATTTTACTATTCTTAGTTTTGTAAAAGTGAAAAAGTTCTGAGAATGATAATTTGCAGTGTAAAAATGGAGGTATAAACACAGCAAGTTCCTAAATGTTCAAAAGAATTTGAAATATCAGGTGATGTCCTTAATTTTTTGAAAACTTTGTGTGTGAAAAAAAATATCTTACTTCTATCTTCTAAATTCTTTCCACGAGGACGAGTAAAAGTTTAAGTGTGGGAGAATTTGATAAGTGTATTTTACTTGATCTTAACAATATAATTTTTCTCAGCAAAAGCATAAATATTATCATGTTTCTTCCATATTTTTAACTAACTTTTGCAGGAATGATTTTAGAAGAATTGTCGTACAAAGCAAGAAAAACTTCAAGAAAAATACTACAAAGAAGTAAAGAGCAAGTTATGATGGAAAAAATAATTTGGCAAAAGAAAATGAACACATAAATGACGTTGGACTTAATGATGCACCAAATCCACACTTACCATAAAGACATCTCAACTTGCCGGGACAAATTTAGAGTTACATGACAAATCTAGATTTACATGACAAAATCTCAACTTGCAAATGAGTAATCAGATTTTCCATGACAAATCCAACTTACCAGCACCAAATCGAGAAGATCATCATAATTTTCTCTCTTATATAAGAAGGGATTTACCAATCAGAAAGGGCATCGCAGTGGAGAGAAAGCTTAGAGCTAGAAATCTGAATCCAAATTCTTAATAAGCTTCTCTGTTTTATTTCTTTCACTAGTATCGAGTTTCTTTTCTTTTAAATCACAATAGTGGTTTAGTTGTTGTTTCTAAATAAATTCCAGTGTAGGAAATTACTCTAGTTTCTGCTTTTAATTAAATTGGGGGAATTATTCTTCTTGAATATTTCTTTCTATTTTCTTATTTAATGGACAAGAATATTTCCATTGTTAGTACTAGTTCCAGTATGGAGTAACTTTTCTTGTGTTGGGAGCAAAAAGAATCTTAATATTTCTATATAATAGTAGAAATTATTCCTCAAATTCACATGATTGAGCTAGAATTTATTTAATTTTTATCTGCTTTTACAGTTAGACGTTATTTAATTTTTTAACATCAATCTATCTTGTACTACATATTAACTGTTTATTAATTCTGTAATCGAGAGAGGCGGAAGAAATAATATAGTTAAATATAGTATGGATAAATGTTAATATTTATTCAGTAACATCTATCTCTTTTATGTTATAACTAATTTTACTTAATCGAGAGAGGCGAATGGTGTAATAATCAGTTATAACAAGTAGGGTAACCGAAAGGGACCTACTATCAAGAGCATGTTTTAGTTCAATCATATATTTCTGGTTCTTTAATATTACTATTTTGAAGATTAATTTGTATAACCGAGAGGAGTGCAATTAATTATTCAACTTGAGTAATAATATATATTTGTAATCGTGAGGGGCATTTATACATTTTTGAGAAATAAAAATTGAAGAATAATAATTCTAATATATAATAGAAATATTAAGTAAAGTCAAGATCCCAACACCTTTTATTATACTTATGAAAAACAAAATATTTTCTACTGCTCTATTTATTGCAATTTTAGTTAGTTAATTTACAACTCAACTCTTTCCGATTTTCTCAAATAGTAATTAAAACAAGAAACGTCTGTAGAATAGATAAACTAATCTCTGTGGGTTTGATATCTTTCTACACTATAATTTGACAGAGTACGAGTTTAATTTATACACATGCCAGACTCTCGTCACCAGGTCATAAACAAAGTATTGAATCATTAGAAGATTGTATCATGGTTTTCCATAGCATTCATGAAAGGCTAAAGTAATAACTAAATGCCATGAGCCATAGATCAGAAGATAGCTTAAGCCTACATAAAGGCTAATCAGGAGGAAGAGGAAACTAAAGAGTTACATCAACTAAGTAAATTAAGAGTCTGCTTATTGGACCCGGAAAGTTATAGGCATCATGATTGAGAACATTGCAGAATCACTCTTAATATCAGAGGTACAAGAGAGATAGTACAATAGCCATATTCTATAATGGCTCTACGATAAAGCCAGTTAGAAGTGTCCTAACCTTATAAGAAGTTAGTAGTGAAGCTCTCATGAGATTGTGTAAAGAGGTGCATATATTATAATAGAAGTTCAAGATGTGGATGTGAATTATACCTATGTGGAGGGGAGGTCATGAAAGAGATAGAAGATGTGATGTGAGACTTTAAGGTAAGTAAGCTAAAAGTGAACAATGTACGAGATACTCAAAAGCAGGAGGTTGAGAATAGTCCATACTTCGGATAAAAGGCTAGAAGCGCGGAGATTCAATATCCAGGAATGATAACGGTATTGTCAGTGGCATATCTTCTAGCCTATGGTTTCTAGGTACCGATAGATTTAGCCAAGAGAGTAAAAAAGAGTTAGAGACGATGTGATGTCTCGCTTGATGTTCTAGAATAACATAAGAGAATCTATGGCGCAAACAAGTTGAATGAAGGTTGTGAATAGTATAAATAGATACGTAGAGGTTGCAACATAAAGTATAGTAAAGCGACGAGGTTTTATGACAGGAGTAAGGATGAGAAAGGACGAGTAAGAAGGTGACGAGAATGGATAAGTCCTCGAGATTAAGCCCATGAAAACAAGAGAGCTAATGGTTTCTCTAAGTTATAGAAAGTTCAGTATAGCCTGAATGAACTCAAAGAAATCTAAGACTAATAGAATCTAGAGGGGAATGAGGGTGTGATTGTGATAGATAAAGGATGACGTTTGGGCCTTCGATGGAGTAATGACTTGTAGAGGATTTCATGAATTGTACAGGATTAAAATACCCATGTAAGGTGAGGCATATTGGGATGCTATAAAATACGGTTATGGAAGTATAGTATCGCCCCTAGGTGGATCAATCTAATTACTCCAGATGTCCCTGATGAGACGTGAGCCCTAGTGGCAGTGTTACCTAATAGATCAAGTTATCAGTGATAGATGATAGATCAACATTAAGGTGAATCAACAGTGGATGGACAAAAGTTCAACAGTATGAGGTGAGATTAGACCATCAGTCTTAAGGATAAGCAACGAGAGTAACCTGGAGTTGGTTGCAGACCTCAGTAATGACAAATAGAAGTAAGAGTTATGGTATAGTATGACCTACGTAGATGTAGTAAAGTCATACAAATGGATAACCAGGTCTATAAAATAAGATATAGTAATATTCGCAAATTTTACAAAGTACCGAGCGAAGAACTTCAATATACCTATAAATGCCCAGAGAGACATCTTATTAAGCTCTATATATATTTACAAAGTAAGGCTAGAGATTGGCTAAAAGATGGAGGAAAAAGGAGAGAAGAGTCTCATAGGCATACTTACAAGGTCAGTATCATAGAGGCTGCATGATAGAAGGTAGCAACAGTTATGAGATTGGAAGGATTTCGATCACAAGTCACGGTGTGGGAAAGAGGCCTAAATGGGGGAATGTCCTGGCCTTTGGATTTATTCAATGAACAGTTTCCTAAATGGCAAGAAGAGTATTAAAGTATTTGCAAGAGCTATTGGTTATAAGAATGATAAGTGCATCAGTCAACATTAGAGGACGAATGTTCCAAAGGGGGGAATGATGACACCCCATGTTTTCGTACATGGAAGTACGCCATAAGTAAGTTGATATAATCTCAGATATGAGATGTTACATTCCATATTTTTGTAAGGTTTCATCGTAAGTTAATCGATGTAAATTTGGGAATGAGATTTATTTTGGGATTATAAGTATTATGCTATTTCGAACAAGTGATAAGTTAATTCGCGAAGGTGAGAGTGTAAGCAAATCGAAGAAAATGAGTTCGTCGAAGTTTGGCAATTTGGGAATAAAATACGGTCCAAGCTATAATATCCCGTAATCATGGACTAGTGTCATACAAAGTGTCACATGACCATGATAGTAATGTATATAAAGTATGTTAAAAGTGAATAGTATTTTAAGTAATTTGAGATAAATATTAATATGTGGGTAATTGATTAATTATTGAATAATTAATTGGGATAAGATTTAACCCTTTCCCCCAACGTGGCAAGTAACCCCATTCCCTTTAATGACTAAGAGCTAAAGGATGCAAGGTGTCACACTTTGAGAAATGTGACACCAAGCATTAGTTAAAGGGAGCCACCTAAAGTTGAGGATAATTCCCTAACTCAATTCCCTTTCTAATCCCTTAGAAAGATTCTGCCAAGAACATTACAATATAATCACATTCTAATCCAAGGAGCACAGGAACGTGAATTCATTTTCCAAATAGCAACACTTCATATTTGGAATACAAAACTTCATATCAGAATGTTAGCAATTCCAACAAGAATTATTAGAACCTTAGCAACGTAAAGTTTTGTGGTTCTAAAAGAGCACGGTGTAACCTTTTCCAAGAATATCATATGGATTTTTCCCTACTCCAGGTATGTTAAGGCTATCCCTTCTTTTTTTTTAACATGATCTATACGACACGAACGAAACAAGCAAATGCACAACTTCCATAAATGACTCTATTCATAGAAATACTAGAGATGCTTATGTTCTTGATTCCCCATCTGTCATATTATTCTATCATTTCTTCATGGGTCTCAAAAATACGTAAGTTGGTAAAGTTTATTTTATGATATTAATCAGAGGCATAATGGTCTTATGACGTACCGAGAGATTTTATTAACGTATTTCATATGCATTTATACATGCACATTGACCCATGACCAGATGGCATTATATACGCGTATATATAGGTATATGTGATATGGGAAAGGTTATGGCATTATATATGCACCACCGCCTGATCAGCTGGTATACATTGATAATTTTGCCCACAATGACCGAGATGATATGATGGGATACCCTTAGAGGCCTAATGATGTTATGAAATATGTACCTATGCACGACATGACATTTATAAGAATATGCATGAGACTATAATTATTTCATAAATTACAGAGTTATCCAGACTTACAGGTTGAGTCATTTACTCTATATTTCTTCCATGTCTGTTATGTACTTATTTATGTGCCTTACATACTCAGTACATTATTCGTACTGGCGTCTCTTTTGCCTGGGGACGCTGCGTTTTATGCCTGCAGGTCCCGATAGATAGGTCAAGAGCCTTCTAAGTAGGCTATCAGCTCAGCAGAAGATGTTGGTACGCTCCATTTGTTTCGGAGTTGCTTGTTTGGTTAGTATGATTTAGACTTGTACTGTTTTGTATGGTGGGACTCTATCCCGACCTTTATGAAAATTATATATTCTTAGAGGCTTGTAGGCAGATGTCATGTACGTAAAAGATTGTATGGCCTTGTCGGCCTATGTTCAGTATACGAGTGGTTATTTTGGTCTTATAGACCCGTATGTCTTATGTCTAAGTTGGTATCACATGTTGTATTCTACTTATCTCATGGCAGACTTCCAGCTCAGTTATCTATGATAGTATGACATGAAAAGATACGTTATGTTGGTACTCGATTGAGTAAGGTACCGGGTGCCCATCGCAGCCCATCGGTTTGGGTCGTGACAATCCAAAACCCGGCCCATCTAGCAAGAGTCACTGCAGAAGCGCTAAACAAGGGTTTGGCGACGTTTGAAGCCCAACTATGGCAGTTGATAGTTCTACAGAGAAACCTCAACCCTCTGCAGCCAACCAACGATCCACCTTCAGTCCATAACATGATGCAACAAATCTTCAACACCATCCCATTCTTCCCAGATCTTGCAGTACCAGACCCATTTGCAACATCACAATTCAAAGTCTTACAACAATGGCCACAACATGACCCTTCATCTTCAACGCAAGAGAAATAACAGTCGCCACTACTGGAGAATATCTCGAAAGAGATATCCAAAGCCCTAGAGATCCTGAAGAGCCAAGAAACACCCATTGAGAAGGAGCCACAGATCTCTTACAGCCCAACGAGAATAGATTCATTATGGCTAGAGGCAGTACGAGCAGTGGAGTTCAGTGTGGATCACAGCGAGACGCTAATCCTACTATGCCCGAAAGCTCTTGCAAGATGTGGACTGAGTCTGTCCTCCCATCAGAGCAAGGGTGTACTGAAGCCACTCCTAACCCTAACTCCAATGTTGAGAGCCAGTCACATTCAACTAGGGGGAATGATGTGATGTCAGCCCACGGAGGGGACAAACCCTCACCCCTAATGAATTTCATTATATGAAATGTTAGGGGGTCAAACAGTGCTGAGTTCAAAAGACACTACTCAAAAATGGTGAAGATATATGCACAAACCGGCAATGCTAGTGCTATTGGAAACCAAGATGGCAGACCACAAAAAGCTCATAGAGGAACTGCAATATGACCTGCATATCTAGTTCTTAGCAGTATGCCATTCAGGAGGTATCGTCATCGTATAGAAGGAGTCCTCTCTCCAGGTAGATGAAATAGTAGTAACACCCTAGGGTATCCATGCAATGATCAAGCTACTCCCATCCAACCCCCCTTGGTTACTTTCTGCAATTTATGCTAGTAATTATTAGAAAGACCCTCTGGGATAATCTGAATGATATTTCTAACCACTTTAAGGGTAGCTGGTTTGTGCGTGGGGATTTCAATATAGTTTTGAAAGCAAGAGATAAATTTGGGGGCAACCACATTAACATAAATATGAGCAACTTATTTTGGAATTGTATTAACCATTGCAAGTTAGTAGACCTAGGCTTTAAAGGTAGTAAGTACACTTGGTCCAACAAGCGTTACAAGAATAGGTACAACCTCATTCTAGAGAGAATTGATAGGTGTTTTGCTAACAACCTTTGGGTAAATGAATACCTAGAGGCAAATGTTATTCACCTAGCTAGGACCCACTCTGACCATTGCCCATTGCTTGTCAAGCTTAATAATAGCACACAAGTGGCCTCAGCCAAGCCCTTTAGATTTGAATCCATGTGGTGTAGCCACCCAATGTTCCAAGCTCTTATCAGGGACTCCTTCCCAAACCACTCCACTCTAATCCCTTCCTCCACTAGGTTCAAATAAAATGCCATCAATTGGAACAAACACACTTTCGGCAACATATTCCACAAAAAAAGATTAATTTCCAGGATAGCTGGGATCCAAAAATCTTCAAACTACCAATCTAGTCATTTCCTCCAAAACTTAGAAAATACTCTCATTAAGGATCTTGACTCAATCCTAAAATATGAAGATGATTTTTGGAAGTTGAAAGCCAGAATCAACTGGCTCTCTGAAGGTGATGCCAACACCAGATTCTTTCACACCTTAACTCTCAATAGAAAAAGGAGAAACAAAATCCTTTCCCTCAAAGATGAAGCAGGAAACTGGCAGTACGAGCCCCTGGGAATCAAAAAATCAATAGTCAAATTTTTCCAAGAGCTCTACTCCACATCTCACTCTCAGTCACCCATGCACACTACCACACATAGTCCACAAAAACCTTCACTATCCAATATCCAGAGAACCACCATTACCATGCCCCTCAAGGATAATGAAATCAAAAGTACTATCTTCTCCTTTAAACCCTTCAAAGCTCCAGACCCTGATGACTTGCACCCCTTCTTTTACCAAAAAACTAGGATATACTATGGAAGGATGTCATCCAATTCTACAAAAATTGCTTCCAACAGCAGCAATGCACCCATTAATGAATGAGACCCTTCTATATTTAATCCCAAAATGCCCCCAAGCATCCATGATTAAAAACTTTAGGCTCATAGGTTTATGAAATACTGTTTACAAAACTGTGACTAAAATCTTAGTCAACAGAATTAAACCTTACATGTCCCATATCATTGGTCCTAGCCAGTCAAGCTTCCCCTCCACCAGAAGAGCATCTGATGATTCTATCATAGTCTAAATACATCATCTACTTTGAAAAATGAGAGGCAAAATACCTCACATGATTTTAAAGATTGACTTAGAAAAGGCTTTTGACAGAATAGAATGGTCCTTCATCAAGGAGACCCTTCAAGTCTTCAACTTTCCCACTACCACCATTAATCTCATCATGTCTTGTGTTAGCTCATCCTCTTTCTCTGTCCTAGTGAATGAGGATCAGACTAAACCCTTCAACCCCACCAAAGGCATTAGGTAGGGTGACCCTCTATCACCTTACCTCTTCATTCTGTGTATGGAAAGACTCTCCAGGGCTATTGAAAGAAATGTCCAACAAAAGGAGTGGTGCCCTATTAGCATAAGCAGATCTGGCCCTAAATTATCCCATTTGTTCTTTGCTGATGATCTAACTTTTTTGCTACAACTAATCAGAGAAACTGCACCACAATCATCAATACTCTTAATTCCTTTAATCAGGCTTCAGGCCAAAAGATCAACCATAGCAAATCCAGAGTCTTTTTCAGTGCTAACTGCCAACCATATCAAATGGAGTCCACCTCCAACAGCCTTTCCATTCAGGCCATAACCAACTTTGGCAAATACCTAGGGTTCCTTATCTTTCATAAAAGGCCCATTAACAGTGATTTCCAATCCATCATAGACAACCTACACACTAAAATGTCTGGGTGGAAAACAAACATGCTAAACATGACTGGGAGGACTACCCTAGCAAAAGCTTCACTTAACAGTATCCCTAACCAAGTTATACAATACATCAAACTCTGTTCCAAGACATCCAAGGAGATTGATATAAATCAAAGGAACTTCATTTGGGTTACCACCCCAATCAAGAAAAAGATGCATCTTGTCTCCTGGAATACAATCACAAAGCCTAAGGCTAAAGGAGGCCTAGAAATCCAAAAAATAGATCTGAAGAACAAAGCCATCCATTCAGGACTGGCCTGGAGGCTCTACCAGAACCCATCCTCACTTTGGGCAAAAACTCTCATTGCTAAACACTATAACTTGAGGCATCCTCCAAAAAAATCTAAATCAAGTATTTGGCAATGCATTCTCAAAGGGTGAGAAACATGCACTCAAGCCAAGAGATGGGTAGTCCACTTAGGGAACAGAGTAAGCTTCATCAATGACACCGAGATCCCAAACCACCCCCGATTAGAGCCATGATTGAAGGTCCTCTTACACAAGAGGACTTGTCTATAACAGTAGCATCAATCCATAACAATGGGACTTGGGACACTTCTTCCATCTCCCTAAACATTCCCTCTAGTATTAGAAACATCCTCCTAAACACATTCATACCAGCCAATCTTATAAAGGAGGACAGAATGATCTGGGAAACCACCACCAATGGCATCTTCACCACAAAGTCAGTCTACGCCCTTCTGTCCAACCTGGTCCAACTAAACTGTACAAATACAAGTAACAACTACTCGTGGATCTGGAAACTGAGGATACCAAACAAGATCAAATCCTTCATTTGGCTCCTCTTTCATAAAAGGTTCCTAACTGGAGCTTTCCTCCACAACATTGGGATACATCTAAATCCAATGTGCTGCTCCTGTAACCAGGCAATTGAGACATCTCCCCACATCTCCTTTTAATGCCCCAACATAAAAATATTCTGGGGAAATCTGGTCACAAAAAGTACCGGTAGAGCTCAAAATTAGAACATCTCCTTCAATAATGTCATCAACTGGGAAGACCTCCTCCTTTTTTGCATCTGGCAGATCTGGATCACCAGGAACAATAATCTATTCAACAAAAAGAAGAACATGGTCAATGCAAAAGTTGCTTTGGCAAAAGTAATTGAGTATATCACCATCTCGGTGGACAGAACATCCACAAAAGAGAAAACTATCTGGGTTAAATGGACACCCCCACTAAGAAACACCTATAAACTTAACACTGATGGGGCTGCAGTTGGGAACCCACGAAAGGGAGGAGTGGGAGGAATCTTCAGAGATGCAAGTGGAAACTGGGTGTTGGGCTTCATGGGAAGCATGCAGCACATTACCAACACACAAGCAGAGCTCCTGCCAGTACTGAGAGGATTGCAAATTGTTGAAGAAAGGCAGTTAACGCCTCTAGAAATTAAGACAGACTCTACTGAGGTAATACGAATGCTCAACAATGGAAATCATGTTTTTCACTCAATTATCTTTGAATGCAGGTCAATCATCCAAAGGCTAGGAGATATGGTGGTGAAACACAGCTACAGGGAGATGAACAAAGTTGCTGACCTGCTGGCAGAAGAGGGTGCAGAGAAGGATTTTTTTGATAAACTTTTTGTGACAACAGTTCCTCCGGTGTTTGCTACTCATGCTTTTTGGGCAGCAATCGCAGGAACTATTTTCTCAAGATAAGTTTTGGATTGTAATAGTGCTACTTATGCTCATAGAGTGGGGAAACTAGTATACACCCGGTAAATAATGCTACTGTTTTATACCCTAACGGGTAGTGTTTTAATTAATGTTTGAAATGCACCTTTTTACCGGAAAAAACTTAAATCTTCATTTCTGCTTGATGAAAATGCATGGAATCTGGGTTGTCAAGTCTGCCTTCACGTAAGAGAAACAGGATTTTATTGATCAGATTTTACTATGGCAAAAGATAACGTCAATTAGTCGCATAGACGGATTTAGGTTGCATGTTATGTAATTCATGACATGATTTACATTTCTGTATAATTAATTCTGATTTCTTATTTGTGATTGATTACTTTGGTCATTGGATTCATATTATGTAATATATGCAAGTTTATCTTATTGAACTCAAGTCAGTAGCCCAGATTTTATTGCGAAATGCAAAGTCAGATTTAGTGTGCTGCAAATGCAATTGGGCTTGGGGTATGCCACTGGCCCAAGCGACTTTCAGGTCCACTGAGGACCTGGTCGCTTATTGAATGACCAGCCCTTGTAAGGGCCACAAATTGGGCCTTCACCATGAGTCTATTTTTGCTCATTTAGACCAGTTGGAGGTCTAGTGTGGACATTCAACCCATAATGTTATTACCCATTTATTGGTCCCTGTGGACATCAATGGATCAGTAAGATTTTTTCAATCTAATTTACTATGAATTGTCTCAATAAGTTTTGGTAGTTTGTTCTTTTAATTAATTTTTTTTTTAAAACAGTAGTGCAATTTTAAATCCCGCCATGAATGGTGTGCCAATTCTTTAAAATGCGTACTTCATCCACGACCCGTTCCATAATTGCGAGACCTTTCTTTCACAATAATCTCAAATTAGATTAGAATAAACAATTGATAAACACAGTAGCTTACTTTAGGCACGATTAATAAATAAATCATTGTGACTATGAGTACGGTTCCTGTGGTGTAGTCATGATACGTAACCCCAACTCAAGTGCGCATTTCATGCAACTTGACAATAACTTCAAATAATAATAAAATCAACATTTTGTAGATCGCGGGTGCGTTTCACGTGACGTGATTCGCAATATGTGTAAAATAAACGAGTGCACGACACCGCAACTTGTTTAAACAAACTCCATAATTGTTCAAAATAATTAAAAGTGGTTAAAAGATAAAATGCACAGTAGGTTTTAAACAAGTAATAAATCAGATAATTATGCCAATTATTAATTATTAAGCGATTGTGCTAAAATCATGGAACTCGGGAGTGCCTCACACCTTCTCCCGAGTTAACAAAATTTTTTACACAGGTCTTCTGTGTTCACGGACCATAAATAGAGTCAATTTCCTCGATTTGGGATTTAAAATAAATTGGTGACTTGGGACATCATAAATTATTCAAGTGGCGACTCTAAATTAAATAAATAACTCCATTTCGATTAATGTCACTCTAATTGAAAAAATACCATAGTCCCTCGGAAAAAGGAGATGTGACAATTATATATATGTAGATTGTAAATAGCAATAATCTATAAGTGTTTGACCATTTTGATCACTAATACCGACCGAAATTGGTCGGTAAATTCATAATTATTTTAAAATATTTTTTTGTTATCGAAAAAAGACATTGGCACTGGGCAGAAAAAATAAATTAAGATTTGTGGCCGATATCGGTTGGTATTCTATAAATTTTTTAAATAAACTTTTTTTGTAGATAGTATGCAAGTCTGACCGGGTTTTAGTCAAAGATTGACCATTTTCCGACCGTCGTCAGTCAGAATTTTCAATTGTGTCAGATAAAGCAGTGTTTCTTTATTGTGGGACCACATTTTCTGACTGATTGTGGTCGGTATATTTATGTGAAATTTGTTATTTGACTTTTGCGACCAATTTACTTAGTTTTCCTATTTCAGACCAATTTCGGTCAGTATGCGATGAATGGTTTTTGGCAGTTTTCTAGTAGTGTATGTAACAACTTAATTACCCCACATACACATGCTATGTCTGAACTCTTAAATGGTTATTGTTTGACCAAAAAAGTAGTAAACCTTTTAGTTAAACCAATTAATGATAAATTAAAGGGCGAATCTTAGGTGAACTTAATAAATTCTAGACCGAATATAACAGGACACTCGCGAGATAAACAATGCTCAAGAGCATTAAATAATGGATTTAATACTCAATGATTGATAATGAATATGATAGCATGAGTATGTAATAAATGTAGACAATGGTAATAAGTGTAATAAGAAAGGATCTACTACCCAATTATTGTATGACTGGGATGTTCCTTTCTTCTGTTAGCGATGTGAAAAGGTGGGAAGTTGTCACGACCCTAACCCCGGATCCGATCATGATGGCGCCTCTCATGAAGACAAGGCCAGCCAATTAAACCCAATTCACTTTTTAAAATAGTTAAACAAATATAAAAGCAGTCTAATCATGAATTAATGATAATGAGTAGCGGATATATAATCCAACACAGCCCTAACCGAGGTGTCACAAGTCACGAGCATCTACTAGGGTATAAATACAACTGAAAGCCTGGAGTGTACAAATAGAGTCTATTGAAATGAAGAGAGAGAGAAGCAGTGTTGCAGACGCCGGCATCTACCTTGCTAAACTCTGATGACTCTGCCTCTGATCAGCCAAAACCCGCTACCGGGTGTATAAATACCTGAATATGCACACAAGGTGCAGGGAGTAAAGTGAGTACTCCGACTCAGTGAGTAATAAAGGTAAATAACAATTGAGCGGTAAGAAATCACGTAAAGCATATCAACATGCTGTATAGAAGCAGTATGAAACCATTTAAGAAAAAGAATGAAGCTGTGAAATCTCTTAAAAACATCTTAACTCAGTTCAAACTTCTTTTGAAAATGACTTTTCAACAGTTATGCAAATGAATGCAAAACAATGAGTGCAGATAAGCACAGAAATTCGCCTCTCGGGCACAAATATACAGTCAATAGGTAATGACATACAATTAAGAAGAAAAACACATAATGGTTCGCCCCTTGGGCACAAATACACAATCAATAGGTAATTGACAGGCAATAAAGAAGATAAACACATAAAGGTTCGCCCCTCGGGCAATATCTCAGAACAGTACCAGCCCCTCAGGGTAATCTCACATCACAATGGGTACTCGTGCTCACTGGGGGTGTGCAGACTCCAAGAGGGGCCCCTTACGGCCCAAGCGCAATATCAAGCCATCTCGTGGCATCAAATCTAGGCCCTCGGCCTCATATCAGTCAAGCCACCTCGTGGCGTATATATCTCAGGCCCTCGGCCTCATAAACAATATTAACAAGCCACCTCGTGGCGTACATATCTCAGGCCCTCGGCCTCAAATCAGTATCAGTGTTTCCTCACAACTAGGCCCTTGGCCTTACTCAGTCAAAAATCACATAAGCCACTCGAGCAACAGTAAAACATGATGCTCAACTTAAAATATTATTTAAAATATCATTTCAAGTGTTAAATCAAAGTAAACTTGGCTGAGTTTTGAAAACAGTGGAAAATAACATGACTGAGTTCAAGTATAAAGTCAAAACAGTAAGAAAATATCAATAACAAGCCCCGAAGGGTTCACATAGTTGGCACTAGTCCCAATTATGACATTCAGTCCAAATAATAATGATAACAGTTCGTTTTCAATCAACTACGCGGTAAAATCATTAATCGGGATGGATTAAGTCAGAATCCCCAATGGTGCTCTACCCCACGCTCGGTATCCAGCATGTAAGTCACCTCAACATAGCACTACGATGTGCAATCCGGGGTTTCAAACCCTCAGAACATCATTTACAATCATTACTCACCTCGAACCGACTAAATCTCTAGCTTACGACGCCTTTGCCCCTCGAATCAGCCTCCACGCGAGTCAAATCTATCCAAAATCAGAACGAATACGTCACAATATGCTAAGGGAACAAAACCCAAGCGAAAACATTCGAAAAATACCAAAAATTCCGAAATTAGCAAAACCCGAGCCCCGGACCCACTTCTCGGAACTCATGAAATTAACATCAATGGAATACTCATCCTCTCACGAGTTCATACATACCAAGAACATCAAAATCCACCCACAAATGACCCTTAAATTCCCAAATTTTAGATCTCCAATTTCAAGCCCTAGTTCTTCAATTTTTTGGCTTAGATTTCATGATTTTCTAGGTGGAATTCACATAAGAATCGAGTATTGAGTTCGAAAATCTTACCTCCAAACGTTTCCCCTTGAAACTCTCTTCAATCTCCTTCAAACATCTCTCAAAATGAGTAGTTATGGGTGAAAATAGACCCACATTCGCGAACAAGACGACTTTAAAAACATTCTGCCCAGGCCTCATTCCCTTCTATGCGATCGCGGAAAATTCCTCGCGATCGCGAAGCACAAAAATCTAACTCATAAAATTCACTCTATGCGATCGCATTAAATCGCCTGCGAACGCAATGCCCAGGCTCCTTACTCTACGCGATCGCGGACACTCCTCCGCGTTTGCAATGAACAAAACCATCCGGGCCCCCAGGTCTAAATTTACTCTATGCGAACGCAACACTCACTACGCGTTCGCGAAGAACAACCTCCCCACACAATGCGATCGCATGCCAAACTCCGCGAACGCAAAGCACAAATGGACAACCTTCTCAAAACCTCCTACGCGATCGCATGACACCCTATGCGATCGCAGAGAACAAAGTTCTGCAACACCTGAGTAGATTTTTCTGAAATCTCTTAACTCCAAAAACGATCTGATTGACCCCTCGAAACTCACCCGACGCCCCCAGGCCCCCCCACCTCAACCAAAGTCTCAAACACATCCTAAAATGTTATTCAAACTTGCTCAATCATCAAAACACCTCAAACAACATCAAATCATCCAAAACACATCGGATTCAAGCCTAAGTTTTCTAAAATCTTCCGAAATGCGCTTTTGATAAAAAAAACCAAACCAAACCATGTCCGAATGACCTGAAATTTTATACACACATCCCAAATGTCACAACGAAGCTGCTGCAACTCTCAGAATTTCATTCTGATCTCTATATCAAAATCTCACCTATCAACCGGAAAATGCCGAAATCTCCATTTCGCCAATTCAAGCCTAAACCTTCCACGGACTTCCAAAATGTATTCCGATCACGCTCCTGAGTCCCAAATCACCTAATGGAGCTAACCAAATCATAAAAACCCCAATTTGAGCTCATATTCAAACAAGTCAAATCTCAGTCAAACCTTTCAAATTTTAAGCTTTAAACTGAGAACTAATCTTTCAAATTCATTTTGATTTCCCTGAAAACCAAAACCAACGATTTACATAAGTCATAATACATCACACGGTGCAATTCATGCTCGAGAACTGATGATAAAAGTGCAAAAGCTCAAAACAACCGATCGGGTCGTTACATCCTCCCTCACTTAAACATACGTTCGTCCACGAACGTGCCCAGAGTTATTCTAGAAGCCAACCAATTGTTGAATAACTTTACCATGCATATACCTAGGGGGGATAATCCCATGTCACCCTATCTCATATAGGTTCGATAACGCATTGTAACTGAAATTACACAACCCAATCTAGTCCATAAACCATGGAATCACATTTTCACTTCTAAAACCATCAATACGATCAAAACCTCACACCTATACTCTGAATAGGCCCGAACCAGCTGTAATAACCCATGCCTGCAACCTCAGGTGCAATTATCCGACATACCACCTAACTCAAACACATGTAGCGATAACTTCCATTCACAGCAGCTGCACACAATGCCCGAATACCAGTAGAAAACCTCTTATCAACTAAAGTTTCATTCCAACACTTTTATATATACTGCAAATGATAACTAAAACACGCAGTAAGTCATAACCATTTCTCAGATCAACCATTCATGAAGTCACTTCTCCTTGGCAATTACCATGGCAAATTTCCGAACCGAACCTCGATATTATCCTTCCAACACGCTGAAATTGAATCTGTCCGTATTCATTAATGATCCCAACGATCTCCTCTAATCCAACACACTACTCTGTTGACATAACACATCAATACAAGCCTAAGCCACAACTTGTACAATACACCCACCAATAGGCAATAGTCTGAACATACTCAAATCATGAAAACGACTTAAATGAAAGAGCTATACCTCAAGCTCACCAGAACCACCACAACACAAGGCTGAGAACCCGTCTCACATCATAGGAATAGAACACACGAATCTAACCCGCAAGATCTTACCTCCACATATCCAAACACTGCTCTACATGAAACACCTCAAGTCACTATGCTCGAAATCGACAACCACGTGCAATTTGATATCTGGAACCAAAGCAAATCATCATACCCATGGTGAAGCAAATAACATACGCCACACAAACCTGAAGGACATAACCGATACGCCATTCACCGAGCAACACCCAACTACTCTTCCCACTCGACTTCCACTATGAAATCCCAATAGAACCGCACCATACGTGCCCATAACCAACAAATCTTATCATCTCGCAACACAGAAAGGTAACTCATAGATCTCCCAGATTACTAATAAGCTCAATAGTAATCGAATCAACACATCCCTCAACAATACAATACAATTTGGTGCCAATAAAGCCGACTCAAGTTAGGACACGCATCCATATTGGCCTGCCAACGAATTCCTTATCAAGGAAATCCTGAGGTTGTTCCTTCAATTCCTCTAACTCTGCCGGTACCATATGATATGGTGCCCAACATCAAAATCAGTACCGAAATCAACAACCTTGTCTGGCGACATGCCCGGCCACAAGAAACACATCCGAAAAGTCCCTCACCGCCGGAACTAAATCAATGGTAGAGCCTCTGCACTGACATCCATCACGAAGGCCCAAATAAGAAAGGCAATCCTTCCTAGCCATCCGCTGGGTCTTCGAAATATAAAACCACTCTATTAGGACATAATCCGCCGCACCTCGCCACTCAATCCGTGGCATTTCTGGCATAGCCCATAGTAATAGTCCAGAATAACCCAACACGGAGAAAACCAGTCCGAACCCAATATCACATCCAAAATCTAACATACTCAGCACAAAAAAAGTCCGCTCGGGTATCCAAACCCCGATAGTCACTAAATAGTGTTGATACACGCGATCCAACACCACAACATAGCCTGAACATGAGAACTCCAGGTCTCCAACTTCATATAGCAAACAAATCATCATATCTGGTCCTAGTTCCGCCGTCCGAACGCATACCACACCTCAAATACCCAATCATTTCGCGAAAGATACTCTAGATTTCCCCCCTTGCCATCAAGCAAACCCGATTATCAATAGTCGATCTAACAAGAAAGTGCCGCAATACTATCGAAGTACCATCAACTTAACCACATTGCCTTTCCTGAAGCATATACCCTCGTCAAATCACTCTAATTAGCAATACCATTTCCTTAATTATCTGAAGATCATTCCTCTAATCATCTAAAACTGTTGTGTTGTCTACAAATTTTATGACCTTCCTTTCAGGACAGAACCACAGCCTTACACACGCAATTCTCAATCATTTATAACATACCGCATAACCCATACCATCCTAGGATAACCATGAGAACTTCATATCCCTTCCGACCGCAAGTAACTATGCATTCCACTAGCCAAGAACTTCCCAATTCCATTTGCACAACACTAACTCATCAGGACTAGATCCTTCTAATTCAACCGAGCTACGCATGTCACTAAAACCCAAAAAGAAATGTTGTGAAACACCTACAGAGACTCATTACCCCTTAAGCATCCAAAGAGCTAATCATATCCTTATTATACTGATCCGACCCACTACCAAGCTATACTATTTATCCAAGTTTCCTGCTGATTCATCTTCAACTTGATACTCCCTCTTGCTGTAGCACCACAATTCCTCAACCCAGACTCACCACACGAGACCCAAGCATAAAACCACACTGTCTAAAACCCATAAGCCACTGAATACTCTCTTAAATATTTCCAAAAACACCACATTCCAAAATACTTTCTCTGAAGAGACTCTCTACGAATCTAAATCTATTACATTTACCTTCTTGATACTGATACATAAAATCCCACAATTTATAGAAAATACCACAAGTCTTGACATCTTGAAACAAAACTCAGTTTCTAACCACATGCAACTTTAGATTACTCAATTTATATATGCAGAATCTTGAACACATTAGAACCATTATCGCAAGTCATCCACTCTCCTCAAATCACAATTAGCCCGATCAAAAGAACTGAACAACCTGTGCCTCATTAGCACTTCAGACACTGCAGAATGCAACCTCATCCCAATACAACCAAGCCACTTCCTGCTCTATGCACTGATCATCCTTTATTAACAACAACTCCAGACATTCCGTGATTCTCATACCCTATGAAGCATAATATGACCTTTGTCAAAATTTTCCTTTACTCGAGCCATCCTCGGTCTCAATTTCCGCAAGCCATAACTGATTCACCTGCACGCCTCAAACTGGAACCAACATAGTACCTAACCGTGCAATCAACTGATCAACAGCAGACTCCCACACTTGGCTCGAAGCCATAGATCAAAATACACTCAATAAATCATAACACTTATAATCTATCGATGCCACAATACCATAGTGAGATTAAACTCAAATCCTTTATAAGCTTGTGAAACATAAATCATCTATAATTTTAACTCCTCTACAAATCTCGCATTCACTCTCGCAACAGTTAAGCCCACTCTCTTAAGCGACCCAAAGTTTAAATTTCAACACTTATATTTCACTTGCACAAGAGACCTTCTAAAAGACACATGAGGGACACACAACTTCGGAACACTTCGCAGGAGATAACCTACCTGCCTTGTCTTCAACTAACATTTCTGTATACCTTCCACCGTCACAAACATTACGCAGTCACTTAGCCTTCCTAAGTCTGAACTCATACCGCAACATGAAATTTACTTCACTCCCAACTAGGACACAAAAAGATTCTTCGCACACCCTAACTTGGGACTATACCTCAAATCAAGACGAAAATCAAGCACCTAATAGTTCTTCTATCCTCCATCAGACCCTCCTCGTTGCTTCTAATTCATAAGAATACATCTCGCAGTCGCAACATACTCATCACATAGCCATGCAGCCGTCACTCTCACTAATAGAGACACTACCAAACATATCAGTTCGAAGACACTTGCTCACACAATCATCACCTCAGTGCTCAAGCCATAGGCAAAGATCTGGCCTCAAGTCCTCTAGACTAGCCCAGCATCAACTCACAAAGATCACATCTCGTACCTCGATCAGGGAATCACAAGCCATCAAGGCACATCTGATACTGAGCGTTCATGCATGCATACGAACGCGTGGAAGGAATTCAAGAGTTACTTTTCAAGTTGATCAGGGACGCACGATAAGAAATCAAGAATGTGAAGTTTTTCTAAAGGTTTCGCAGCCTCTCGAGGATAAATACAGATGTCTTCGTACCGATCCGCGAGACTCTACTAAACCTGCTCATGACTCGTGAGACCTATGTAACCTAGGCACTGATACCAACTTGTCAAGACCCTAACCCCGAATCCGGTCATGATAGCGCCTCTCATGAAGACAAGGCCAGCCAATTAAACCCAATTCACTTTTTAAAATAGTTAAACAAATATAAAAGCAGTCTAATCATGAATTAATGATAATGAGCAGCGGATATACAACCCAACACAGCCCTAACTGGGGTGTCACAAGTCACGAGCATCTACTAGGGTATAAATACAACTAAAATCCTGGAGTGTACAAATATAGTCTACTGAAATGAAGAGAGAGAAAAGCAGTGCTGCAAAAGTCGGCAGCTACCTTGCTAAACTTTGATGACTCTACCTCAGATCAGCCAAAACTCGCTACCGGGTGTATAAATACCTGAATCTGTACACAAGGTACATGGAGTAAAGTGAGTACTCTGACTCAGTGAGTAATAAAGGTAAATTACTACTGAGCGGTAAGAAATCATGTAAAGCATATCAACATGTTGTATAGAAGCAGTATGAAACCATTTAAGAAAAATAATAAAGCTGTGAAATCTCTTAAAATCATCTTAGCTCATTTCAAACTTCGTTTGAAAATGACTTTTCAACAGTTATGCAAATGAATGCAAAACAATGAGTGCAGATAAACATAGAAATCTGCCTCTCGGGCACAAATATACAGTCAACAGGTAATGACAGACAATTAAGAAAATAAGCACATAATAGTTCGCCCCTTGGGTACAAATACACAATCAACAGGTAATTGACAGGAAATTAAGAAGATAAACACATAAAGGTTCGCCCCTCAGGCAATATCTCAAAACAGTACCAGCCCATCGAGCTATATCTCACATCACAATGGGTACCCGCGCTCACTGGGGGTGTGCAGACTCCGGGAGGGCCCCCTTACGGCCCAAGCGCAATATCAAGTCATCTCGTGGCATCAAATCTAGGCACTCGGCCTCATATCAGTCAAGTCACCTCGTGGCGTATATATCTCAAGTCCTCGGCCTCATAAACAATATCAACAAGCCACCTCGTGGTGTACATATCTCAGGCCCTCGGCCTCAAATCAGTATCAGTGTTTCCTCACAACTAGGCCCTCAGCTTTACTCAGTCAAAAATCACATAAGCCACTTGGGCAACAGTAAAACATGATGCTCAGTCTAAAATATTATTTAAAATATCATTTAAAGTGTTAAATCAAAGTAAACTTGGCTGAGTTTTGAAAATAGTGGAAAATAACATGACTGAGTTCAAGTATAAAGTCAAAACAGTAAGAAAATATCAATAACAAGCCCCGAAGGGTTCACATAGTTGGCACTAGTCCCAAATATGACATTCAGTCCAAATAATAATGATAACAGTTCGTTTTCAATCAACTACGCGGTAAAATCATCAATCGGGATGGATTAAGTCAGAATTCCTAATTGTGCTCTACCCCACGCTCGGTATCCAGCATGTAAGTCACCTCAACATAGCACTACGATGTGCAATCCGGGGTTTCAAACCCTCAGAACATCATTTACAATCATTACTCACCTCAAAACGACTAAATCTCTAGCTTGTGATGCCTTTGCCCCTCGAATCGGCCTCCACGCACGTCAAATCTATCCAAAATCAGAACGAATACGTCACAATATGCTAAGGGAACAAAACCCAAGCGAAAACATTCGAAAAATACCAAAAATTCCGAAATTAGCAAAACTCGAGCCCCGAACCCACGTCTCGGAACTCGATAAAATTAACATCAATGGAATACTCATCCTCTCACGAGTTTATACATACCAAGATCATCAAAATCCACCCACAAATGACCCTTAAATTCCCAAATTTTAGGTCTCCAATTTCAAGCCCTAGTTCTTCAATTTTTTGGCTTAGATTTCATGATTTTCTAGGTGGAATTCACATAAGAATCGAGTATTGAGTTCAAAAGTCTTACCTCCAAACGTTACCCCTTGAAACTCTCTTCAATCTCCTTCAAAAATCTCTCAAAATGAGCAGCTATGGGTGAATATAGACCCACATTCGCGAACAAGACGACTTTAAAAACATTCTGCCCAGGCCTCATTCCCTTATATGCGATCGCGGAAAATTCCTTGCAATCGCGAAGCACAAAAATCTAACTCATAAAATTCACTCTATGCGATCGCATTAAATCGTTTGCGAACACAATGCCCAGGCTCTTTACTCTACGCGATCGCGGACACTCCTCCCCGTTCGTAATGAACAAAACCATCTGGGCCCCCAGGTCCAAATTTACTCTACACGAACTCATTTCCCTTCTATGCGATCGCGAAGAACAACCTCCCCACACAATGCGATCGCATGCCAAACTCCACGAACGCAAAGCACAAATGGACAGCCTTCTCAAAACCTCCTACGCGATCGCATGACACCCTATGCGATCGTAGAGAACAAAGTTCTGCAACACCTGAGCAGATTTTTCTGAAATCTCTTAACTCCAAAAACGATCCGATTGATCCCTCGAAACTCACCCGAGACCCTTGGGACCTCAACCAAAGGCTCAAACACATCCTAAAACGTTATTCAAACTTGATCCAATCATCAAAACACCTCAAACAACATCAAATCACCCAAAACACATCAGATTCAAGCCTAAGTTTTCTAAAATCTTCCGAAATGCGGTTTTGATAAAAAACCCAACCAAACCACGTTCGAATGACCTGAAATTTTACACACACATCCCAAATGGCACAACGAAGCTACTGCAACTCTCAGAATTTAATTTTGACCTCTATATCAAAATCTCACCTATCAGTCGGAAAACGCCGAAATCTCCATTTCGCCAATTCAAGCCTAAACCTTTCACGACTTCCAAAATGCATTCCGATCATTCTCCTGAGTCCCAAATCACCTAATGGAGCTAACCAAATCATAAAAACTCCAATCTGAGCTCATATTCAAACAAGTCAAATCTCGGTCAAACCTTTCAAATTATAAGCTTTAAACTGAGAACTAATCTTCCAAATTCATTCTGATTTTCCTGAAAACCAGAACCAACGATTTATATAAGTCATAATACATCACACGGTGCAAGTCATGCCCAAAAACTGACGATCAAAGTGCAAAAGCTCAAAACGACCGGTCGGGTCATTACAGAAGTGAAGATGGATATGGAATCTTTGGATCTTGTGAACAAAGATTAAGTTACGTGTGCTTGAATGATATAATCAGTGAATAAGACAACTTTTGTATATTCTCTTTTGTCAATCTTTACAATGTCTGCAAGTATGAGCGCCCCTCCTGTTAGCACCCTGTGAACCATATAAGGACCTTGCCAGTTGGGAGAGAAGTTCCCTTTGGCTTTATATTGATGTGGGAAGATCTTCTTCAGCACCAACTGTCCTGGTGCAAACTATCTTGGCTTGACACTTTTGTTGAAAGCTCTGGACATTTTGTTCTGGTAAAGTTGACAGTGACATACTGCATTCATCCTTTTTCCATCTATAAGGGCCAATTGCTCATAGCGGCTCCTTATCCATTCTGCATCGCTGAGTTCGGCTTCATGTATGATCCTTAAAGAAGGGATCTCTACCTCGGCTGGGATGATAGCTTCGGTACCATAAACCAGCATTTAGGGAGTTGTCCCAGTTGATGTGCGAACTATAGTGCGATATCCCAACAAAGCAAAGGGTAGCTTCTCGTGCCATTGCTTGTGGTTTTCTACCATCTTTCTTAGTATCTTCTTGATGTTTTTGTTGGCGGCTTCTACGGCTCCATTCATCTGAGTTCTGTATGCTGTGGAGTTCTTGTGCTTGATTTTGAAAATTTCACACATGGCCGTTATCATATCATTGTTGAGATTGGCGGCATTATCAGTGACAATAGACTCGGGAACTCCGAATCGGCAAACAATACGATCCTTGACAAAGTCTGCGATGACTTTCTTGGTCATAGCTTTGTAGTATGCAACCTCTACCTATTTTGTGAAGTAGTCAATGGCTACTAGAATTAACCTGTGCCCGTTTGAAGCGGTAGGCTCGATAAGAACGATGACATCCATTCCCTAGACGGCAAATGGCCAAGGTGAGTTTGTTGCATTGAGCTCATTTGGTGGCACTTTTATCATATCAGCATGCACTTGACATTGGTAGCATTTGCGGATATACTAGACGCAATCTGTCTCCATAGTCATCCAAAAGTAACCGGCCCTAAGTATCTTCTTGGACAAGACAAAACCATTCATATGTGGCCCGCAGGTCCTCGCATGTATCTCCTCAAGTAGCTTAGAAGCTTCTTTTGCGTTGACACATCTTAGCAATCCCAAATCAGGAGTTCTTCTATACAAGTTTCCTCCGCTGTGGAAGAAGAGATTGGACAATCTCTGGAGTGTGCATTTTTAGTATGGTTCGCATGCTCTGGATATTCTCCTTTTGCCAAATACTCTTTGATGTCATGGAACTAAGGTTTTCCATCTGTTTCTTATTCAACGTGGGCACAATACGCTGGTTGATTATGAATTCTCACTGGGATGGGATCAATAAAATTCTTGTCTGAATGTTGTATCATAGATGACAAGGTGGCCAATGCATCGGCAAACTCATTCTGAATTCTGGGCACATGCTGAAACTCTATATTCGTGAAACTCTTTCTCAATTCCTGTACATGGTGCAGATATGGCAATATCTTGGAATTCTTGGTAGCCCACTCTCCTTGCACCTGGTGCACAAGCAAATCTGAATCACCTATTACCAGCAACTCCTGAATATTCATGTCGATCGCCATGTTGAGCCCTAGTATGCAGGCTTCATACTCTGCCATGTTGTTAATGCACAGAAATCTAAGTTTAGTAGATACCGAATAATGTTGACATGTTTTTGATACCAAAACCGCTCCAATGCCCACTCCTCTGAAATTTGCAGCTCCATCGAAAAATATCATCCATCCGTCGTATGCTTCGGTAATGTCCTCTCCTACGAATGACACCTCTTCATCAGCAAAATACATTTTCAAGGGTTCGTATTCTCCCCCCCACAGGATTTTCAGCAAGATGGTCTTCCAATCTATGTCCTTTGACTGCCTTTTGAGTTACATAGACGATATCGAACTCACTTAACAGTATCTGCCACTTGGCTAACTTCCCAGTTGGCATGGGTTTCTGAAATATGTACTTTAGAGGGTCCATCCTGGATATGAGGTATGTGGTATAGGCACAGAAGTAATGCCTCAATTTTTGGGTCGTCCAGGTCAAAGCACATCAGGTACGTTCTAGCAGAGTGTATCGTGCTTCATAAGGTGTGAATTTCCTACTTATGTAGTACATGGCTTGATCTTTTCTCCCTGTCTCGTCATGTTGTCCTAGAACACATCCGAAGGTTCCATCCAATACAGATAGCTAGAGTAGAAAAGGTCGTTTTGGCTCTGGCGGGACCAAGACCGGTGGTATGGACAGGTACTCCTTGATTTTGTCGAAAGCTTTCTAATAATCCTCAGTCCATCTTGTTTTAGAATCTTTCCTCAGCATCATGAAGATGGGTTCACATATGACTATGGACTGTGCTATTAAGCGATTGATATAGTTGAAACGTCTTAGGAAGCTCATCATGCCCTTTTTGCTCCTAGGCGACGGTAACTCCTAAATAGCCGTAACTTTAGACGGGTCCAGCTCGATCCCTCGACGACTGACAATGAATCCAAATAACTTTCCTGCGGGAACCCCGAATGCACACTTTGCAGGGTTCAGTTTCAAGTTGTACCTCCTTAACCTGTCAAAGAACTTTCTCAAGTCCGTTATGTGATTCGCGACCCTCTTGAATTTGATAATGACGTCGTCCACATACACCTCTATTTCTTTGTGTATCATATCATGGAAGATGCTTGTCATGGCTCTTATGTAATAGCCCCAACATTCTTTAGACCAAATGGCATCATCTTGTAGCAGTATACCCCCAATAATGTAATAAAAGCTATTTTCTCTGCATCTTCTTCATCCATCCAGATCTGGTGATAACCCATGAAGCAATCTACAAAGGATTAGAGTTCATGCTTGGTGCATTTATCGATCAGGATGTGTATATTTGGCAGTGGAAAGTCGTCCTTGGGACTTGCTCTGTTTAAGTCTCGATAGTCAACACATACTCTGACTTTCCCATCTTTCTTCAGAACTGGCACAATGTTGGCTAACCAGGTTGGGTACTCAACCACCCTGAGGACTTTGGCTTTGATCTGCTTAGTAACTTCCTCCTTGATTTTCAGGCTCATATCTAGTTTGAATTTTCTGAGTTTCTACTTCACCGGCGGACACATGGGATTGGTAGGTAACTTGTGAGCCACTATGGACGTGCTCAAACCGGTCATGTTATCATATGACCATGCGAAAATGTCCTCATACTCCTTTAAAAAATGAATGTACTCCTCTTTCTATGTCGGTGATAAGTGAATGTTGATGCGAGTCTCATTGACGGTCTTGGCGTCCCCCAATTTTACTGATTCGGTTTCGTCCAAGTTGGATTTAGACTTATTCTCAAAGTTTTCAACCTCCTTGACAACTTCCTCAAGTATTTCATCTTCTTCATCCGAATCACTATCCTCATATTGCGTTGCCTCATTACATGTCACATTCACCGGCTCATCAGGAAAAGTAATAATAACGATGTAGAAAGAAAAAGTGTGGAAGATAATAATGAATAATAAATAAAACTAAAAACATCCAAACAAGTACAGCTCGATGAATTGAGCATTTATTTGAAACAAGTAAGTCTTTAAAATAAAATTACTGAAAATCTTAGATGCCTACAATGGCTATAGAAATAAAATCTGCCAAGCTACCCAGGGACTCGGCGGGCTCGGGATGGTATGGCAGTCCAGTTCCTGAGAACATCTCCTTTCTCCACAGTCTGAATAGTAAGGCTTTCTTCCTCCTCCTCCTTAATTATTGCACTGAAATTCATGTCTTGATCCTCCAAGAATAGATTCCTTAGCCCAGCTAATGCTTCTTCTTCTGTAGTTCCCCATATTGTATCTGCTTGGTGAAAAGTTCGACTCAGATGTGGCACTGGTTGCTCGAGAGGGTAATAAGGTCCACGCCATGGAGGCGACCAATCAGCATACTCCTTCCATGTATACTGGTATCCGAGCCCGAAGGTAGTACCATGACGTTTCAGCTGTATCGGTTTGGTAATACCCTGGAGATTCTTCCCAAGCACTTTGTCGGGTTCATACCCAGACCATGCCATTATGTTTTCTATTTTTCTACTCCACCATTTGTCTTTCTCAACGAATTGACACATTCGATGTGATGATAGGTTTCCTTTCCTAGCCTTCTTCTGTTCCTGATAATCGGGATGGTTTGACTAGCGTAAATGGGGTTACTCCTGTCTCCGTGAATGATCACCTCCTGATGGTTCCATTTGAATTTCACGGCTTGATGTAGTGTGTAATCCACAGACCCAGTGGCATGTATCCATGGTCGACCCAACAGAAGATTGTATGAAGCTGATATGTCAAGCACTTGGAATTCAACGTCGAACCAAGTTGGCCCCATCTGCAGACAAAGATTAATCTCCCCAATCGTAGCCCTTTGAGACCATCGAAGGCTTTTACATTCATGCTTCCTACCCATATCTCATTGAAACCCTTGCCCAATCTTTTCAGAGTATCCAACGGACAAATATTGAAGCTTGAACCCCCATCAATCAAGACCCTGGAGATGAATTTGTCTTCAAATTGCATCGTGATATGCAATGCTCGGTTGTGATTCAATCCTTCCGGAGGTAGTTCATCCTCGTAGAAGATTATTTTATGACTTTCCAGCACCTTCCCTACCATGCTGGCCATCTCTCCGTAGGTGATATTGTTGGGTACATAAGCTTCACTCAACACCTTCATCAAAGCGTTCTTGTGCACCTCTGAATTTTGCAATAGTGATAGGATGGATATCTAAGCTGGGGTTTTGTTCAAATGATCAATGATGGAATATTCCCTTGTTTGTACTTTCCTCCAAAGGTCATCTGGCCCTGTTTCAATGACAGGCTGCTTGGTAGTGGTATCCTTACTTGGTCCTCCCAAGTGTTCAGGTGTATAGATTCATCCAGTCCTAGCCATTCCTTGTGCAGCATTGGATTCCTCTATCTTTGCCTTTCCTTTTTGCCTAGCTTTAGCAACGTAATCCCAAGGTATTGCTTTTGAATTGAAAGGAGGCTTGGTTTATACTGTCAAGGTGAAAGGTGTGGTCACTTCCACTTCAAATGGAATAGGGGTGGCCGCAGGTGGAGCTACCTCAACCTCAAATGGAACTGATGCAGTTACCTCGACATTGATCGGTGACTGAGTCTATACTACGATAGGAGTAAGTGTGACTACGGGTTTAAAGTCATCACCTTCTCGAATAAGTCCGATTGACCCAACGGGATCCCATTCTTCGTCCATCTCTATCACATGTATCCCACCCGATTGACCCCTTAGGTGCAACTTCTTTCGCCTGTATGACCTTGTTGTCAATCAGTGTCTGGATTTTATCTTTTAATGTACGGCACTCGTCAATGCTGTGCCCCTTCATACATGAATGGTATGCACAATTTTTGTTTGGGTTAACGCACTGGGACGAGTTTCTACGACCACAACGGAAATATGAGTGATGTAACCAATGGCCTTCAACCTTTTATACAGCTGGTCGATGGGCTCAGAAATAGCGGTGTATTGTCTGGGTGGTTTGCGGTCAAAATTGGGTCGTGGTCTTAGATAATTTTGGCGAGTTGGAGGTGACTGGAAATGAGATAGTTGGGAATTATAGGTATGATAGACAGTGGTCAGTTGGGAATATCTGGGAGATGAGGGTTGATATATAGGTGGTGGTGCTTGGTATGTGGGTGGGGGTGTTTGATATGTGGGTGGAGATGTTTGATATGTGAGTGGAGATTGGGCCCTGAGCTACCATTACTGCCCCAACATATTTCTTCTTTGATATGCCGCCTGATTGTAATGCGTTGTTTGTGGCCTGTAATGCCTCAAAGTTCGTTACCATCCCACTTTTGATGCCTTCTTCAATTCTTCCCCCAAGTTTGATGATATCAGAGAATTTATGGTTTTCAATAACCATCAACCTTTCATAGTATTGCGGATCCTATGCTCTGACCAAAAATTTGTTCATCTGTTCCTCATCCAAAGATGGCCTCACTTTGGCTGCTTCCGACCTCCAACGAGTAACATACTCGCGGAAAGTCTCGGTGGGCTTCTTCTTGAGGTTCTGAATGTAGAAAACATCTGGCGCATTTTCTGTGTTGAATCTGAATCTAGGATCCTGGCTGATGTACCAGGACAAAGCGTCTCCCGTAAGACTCCTCATGAAAAGCTTCATCCAGATCTTTTCATCCTTTCTGACCTAGACGAGTTTGTCACAATATGTCCTTAGATGAACCCTAGGATCACCTGTACCGTCAAACATCTCGAACTTGAGAGGTTTGTAACCCTCTGGCAGTTCTATATCCGGTTGTATGCATAAGTCTTCATAGTTTAAACCTTCTACCCCTTTGCCTCCTTCGACACCCTGAACTCGACTTATCAATTTCTTGAGTTCCTCATCCATGTTCTTGATGAACAGGTCCTTCTCAGTGGATTCTAGTGTATAGGAGGTTGGTTGGATAGAGTGAGGTATGGTTTCCATGTATATAGGGTTGTTTTAGTGAGTGCTAGGATCCTGGGTGTAGTGGTGGTCATTGGCTGAGTTTTGAGGATCGAGAATGGATTGTAGTGTGTTCTGGGGAGTGTGATAAGTGGCGATTTGTGGGTACGGAATTGGTTGATGGTGATGTTATGGCGGAGTTGGTATTGGTAAGGGATTGAGATTTTGAGGTGGAGTTGCATATTGATACAGTGCATGAGGGTTTTGTGGATGTTGGTTCAGTGTGTTTTAGGGGGCGCTGGGTTTTTGGTGTTTTGTTAGTTGATATTAGGGACATTCAAGGTGAGGGATAGGTTTTCCAAGTTGCGGACCTGCTCAAGTTTTCTCTTCAGTTTCAGTATCTTTTGTTCTAACCTCAAAACTAAATTATTTGTTGCCGGAGTACTCCGCCCGTCTGAAGTTTCTACATTTTCCGCATTTTCCTTCCGAATACCACTTAAGTAGTCCATTTTAGCTTTCCCTTTGCTCTTTGTATTACTTGGAGGAGGAGGAGGTAGAGGGCCTCTAGATCTGTGTGATACGTAGATGCTGCCAGTATGTGCGAACCAACCTTAGGGGATGGAAAAAAAGAATAAAGAAAACAAAAGGTAAACAAGTCACTAAGGGTTTTGAAATATTTGCAATATTTAAACACATATTACGAGAATGTAAATTTGCGTCCTAATTTGGGAGCCTCGTTGTACCCGAGGTAGGCCTAGCAATAAATAAATTTGGAGAAATTCGGTGCCAATAATTGCCTCATTTCATTAATGTAAAAGTAAATGACCCAAAATGACACTAAATAAGATAATGTTGCTAATGGCACTTGGCCTTCTTATATTTAAAAGGAAAGCAAGTAAATCTAATCTACTTGGTCCCAGAAGGACCCTCTCCGGACCGGATGCTGTTGTCGATCAACTCTCCCAGCTCATGCAGGTTCAGTAGTAGGAATGCCCTTGCCAAATGCCCTCCTTTTATTTCCTTCAGCGTTCTGGCAGTCGGTGACCCTCTTCCTTATCTTACCTTCCAATTCCATTAAACTGTACTCCAGATATTCTAGCCTCTCACTGGATTTAACAGCTCTTTCTTTCCACTCGTTAATCATTTCCATATCAGCCATATATTGTGCCATATGCTCAGTTTCAGACTCTCGAACTCTTTTGCGTAGCTTATTGTACTTCACCTCTATTTCGGCAAACTCATCTATGACCCTATTTCCTGGACCAACCCTTGGCTCAAAGACTCCTGATAGATTATCATCCAACCATGAGGTGTAAAAGTATGAATGGCCTGTATGATATCGGTTTGGCTCGATAGTATCCTTCTCCACAATAATCTTCAAAGTCCACATATGTTGTGCTTCATTCTTATATGGGATGGTGTCACCCTGGAAATCAGCTATGAAGTGACTCATCTTAGCAACCCGTGGTATGACCTGTCTCCTGCATGCCTGTCTCATAACCCTGAGGGAGCATAAGGGTATATCCCTCTTAACCCAATCAACACCAAATATCGGATATCTCTGGATCTTATAATGAACTCGTCGGTGGGGAACCACTCGAACATCCACTGAACCTGGTCCTCAGTCAACTTGTTGAAAAATTGCACCCATCCTACAACATCTTTAGATTAAGCAAACATGTCTGGAATGTAAGTCATTCTCTTAGGGTGATGGAAGGCTATGTGGTCATTCCACGGCCTTCGTGGAAATTCTTGGCGGCATTGACCCTTTTGGAGATGTTCTTACAGCCAGACTTGTAACAGCAAATTGCAACCCTCAAAGAACCTGGACCACTTCTGACAGCGTTCCAAGGCCCGGTACATATCTGCAATGATCATAGGGACAATAGTATATGTCTGCCCCTCGATCCCATCCATCAGAGTTTTGGCCACCATGGCCAGCCTAGTATGGATTCTATACCCTTGGATTGGGAATACCAGCATGCCCAAAATGCACACGATGAACACAAAGACCATACGATGAACCCAGCCCAAGGAGGTGATTGAGAACTTATTATCAAAAATACGGTAAGAGTTGTTGTGACCGTATCTTTCATAAAGGAAATCAAAAGGTATGTAGGAGTTTTTCAGGCACTCCAAATCATTATTTTTCTTCAGCCCCATCATCTTAAGGAACCCTCTGGTGGTGCAATTTTCAGGTGCCAACAGACCAGGGCTATCCCAAGGCAACCCACCAAATCACCCTATTTCTTCTAGAAGGGGAGTCATTTCTATGTCTCCAATGCAGAACACATCCCTTTCCTTATCCTAAAACAGAGTGGCAGCCTCGATTAGCATTTTGTTTGGTTGAAGATCCAATAGTGATGGAAAATTCCCTAAGACCCTTTTCATATGATTTTGGTCACTTGAGGGAAGGTCCCTCCACCAATCTATCAAAAGTGGAGGTATGCTACCGATCATACCGAATCTAGGGACTTCGTGCCTTATTTTCTGCAAAACAAGAGATAGTTAGGCCCTTTCCCCCTCTAGGTTTGTCTATTTATATAGTAATGATTAGCATATTGGCACTTATTTCTCCAAATTAATGCACACAATCGTGATTTAGTCCATTGGGATTGTGAAAACCCCGATAGACGTTTTGGACGAGGCTTGTCTTAAAGGGTCATTATGCGGACAACATATTAACCCGGCTAGGTTTGACCATGATACATGTACAATTAATCAGGGTAAGGCTACTATAGAGAACTAGACTGGGACCCTCAAGCAGACAACTTGAGGGAGAAAGGCACGGAACCATCGAATGCACCGCTGATCAACTAGTTTTACCGTAAATACGCCTTTCCGAATTTAAAGGGTGATATATAGGAAGAACGCAAACACTCATCAAGCGTTGGTATGGTATTGATTACACACGAGTGAAATATGATGTTGAGCATAATTTATGCAACAATAAATAACATGCTGTCAAGTATTTGCACGTAAAAAATGATAAATGCAGTATTTAAATAATTGAAAGACAGTTACGGAAAAAGAAAATAAAGAGAAAAGTCAGTTTCCAGAAAATAAAGAAATCATAAATAAGCAGTAAAATCCAAATAAAGGGAAAAGGGTACACGGGATAAAGCATGCTTAGACTAATTCACAAAAATAAGTTTGTTATGGTAAGTGCCTAAAATATCCCCAGCAGAGTCGCCATGTTGTCGGGCCCCCTTTTTCCTGGCGGAATCGGGTTTAGACATTCATGGGGGAACAACTCATTTCCTTTTGGGAATTGGGTATTTGAAGTTGAAGAGTCGTCACCTAACAGATTAAGGTGCGTTAGGGCACCTAGAGCGATTAACTCATGTAACTAGTTTGCATTACCAGAGATTAGGGTAAGGGCTCCAAATAACCTTGAGGGGAAGGTGTTAGGCACCCCTCGCGGTCCACAATGGTGAGTCCCGGCCGAACATAAACTATATGAATTAGTCAATTAACAAGTAAGCGGCCTTAGCACATATTTCCAAATAAAGGTAGTTTTCACAGTCTAAATACGTATGTAATCAAAGAAATTTAGATGATGAAAGTAAAAGAGGTTTGGACAGCTATATATGTAAAAAAAGGAAGTTTAGATAATTTAAACACATATAAGAATTGGGAAAGGGAAGTCCTAAGTTGATTAGCCTACAGGATCAATCTGTGCAATGCCCGGTAATCCTCCTCAACTAGAGGGGCTCGACGTGACATTAGCGCGCATGTCATCATATACTTTTACTCCCCATTACCCTCCCCTTAATAGTTATATAAGCGAATTTGATTAATGACCCATAAGCGTGCTATTACTCATCCCTTCTTTGTGGTCCCGGAGGAATTTAGGGCCTCTAAACTTAGGCAGTTCTAGACAATCCTAAGGTGTTTAAAAGGGAAAAGTCTAGGCGACAACGAATAACATATAGGACTGTAAATTAAGGAAGCAGCAAAAAGGCTCATGCTTACCTCCACATATACATAGGCAAATAAACAACACGTCTCAAACAGCTGATTTTGAAGTTCAAAAATCCTAAAAACATGATATCTAGATGAATGTTACAGATACAGGATATGTAGTGTTTGTTTTAAGGGAAGTGGCAGAATCCTAACCAGTTTGCCTACTGGTTTTATAGCCTGTGAAACATAAACAGTTTAAACACAATCAGGACACAGTTTCTCATTTTACAAGGAGATTAATTACCTAAGGCTTGCCTAGGCGTGGGATTCTACACAATCACAGTTGCAGGAACTGTTTAAACAGTTTGAGATTATTCAACCTATAAGCATGCTGGATCTAGGTGATACAGATTATGACATGCTATTTATCAATTTGTGTTTAGAGACATGATACCTATACGTGAGTCTGTTTTAAACCTTTTTATGGACAGATATCGAAATACACGTGGTTCAAACAAATGCAAATAGAGTTCCTAAGAACATGGTATCTAATGCATACAAGAATGACAGTTTTATTAAGATTATTTGATAGCAGGATATTTGTGCGACAGTACTTGCGAAAAACCAAGAATTGAGCATGCAACATGCTGAAGCAGTAAACGTGAAGGCCCTAAAAGCAGGTTATCTAATCCACAAGTTCAACATGGTTTAAATGTAAATGAACACATCAATCCTAGAACATGGCTTCTAATGCAGATTTGTAAGATATGAAATCTATAGCATGTTTTCTACCCAGTTTTACCCACAGTATCATACAACTACCCTCCCATTTCACTAGTTACCCCAATATTTGTTTACAAATAATTATTACAGACCAGAATTGAATAAATTACATAAATGCAATATAAATTAAGTTATTGGGAGCCTGATGCAGGCCCAAAGCAAACCTGGGGTACCAGGCCTTCAGTAGTCTCAAATGCCAAGGATTTCATTGCCAAATTTGTGTCAGAGTTCCCTAAAGACCTCAAAGATCCCGGGCAGTGCTCACACCCAGACTTTTCTCAAATAACGACTGATTATGTGAAGTGTGGAAGAGCTAGCCCTAATATGCCAGAGTTTATAGAGACCTCAAGGATCCCTAAGCAGTACACATACCAGAGGGGCAGAACATAATAATTTAAGAGTAAGTGAGAGTGCTTGACATAGTTTGAAAGACTTAGTGAGAAATAGTTTAGGAGTGAAAAAGGTTTTTCTAGAATAGACCAGTTTTGAGAAAATACTAGGAATGGAAGCCAGTTTTAAAAGAATATTGACAGCATTTGAAGACAGTTCAGAAGAAAGCAAATTCCGTAGACAGTCAATAAATCATAGAAGGTTCAGATTCACAAGTACTATAGCAGGCAGGTTTGCACACAGGGGTGGAAGGGATTGGGAACATATAGGAACCTCATTGGGGTACATGGATAGGGTGAAGGGAGACATGTGGACAACAATGTGCATAGAACACTTAGGAGCTTCACAGCCTTGACAGATTAATTAGGATAGTAGGCAACTAAGACATGGGAAAAAGATATAGAGGATAGAATCAGACACACAAGTAGGATCATAAAACATAAATCATATTAAGCAACCAACATGATCACATAGTTAAAGGGTTAATCATAAATCAACAAACAGGCTGTTCAAACATCAGATAGGCATGTTAAGTGTAGACATACTAGTTGTACATTGAACAGGACAGAATTTAGGCATGCTAAACAAAGAAGTAACTGAGAGGATAGGTCAATTCATAATCAATGAGCTAATGCAGGAATAAAACACATAGAGTTTGGGGTTCAGATTTAACTAGCGACATACCAGTTGAGGAAAAAAATAAAAGAGTGCAGAATATAGAGCAAGTATAGTCCCACTATCTAGCCTTGGCTTTTAGTCGGCTAGACCCACAATAGCACAAGTAGCAAAGAAGGAGAATAGTTTGAGTGTGTGTGTGTGTATTGTGAGCTAATGTCTGTCCAGAAGTGAGAATAGAGGAGAGTATAAATAGTAGTTGGTAGCAAAACAGAGTAAGGTAAAGGAGATCAATCAGTCAGCAATTAAGGAAGCTTATGGAATCAATTATGCACAAAACCAGTATAGTCTCCCTTAATTAAGAGGTAATTACCCAACGGTAAAGGGCAGGACAACATTTAAGGAAAGAAAATCGATTAAGACTTAAGTACAGAGTGGGCAATTAGGGGTAAATAAGCAGGGGTTCAATTAAGGAAACAATATTGAGGAATCAGTAAGTATCACAATTAATCAAATAAGGTCGCAAATAAAGGAATAATCAAGAATTAGCCCCTAGGTTTTTTACGGAGCAAATCAGTGAATCAGGAATTCAAAATAGTACTGATTTATAGGAGAATAATATAGGTTTCCACAAATACACAAATAGGCTACGTATAAACACACAGAATCAGTCGAGAAATCAAGTCAGAAACCTTAATAAAGGCATACTAGAGTAAAAATCACACGACATTTAAATTAGACTAAGGAGATATCATGAGAATCAAAGCATAGAACGAAATAGTGCAAAGGTAACACGGTCAAGCTCAGAATCAAAGCAAAAAAATGTCAAAAACTGGGGTTTTAGCATGAATCAACTAGGGCTAAGGCAAACTTAACATAAATCGACCAAAAGCACTTAAGAACAGAAGGTTAAACATTCAAAGTCAGAAAATCTTTGGAGAAAAGGATTTCCAAGAAACCCTAGCTTTAGAAAAAATGGAAGATCACTCGAAAAAACAGAAGATTTTTTGAAAAATATGTGAAATAGGTCCGATTCTTCTCAAATATGTACAGATCTGAGAAGATCAAAGACAAAATTTAGAGTTTTCAGAAGTAAATCGGAGATGAGAACATAGGTCTAGAAAATCGTGGATTCATATCAAAATAAGAAAGGCTCCTTACTCATGGTCAAGCAAATAACCAGAAATGGGAAAAGAAATCAAAGGTGCAATCCAGACCGCCTAGGTCCCTTGAGATCTTCTCAAGGATCCAAGAAACTGATGAACCATAGCAAGTAGGAGGCCAACATAGGCCTAAGACGACAGAGAAACATCGTAGAACGGAGAGCTAAGCCGGTGACGGCGCCTGAAGATTAGGGTTTAGGTAGAGAGAATTTGAGAGAGAAGGGAATGGGTGACGGCGTGGTGTGGTGAAAAATGATTTAGGTTAGGATGGGTCATTTGGAGTTAAAATTGGTAAGAACCAGTGTGGGCCGTTGATCTCAGAGATCAACGGCCAGGATTAGAGGGGTCTGGGTCGGGTCTAATTGCCTTTGGGCTTGGGTGAATTGGGTTAGGGATTTAGGCTGTTTTGGGTCCGAAAATTAGGGAGATTAAGAGGCTATTTGTTAAATACCCAAATACTTGAATAAAATTATTTTATAAAATAATTAACAATAAGAAAAAATAATTTTTATGCACTTCTATGCATAAAAATTATTATTCAATCTTTTAAAAATATAAGGGACCAATTTCTGGAAAAATTATGCAGTGATGTGTACATGGGCTATAATTGCAAAATCAGTGCAATTGTAATCAAAAGGTGTAAATCTGGCCATTTGTAAAATTAATTAGAGCTTAATAAGGCCATAAATGGTAATATTAAATCAAGAGATGTTTTAAAATCATCTGTAATGCAATGTTGTAATTATTTATATGAAGAAAATATTAAGATAAATTAATTAAAAAATATAAAATTATGGAAAAATACCCATAGATGCCAATGCATAGTTTTAAGGATATATATGTACTTCAAAAATGTTATAGGGAAAAATTGGGTATCAACAATGACGTCCTTTGCCCCCTTGTGCGCTGCTTCTGAGAACACGACGCTATAGACAATGAGTGATACAAAGCTATCGCTGAGTATTTCTGGCATCGCTTTGCGAGTAAGTGTTTTTTACTGTTAGGATTTGTTTCGCATGCACAATCTGCTTATGCTGACTTTCTTTCTTTTGCATATCAGACTCTCATCATGGTATTGAGCACGACCGGTGGGATGAGCAGAGGACGGCCATTTTTAAGAAGGTTACCTTTAAGTACAAAGAGTACCATACCAAGCACCGAACGCTGGCCGACATCTTCAACCAAGAAACCGAGTTTCAGCTATTTCGTGACGGGATCAGATAGAAAGAGGAGAAGTTGGGGAGGAAATTTGAGGAGCTGAAGAAATGGGATGATGAGCTGATGAAAGCCATAGGTCAATGCAGCGAGCTTGAGGCGGCTCTTAAGGACAGGGAGGATGAGCTCGAGGTAAGCAAGGGGGTAATGGACGAGAACTCTGACCTTTAAGTGCAGGTGGATTCCTTAACTGGTGAGCTTGGACGGAGGGAAACGAAGGTTGTCAATCTAAGGGCGAGTTGAGCGTTAAGGTCAAAGAATTGACTCATGCCGAAAAAGTCAGGGTGGCCGCCATATCCGAAGTAGCAGCCTTAGATGATGCCCTCCGTGTTTGTAGGTCTGAGCGGGATAATGAGGTGGAGATGTCGGTGCTCAAGGTGGCGAGGTTAGAAGATCGGATCCAGGATCTGGAGGCAGAGTTGTTCTGATTAAATGAATAGGTTGTTGCTTTGAAGGCTGAGGAAAATGCGATGGCAGTCGCAGCCATCTACGTCTCATACTTCTATCGATCCCATCGCGCAGGATTTGTATGAGATGTTGGTTCATGCCCAGGCTCAGATTGACATGTACAAGTCCCTGAAGGCCGACAGGAAAGTTTCCGAGGCAGAACTTGAGGGTGTCCGTGTTAAAGCACGTGCGGCCCGTGACGCCTGTGGTTATGCCCCGGTACATTAATGGGGATGACGCGGCGTAAGCCCATTGTACTTATTTTTGTTTTGCCCTGCTATTGTTGTGAGGGCGTCTTTGGGCCCTTTGTAAAATGTTTTGTAATATGACAGTTGTAATGGAATGATTACCTTTTTGCTATGTATTTCCGGATTGTCATTGTCTTTTTGTTTTCTATGCGGTGAAGTCCATGACTTTTTTGGCCGCTTGCGTGTAGTGTTTTGGCGTAGTCGATCGTAGATCTTAAAGTAACTTGAGCGAGGTCGAGTGTAAAATAATTCAAGTAAGGTCGAATTGTAAAGTGATTCGAGCGAGATTGAATGTAAAGTGATTCGAGTGAGGTCAAATGTAAAGTAATTCAAGCGAGGTCGAATGTAGAACAATTCGAGCAAGGTCGAATGTTAAATGATTTGAGTGAGGTCGAATGTTGAATGATTCGAGCGAGGTCGAATGTTGAACGATTCGAGCGAGGTCGAATGTAGAGCGATTCAAGCGAGGTCGAATGTAGAGCGATTCGAGCGAGGTTGAATGTAGAGCAATTTTAGTGAGGTCAAATGTAGAGCGATTCAAGCAAGGTCGAATGTAGAACAATTCGAGCGGAGCGAGGTCGAATGTTAAATGATTCGAGCGAGGTTGAATGTAGAACGATTCGAGCGAGGTTGAATGTAGAGCGATTCGACCGAGGTCGAATGTAGAACGATTCGAGCAAGGTCGAGTGTGAGATCTGAAAAAACTTGATAGAGAGTAAAATGTTGCTTTATTTCATTCATTGGAGAATATCTTGGTGGAGAGTTAAAAATGCTTCTTTATTTCATTCGTTGGAGAATACTATACATGTCCATTTCATACATATATTGGAGAAGTTTCCATGTATCTAGTCCCTTCATCGTTCGGCCTGGAGAAGCAGTCGGCAGGTGGGGCGATGAATCATACTTGAACTTCGAGACGTCCCATTTGTTGCCTTATTAAAAACCTCTATGAGAAAACCCAATTGGGACAAAACTCGGATGAGGGAAAAAGAGTATGACGCGGGGGGCGTCTGTTTTCAAAAGTTGAATTATTTGAGGTGGGCGATGTTCCAATTATTTTGTAGTAGTTTTTCTTCCATTGTTTCTAGTGGGAAAGATCCTTTGTTTGCTGCCGCTGTGATTTTATATGGCCCGTCACAATTGGTTCCTAGTTTGCCTTCTTTAGAATCTTTGCTCGCTTGTGTTTTAGCCTTGAGTACATAGTCCCCGACTTTGAGTGGTCGTACTTTGGCTTTCTTGTTATAGTACTGTTCTGCTTGTTACTTTTGGGCTACCATTCTTACGTAAGCCATGTCTCTTCGCTCCTCTATTTCATCGAGGTCTTGTTTTCTGTTTTCATCGTTGCTCAGCCCACTTTCATTGGAGTATCTCAGACTGGGTTCACCAACCTCAACTGGTATCATGGCTTCAGTCCCTTAGACTAAGGAGTATGGCGTTTCTCCTGTGCTTGTTTTCAGTGTGGTGCGATATGCCCACAATACCTCAGGGAGTAATTCTAGCCATAGTCCCTTAGCATCTTTAAGTTTTTTCTTCAAGATATTCAGTATTGTTTTGTTGGAGGATTCGGCATGTCCGTTACCGGTAGGGTGATATCGCATGGAGAACATTCACTTGTGCCATTTTTCGAAGAACTCAGCAGTCTTCTTTCCGGTAAATTGGGGTTCATTGTCGCAGCTAATTTCTTTGAGGATGCCAAAGCGGCATATGATGTTTCTCCATATGAATATGATAACTTCATGTTCGCGTAATTGGGTGACCACACATGCATCTACCCATTTGGGGAAATAATCAGTTAAAACTAAAAGGAAATGTACATTACCTCGCCCTGCTAGGAGGGGTTCAACAATGTCCATTGCCCATTTGATGAACGTCCATGGAGATGTAACCGAATGGAGGTGTTCGCCCACTTGGTGTATTATAGGGGCATATTTCTGGCACGGTTCGCATTTCCTAACATAATCGGCGGCTTCCTTTTTCATTGTGCCAATAATATCCTGCTCGAATGAGGCATCTGACGAGGGCCCGATTGCTGGTATGGGCACCGCAATGGCCTTCATACACTTCCTTGAATATGCGCCTTGTTTGATTCGGCCCCAAGCATTTCGCTAAGGGGCCTCCAAAAGTTCTTTTGTATAACTCGTGATTTATGAAGCTATATCTGGCCGCCTGCATTTGAAGCCTTTTGGCTTCCTTTTTTGTCTGCTGGGAGTAGTCCCTCCTGCAAATATGTTACAATACGGTTGTGCGAGTCCCAAGTAAAATTTATAGAGTGTATCTCGAGTTGGTCTATCGATGAACGCAGGAGGGTGACCACATTTTCCTTTGCAATGGTTTTGGTGGCTGCTGCTAACTTGGTGAGACCATCTGCCTCGATGTTTTGTGCTCGAGGTATCTGATCGAGTCGACATTCATCGAACTCTAGTATCAATTTATAAATCTCCACCTGGTACTTTTGTAGCCTCTACTATCTGATTTGGAAAGTCCCTGTGACTTGGTTGATAACGAGCTGCGAGTCGCATCTGAGGACGACTCGGCGTGCACCGTATTTGAGAGCTAGTTTCAATCCTGCAATTACGGCCTCATACTCGGCCTCATTGTTAGTCATATCAGGGCACCATATGGACTGGCGAATGACTTCGCCTGTCGGGACCTTGAGTACGAGTCCTAGTCCAAATCTTGACGCGTTGGATGTGTTGTCGGTGTATAGGAACCATAGGTCGGGTATATCAGACGAGATCTGAGAAATTTCCTTGTCGACCTCGGTTAGTATTTTGGCGCTAAAATCGGCGACGAAGTCAACGAGTACCCGCAATTTTATCGTTGTTCGCGGCTGATATGTTATATTATGCTCGCTCAATTCTATAGCCTATTTGGAAAGTCTTCCCAACAATTCGGGTTTATGCAGGATACCTCTCAAGAGAAGGTCGTTACTACTGATATGGGGTGACATTGAAAATAGGGTCTAAGCTTTCGTGAAGCTACGACCAAGGCCAGGGCCAATTTCTTAAGGTGAGGGTACCTCGTTTCGGCGTCAACTAGAGTTTTGCTAACGTAATAGATTGAAGACTGCATACCTTTATCTTTGCAGACCACTATTGCACTTACCGCGACTGCTGACACGGCCAAGTATATAAGGAGGCGCTCACCAGGTTATGCTTTTGCGAGTAGCATGGGAGATGATAAGTATGCCTTTATCTCTTTTAAGGCCTCGATGCATTCTGTATTCCACTGGAGCCCGTTGTCCATTTTGAGTACGTTAAAGAATTTGTGGCATCTGTCGGAGGATCGTGAAATGAACCTTGATAGGGCAGTTGTGCGACCTGTTAGTTTTTGCACCTGTTTCTTGCTGGTTAACACTTCAGATATTCCCTCAATGGAACCTGCTAGTTTTTGCACCTGTTTCTTGCTGGTTAACACTTCAGATATTCCCTTAATGGCCTTGATTTGGTCGGGGTTGACCTCGATGCCTTTTTGTGATACTAAGAACCCGAGGAACTTGCCTGAAGTTATGCTGAAGTCACATTTCTCGAGGTTCAGCTTCATACTGTACTGCCTCAATATTTCGAAGGCTTCTTTTAGGTGGTCGATATGATCTTCCTTCCTTTTCTATTTGACCAACATGTCGTCTATGTAAACCTCCATAGTTTTGCCGAGCTGGTTCTTGAACATTTTGGTCACCAATCTATGATAAGTCACCCTTGCGTTCTTCAGGCCAAATAGCATGATTCGATAACAGTATGTTCCTTGATGGGTGATGAAAGTAGTCTTCTCTTGGTCCTCTTCCTCCATGAGGATTTGGTTGTAGCCTGAGTAGGCGTCCAAGAAACTCAACAACTCGTGCCATGTCATTGCATCAATGAGTTGATCGATGTGAGACAGAGGAAAGGAGTCTTTTGGGCAGGCCTTGTTTAGGTTCATGAAATCCATGCACATCCGCCATTTCCCATTTTTCTTTTTGACCATGACTACGTTGGCGACCCATTGAGGATATTTAGATTCTCGGATCGAGCAGTTAGAGAGCAGTTTATCCACTTCCTCGTTGACGGCCTCGTTGATTGCAGCATTGAATTTTCTTCTCGCTTGGCGTACTAGGGGTAGAAAGGATCGACGTTCAATCTCTGTGGCAACGTCTTTCAGAATCCCTAGCATATCTAAGTGGGAAAAAGCAAGCAGGTCGGCATTATTGGTTAAGAATTCATGAAATTTACCTGTCTTAGAGAGCTTACGGCCTATATAGGCCTTTTTGTTATTGTTGTTTCTATCCAGTTGGACGGGATCGAGATCTTCTATTGTCGATCTTGTGGCCTCCACGATGTTAGGGTCTTTAATAGCGTCTTTCCGGTCTCGAGCTCGGACCCCTCCTTCGTTAATTGCTATGCTTCTAAGCTTGTTCCTTTTAGCTATTGAGTAAATGTGCAATCTTGGGCGATGCGGTAGCATTCTTGGGCTGTGCATTGTTCGCCTTGGATATTGTATATTCCTCACGGGTAGGGAATTTGATTACTTGGTATAGACTGGATAGGATAGCCCTCATGGCGTGTATCCACGATCGTCCTATGATTACGCTATAAGCCGTGTCCTGGTTCATGACATGGAATGTTGTTTCTAAGGTGATGCCTCCGGCCAGGGCGGGTAGTGTTATTTCTCCTAAGGTTCGTTCGACTGCATTATTAAAACTCGTTAGTGTTATGCAACGTGGTATTATCTTGTCTTCGAGTCGCATTTGTGCAAGCACTTGAGGATGGATAATACACGCGTCGCTTCTGTCTCATTATTTGAAATACGTAAAGTAATCACAAAAGCATCGGAGTGAGAAAAAATCAAACTGTTAGTATTTGACTTATCGAAGATGATACTTTCTTCGAGGTCATCATACCAATCATGAGTGATTGACCGCTTCAGCTTGTGTGTGGTGGTAAATTTTATATGGTTGACTGTTGCTTCATCGCCTCCGTAGATGATCATTTGAATGGTACGGGCGAGGCGGCTTTGGAGGGCCCGGGTATTGTTCACGTCCGCGGCCAAAGTTGGCTCGTCCTCGATCACTCATTAGCTCCTTCAGGTGCCCACACAAAAATTATGAGCGAATAAGAGTGGGGGGCATACCTCTTTCATTTTGTTGAGTCCTTGTGAGCAGCCTAGATGGCCCTTCCATATGTCGAGGGGATGGCAGAATGGTGGTTCTGACATAGGGCTGATGACTGTCTCGGTTGAGGCGTGGTCCATACTGATCTCTTCGACTGTTATTACGGCGGTCTTTCCTTGGCTCTACTTGTATTGACGTTAAACGTTGAGTTGGACCATTAAGGTTGTCGTCGTCTGCTCTCACCTCGGCACAGTAGGCGTTGTGGATTTCTTCCCAAGTGGTGGGAGGGTATTTCATAAGCCTGCTTAACAGCTTCCTGGTTGCCCTTGACCCACTTTTGTTCAGTCCGTTTTAGAAGGTTGTTACCACCATCCCCTTCGATACGTTTGGTAAGCTCATTCTCAACCTGTCCGAGCGAGGAAGTCCATTAGTCCCTCACCTGGCGATTGCCTAATGGCAAATATATCGTTCACCCTGGCATCCGCTTTCTTTTCTCTGGCGTGGGTGGTGACGTACTTATCAGCCATTTCTTCGAATGGTGTGATGGATCATGTTGTAGTTGTGAGTACCAAGTTAGGGCTCCTCCGGTTAGGGTTTTGCCAAACTTTTTTAGCAGCACTAACGGTACTTGCTCCTTTAATAGGTTGTTTCCCTTTACTATTGTGACGTAGTGAATGATGTGGTTTTCTAGGTCTATGGTGCAATCGTATATCTTCAAATATGGTGGCATTTTGAAGGTCTTGGGTATGGCATGCGGGATGCCACCTCGTTATATGGTTGTTCAACGAATCGGCCGACATCTTTTTTTTTGTATCAGTTTTGGTGCTCCTAGTATATATCTTATCGAACCTTTCTTGATGTTCTCTCATCTGGTCGCGGAGTACCTTATTTTCGTTTTCCATCTGTTCCATTTTCTTTAAGATGGCTGTCAGTGCGTCATTGCTTGCATCAACGATGGTGTGAGTGTTACCTATTGGAGGAGCTGATTACTCATCGGTGATCGTTATGACATCTGCTGGCGCGGCATTTCGGTTAGTTCTTTGAATGGGTTTGTCGAGTATGTCATTGAGAGTACTTGTCAGCCACTCTTCCAACAGTTTCTTTACCACTGGCAGTTCTTCCTCAGCTGTGGATGTAGAAGCTCTCCTTTCCCATTAAGTAGTTATACATTCATGAGGAGGAGGTAAATCACTCCACCTAGGCGTAACGCTTGGCGTCATACTCTCATTGTCTTCTCTTCCATCCTCGTTGATGGTGTTCAAAATGTTCGTAGTGACACCTGCTATTGCTTTCTGTCTTGCATCTCCTTTTCTGGCCATTGTTAGTTTATGCAAAATGAGGAAAAGATGGTTGTCCCTTTTTATGATCTAGAAGAACTAAACTTTTAACTAAAAAGCTCCCCACAGATGGCGCCAAATTGTTTGACCAAAAAAGTATTAAACCTTTTAGTTAAACCAATTAATGATGAATTAAAGGACAAATCTTAGTTGAACTTAATAAATTCTAGACCGAATATAACAGAATACTCGCGAGATGAACAGTGCTCAAGAGCATTAAATAACGGATTTAATACTCAATAATTAATAATAAATATGATAGAATGAGTATGTAAAAAATGTAGATAATGGTAATAAGTGTTATAAGAAAGGATCTACTACCCAATTATTGTATGATTGGGATGTTCCTTTCTTCTGTCAGTGACGTGGAAAGGTGCGAAGTGAAGATAGGTATGGAATCTTTGGATCTTGTGAACAAAGATTAAACTACGTATGCTTGAATGATATAATCAGTGAACAAGATAACTTTTGTATATTCTCTTTTGTCAATCTTTACAATGTCTTCTTATCAAAAAGTTCATATTTGTTTTTGTTCTCTATCTCTTCATATTTATAAGGGATATTTTTCAAAAACCCTAAAAAGTACAAAATAAGGAATATTTTTTATGTCTATATCTGAACCTATGCTACCGTTATTTCTTCATCTCGGCTGCCCGTTTTTGGCACCAGCCTTCTTGAGAGCAACCTTCAGTGGTTACACCATGGTTGACCCCGTCCTTTGTCTTTCTTATCCGTTACCGTCGAGTCGCCAAATTTGGACCAATACAGTTATTACATTAGTAAATTATAAAGGCATTCACCTAATAATTTATAATTCCAACCACTTATCGAACACTAAATGGTAATCAAAGACAAGGTTATAAATAGTATCTTTATGACATTGTATATGCTATACTAATCGTTTTCTGAAATAGGCATACAGAATAGGCCGGGTCCAGATCCAAATTACTCCCACTATTTGCTTGAGGAAGCTTTTAGGTGTTGTATAAACGTAATTTATGCTTCATAAATATTGGAGTAAGTAATTTTTATCGAACAAGGTGAGCGCTGCCTGCCATAAATTTGGCTCTTTATTATGGTACAGTAGTGACAAAAAATTGAAGGCTTTAGTTTTAGTAATTTAAATTCATGTTGTTTTAAAAGTAAAAGGACATACGTTTTCATGAAATATATGCTTATTTAGATAATCTCTTTTTCAACTCTATAAATTAATGTCTTCCTTAAAGAAGCGACTAAGTTAATTTAAAATATACAGTGATGTTATCCTAATCAAGAGATTTGTCCATAATTTCATAATTAAGAGTATGTGTTTCTGTCAGCAAAACACTAGAAATGTTGGGTATATAAGGGACCAACTTAGACCCTAGCGATGCATTTTAAAGTCGTGCAATATCTAAAACAAATATTATCACTAGTGGGATGTACATGCTATAATAAATTGTCCCAAAGCTACTCAACAAGCAACCTTGGGCACTGATGGAGCAAACTTAAATGTTAAACACTGAATCCCACATCTTTGAGATGATGGTGGACAAGCTCTATCTTGAGTCCCTAAAGGGAGGGGTGTATATGACACCTTAAGCAATTCCACAATGGTCTCTTCGAAAGAGACACTAAGCATATAAGGAAGCAAACTTTAGATCCTAACAAAGTATTTTAAAACGGGTCATAGGTAAAAAACAAACAATAGTATATTGGGTTGGATTGTTATATGGTATACAAGCAATGTCTCTTTAAAAATAGCGACTTTTAACACCTCAATTAAAACAGGCTCCTTTAATATGTACGCCCTTCTCTAACAGTTGCTGTACTAAATAAATCAGCCAGCAATACTATATATAAAAGCCGTTTAAGTCCTTGGGTCTGAATTAACAAGAAACCAGCTAATAAGTTGAAGCTAAAGTTTCCAAGTTGAGTTTTGGAGCTTAATTTCCTCGAAAATGAAGTGGACTTTATGGAGTCTAATACCTCTCTCATTCTTGAGAAAGAAGAAGAAAAGAAAATTACAATCTTTTGGAGACAATATGGTTCCTGTAATCCCAGAATCATGTGCTTGTTCAAGTTCAAGCCCAGAGGAGGAAGCATTATTGGAGATGGCTCGTGAAGCATTGGCATCAAGGAGACTATCGTTCGAAAAAGACGAGTCGTGTTCAGTTTTATCAATGGTTGGTTTCCCTTTCAAGGATTGTTTAGTCTTAGCTGTGGAAAGTGAAAATCCCAAAATAGATTTCTTGCATTCAATGGAGCAAATGACCAAAGCTTATGGTTTGAAGCCAAGTGGAGAAATGGATTGGCAGCTCTTTGAAGATTTGCTTACTTGGTTCTTGAGGATTAATAATATGAAGAATCAAGATGTCATAGCTGCTGCATTTGTTGACTTGTGTTTGCTTCTCTCATCCTCTTCTTAATGTTTGATCATCATTTTTCAACTAAATACTCAATTAATCCTGATTTTTCTGCTATTCTGCTCTAATTTTATATGTTTTGTTATGAAACAATAAAAGAAGAAGAAGAGTATTGCAGAGAAAAGTAGAGAAGAGAATTCTTATTGATATGAGATGAATTACAATGGAATAGAATCCTCTATTTATAGGGAGAGATTGGCTTAGCCACCAAGCAATAAACCCTAGAATCTCTCTAAATTTAGACATTCACCTTAAATAGAATTCTATTTATAACACTCCCCCTTGAATGTCTATTCAACAGATAATGTGCCTCGTTAAAACCTTAACTAAATAAAATCCAATGGGAAAAAATTGTAGAAAAGGAAAAAGAGTACACATATATAACAATACGCTTTTTGGTTGCCTCGTTAAAAACCTTGCAAGGAAAACCCAATGGGACAAAACTTTGTAAGGGAAAAAGAGTACAACGTGTATTAACTCCCCCTGATGAGAGCATTAATTCACATCTTTAAGCATTTGCATTCCAATCTTGTGCACCATCTTCAAACGATCTTTGGTAGAGATTTGATAAACAAATCAGCCATATTAACTTGAATGAATATATTGCATCTTGAAATCATCATTCTTGATAGAGATGTAATGTCTTCATAAACTTCCATAGAATGGTCTTTTCAATATCTCCATAGAGGTATTCTCGCTATCACATTATCATGCTTATAGTTATAGCAAGATACATATGTGCACAAATTGTACTTAGGATGTGGTACTTCAAGACCAAGAATTGTATTTGCTTTAAGTGATTTGAATCCTTCAGGGATTGTCATATAGGTTAAGTCATATAATGGACTTTAATTAAATGCATATCAAGTTTTCATGTCATGCTAGACAAATAAGATATCGAAAACTGATTGCACATACTTTATACTTTCAAGTATTTGAACTACATGTCCAAAACTACATGTCTTTCATATTAAACCAATTCTATTTGAATTGTATATCGTCTATTTGGCCAATATTTTTGTATCTGTCTCGACAGCCTTAAGATCCCCATCTATACTTAGCGCTATGATAGATGTCATCGACGAACATTTTATATCGGTTCCAATAATTTTTCATAAAGACATAATATAGAGATCTCTTCATTCATATATTCAGGTACCCGAATTTCTCATGAGATTTTATGAAGTGTTATGTCATGTGATCTTCTAGATCACTTGCCTCCTTATTATGATCAGTTTGATCATTTTCTCATCTTCTTTATCAAGAAGTTTTATTTGAAACCGATTTGTTTATACGTTTTAAGCGTACCATAGACTTTGTCCTTCTAGGACTTAATATGAGCATTTGCAATGAGAATATAGTTACTTTCTTTGGGTCAGCAGATGCGTATGGCATGCTTTGAAATATATTGCAAATGAATTATCCTTTTATGAACTTCAAGTTCATATTATCTTATTCGAGGATCTAAATGTACAAATGATAATTCATTCCATGTAACTTTTTCTCAACTGTTTATCATGTCTCCCCCTCATGTTAGAAAAACTAACTTGCTTCCTCAATTTTGGGAACCCATCTTTGTGCGTTATGGTCTTAATCAATATATACACCGCACATCAATAATAACAAGATGAAATTATTTGGTTCCTGACCCTGAACCACTTGTGAGGGGAGAATATAATATACTTTCGTATATGACCTATATCAAACTGATATAGATAACTTTGTTCTCATCAGCAACAATTTAGCTATTAAGTGGAGGCACTCAATAAATTATTTTGCTAAACCAGTTGTGATGTAAACCAACTTATCAAGATGAACTTCTTGAATAGAAAATCTGGAAATTATGCTCGAAATTAAACTATTGAGCAAGTTACCTCGCAAAACACCATGTTGCGAGTTAATAATAATTGCACATGTAACCATCTCATAAATGCATCTTATGTGGTATACATGGCAGGTGAATTGGCCCATATTCACCTTTGATATTTTCAGCATTCATGGGATTCAATCCCAAATTTAGTTGGTATATTAATTAATGAGAACAAGCAATATAAGAGAATTTGTAAAGAACTTTCTAGTTCTTTAATATTCACTCATGTGAATTCTCTATTATTTTTGCACATCATACTTAAATTGATATGGCTAAACCAGTTATGCCAACTGGATATCAATAAACTCCAAATTTATTATGATATGGGTTTTATATCAATAAAGTTCTACTTTATTGTGGTATTCTTTTATTTGTGTAGTACAAACTGGAGAATAAAACGGGTAACCTTTCACATAAATATTATCCCGCTACAAGTTGTAGTAATAGAAGATATTAAATCTTCCTTTATTTATAGTCTCAATATAACCAACCGCTTTCGCGAATACTTTAGAAACTGAATAAGTTTCTTTGAGACTTACTACAACACAATACATTATTGGTAATCAATTGTGTTTCTCCAAAATAGTATAATTGGCTCTTCCAGAGCTCTCAATTAATTTTGTACTACCACATATTCATCAACATTCATATGGTCATATATCTTTTTCAAGGAGAAAATTATACCATTATGGCCATGGTCAAAATTATATGCAAGATATGTTTCTTGCATTATTGTTGTCCTTTAATAATCACATTGCCAAAATGTTTTGGCGTACAAAAGGTACGTGAACAATGACCATTCATGCCATAATAATGACATTATTTTCTTATATCATCTTAAACCTCCTTCTAGAGGTGACTATGGTATATTCACTACCACTAGCACGTTCATATTCTTCCAAGATGAATATGTATTCATAAATCAGATGTTGTCACATTCACATCATGAATGGACCATAATTATCTATATGTGCTTTATAAAATCTCATGTCCAATCGATGACAAATATTACTTTCACAAAGTGAATGATTATTTTGAGAATCCTTATTATTCTCAATATCACAATAATGACGATTATAATTTCGTCTATTATCACGTCCACATCCATTGATACATTCATAGTAGTAATTTTGTCTTCTTTCAGACTTATCACATACTGCTATCACATTCTCTAAAGGGAATGAGAATGGAGCAAATTCAATTGAACGGGTTTTCAATTCTTTGCCCACAATCATACATGAATTTGATCATGGCAAGGCATAGAAATTTTACCACTTTGGGTGGTTATAATTTCTTTCAAACTCCATTAGAGTTGCAATCAAAATTTATCGTCTTTGCTTGTATTTAAAATCAAATTATAGAATGTCAAGAATTTGAAAGAGAAAAGTAAAATACTTACCTTAAATCTAGAATTTAATCATGAAGGAAGTTCATAGAACAATTGACAATCATTATGTTCAATCCCAAAACTTCTACTCAATTGGTTAGAGTCTCGTGCTGATAACGTGTTATGAAACAATAAAAGAAGAAGAAGAGTATTACAGAGAAAAGTAGAGAGAAGAGAATTCTTATTGATATGTGATGAATTACAATGGAATAGAACCCTCTATTTATAGGGAGAGATTGGCTTAGCCACCAAGCAATAAACCCTAGAATCTCTCTGAATATAGACATTCACCTTAAATAGAATTCTATTTATAACATATTTAACATTTTTCTGCTATATTACCTTCACCTTTTGCAACGCACAAGGCTTTTTATGCGTTTCATCTTTAAATTGAATTTAATTTCTTCTTTATTTCCAAAGAGTATGTGAATTGCATCGTCTTTTCGCTCTTCAAAAGAGGCCTGTACGTAGTAGCTTAATTGTTCGCTCATGTACAGTACTTTTTTTTTTTTTTGTGGTAAAATATCTATAATTTCCAGATACTAAATTACATCCTAAGGGACATTTGTGTTAATTGTTCCCACATTTCTGTAGCTTTGTATTAATGTGACGAATAAGTGGCACTACGTACAACAAAAATTAAGATGTCGGTAAACTATATACTCAAGAAATAAATAAATTCCGTAAAAGGTTGAACGAATAGTACTCCTCTTGTGAAGAACATGTTAGACACAATTGAGTGGAAATGGATATGGAATGGGAAAAGAAGTATCGGCTTGAAATTCAAGTACACTATCATTGTGTAGAATAAATGAAGGCCAATTTTTCTCTGTATGGCATCAATGGCTCTATTTGTAGACAAAGTTTCAGGTACACGCTGGGGAAAGAAAACTACTCAATAGGAAGATTAACTTGTTTAGACTTTAATTTGAGCACATAACAAAACCCTTGTCCACGGCCTTAGTTGACAGTTAAGAGCGGGTGATGAACATCAAAGTCTATAGAACTGCAAAATTAATTTGAACATAAATATGAAATAGTAGACAGACAACTACTCCGTAATTAATTAATTACACCATATAAATAATGAAAGGTACTTTGTATAGAAACAAAATTAAGATAAAAAATAAGGTAATTTTATGGATGGTCACTCAATTTTAACTTTATTGCATCAAAGGCGCTAAATTATTTTTTGTATTGACAAAGTGTTAAGAGTAGCAAGAGTGAAGTAGGGTAGTAGTGTATAGTTAACTTAAAGTAACGGGTGTATGTATAATAATTAGAAGTTAGTAACTACCTAGTGGTTAGTCGGTTAGTTAGGTATATAACAGTAGAGTAGGAGTTGTTATGTGTACTGTAAATTTATTTTCTCTCAAGCAAGAGGAAGAAGAAGTTCTTTAGCTCAAAACCTCCATGACTGATTCTCTGTGCTAGATTTGACATGGTATCAGAGCCAATTGGTCATGAGTGTGGTCATTTGGAGTAATTCTTCTATTTGTTAATTCGTCTCTATTTCTTCATCGGAGAACTGTGACATGCTCAGCCATGTCGGTCGTCAACAACAAATTACCAGAGAAATTAAACCACAATCACCCACTATTTCTCAACTCAAATGACAATTCGGGAGTTGTATTGGTCTCTCTCCAATTATGAGGATCGAAAAATTATTCCCTATGGAGTCGAGCGATGAGAATTGCACTCCTAGGCCGGAATAAGCTAGGGTTCATTGACGGCACATCCAAAAGAGAAAATTTTGGTACAAATCTCGTAGATCCTTGGGAGCGGTGCAACGCAATCGTTTTGTCATAGATCATGAACTCAGTTTCACTGGAATTGCTTAGTGGCATAGTCTATTCCTCAAATGCCAGCTTTAGATAAGATCGCTCATTCGAGAATCTTCCAAATTCATAGGGAAATTGCAACTATTAACCAAGGTACTAACTCGATTTCTTCATATTTTTGAAGATGCGTTTACTCTGGGCAGAGTTTGATAGTTTGGCCCCAGCTCCGGGTTGCGACTATGCAAAATCTAGTAAATTTGTTGCATTTATGGAATGTTTGAAGTTGCTACAGTTCCTGATGTGACTCAATGAGTCATATGAACAAGCTCGTTGCCAGATACTTATGATGATCCCAGTCCCTACAGTGAATAAGGCATACTTCATGTTAATGGAACTTGAGAGTCAAAGAGCTATGTCTAATCCCCATGAATTAGCTGAAGGAAACGAAGTTGCTACATTGATGTCTACTAGGACTGTTGGTTGGTCAATTTCGACCTAAGAAGAATTACAATCTCCAAAATGATTTCTGTAAAATGAAAGGGCACACTAGAGAGAACTGTTACAAGATAGTAGGTTACCCAGCTGATTTCAAACCCAAAAGGAGAGGATGATATAGTTCAGCTAATTCGGTTGTGATTGGAGAAACTAATCCACAGATGCAGGGCAACTGGAATGTACCTAACATGTGCAATCATGCTGAGAAGGGCAATTCTTCAGGATAAGGAATAGGGCCTATGTTCACAGAGGAGCAATTCAATCAGATCCTGAAGCTGCTCAACAAAGAAGAAGTGCAGGGGACTACAATTAATATGGTAGGTATATCTCATTCCACTGTCTGTTTAGACAAGGCAGGTTGCACTCATGAGTGAATCATAGATACAGGTGCAACTAATCACATGACCTCAAATTTTAGCTCACTTTCTGATATATACAATGTAATATCTCAAAATAGAAAAATAGTGCAATAACCTAATGGAACTAAGGCAACAATTTCACATATTGGTAAATTCAATATAGGACAAGGGAAAGATATTAAGAATATATTTTATATCCCATATTTCAAGTACAGTCTATTGTTTGTACCCAAATTAACTAGAGAACTGAGATGTATGGTTGCATTTTTTCCTAGCTTTTGTGTGCTTCTGGACTTCTACACTTGGAAGCTAAATGGGATTTGGTAGAGAAGCTAATGGGCTCTATCTACTGACTCCTGCAACTTCAAGTAGAGGACAAGAGTTAGTTCCACAGTCCATGAATGTGCAGCTAGATCAAAATACCTTACAACTTTGGCATAGAAGAATGGGTCACCCATCATCAAGAGTTATGAAGCATGTGTTGAATGTCATTGAAGAACTATGTAGAAGTGTAATAAATAGCTGTGAAATTTGCCCCATAGCCAAACAATCCTACTAGTAGATGTAGAGTAGAAAGTGTGTTTGAATTGTTGCACATGGATGTATGGGGACCATTTCGAATTGCAACACATGATGAAAATAAATACTTTTTGACAATAGTAGATGATCACGCTAGAGTAACATAGATTTATTTGTTAAAGCTAAAGTTTGATGCAACTGTTGTTATTAGAAATTTTCTTCCGATGGCCCAAACACAGCTCAACACTAAGATTAAAGCGATTAGAACAGACAATGGGACAGAATTCCTTAATTTTGAATGTACAAATCTGTTTAATAGCTTTGGCATAGTTTATCAGAGGTCCTGCCCCTACACACTCCAGCAGAATGGGGTGGTAGAAAAAAAACACAGACACATATTAGAGGTAGCTAGAGCAGTCAGGTTTCAAGGGCATATTTCATTAAAATTTTGGGATAAATGTGTGTTGTTGGCAGTCTACTGGATAAATAGAATGCCTACACCAGTGCTTGCAGAGAAGTCTCCTTGTGAATTATTTCATAAAAAAAGTCATCCATGAAACATATGAAAGTTCCAGAATCCCTTTGCTATGCTACACCATCAGTCATTGGGGACAAATTCCAACCAAGAGATGTAGGTTGTGTCCTAATGGGGTACTCAGTTGTGCAAAAAGGCTATCTGTTATTTGATTTAGCTCACAAAAAATTCTTTGTTAGCAGGAATGTGGCTTTTAGGGAGACAGTCTTCCCTTTCAAGGACTTGAAGATCAAAGGAACTGCTATGTTTCCACCTGATCCTTCCTTGATCACACAGGATGTGACTGCAAACACAACTGATCCTGCTCCTACAACCGTAATTGATCCTCAGCTTGAAGGTCACAGTGAAGAGCAAGGGGCTGGTATGGAAGATCTTTACTCAGAGGAAGCAACAACAAGTGAACCTGGAGATATAGGTCCTACAGTTACAGATGAAGGTGTTGGCACGGTTGAAGATGTAAGTGTGCACCAGGACATTATGTTTACAGAAGACAACCATGAGGCTCCTCTGAGAAAGTCAACTAGAAATAAAGGGCCACCACTGTGGATGCATGACTATATGACTGCTCAGGCCAGTAGCTCTTGTCATTACCCCATGAGTAACTACCTGGATTACAGCAGCTTGTTCCATAGCTATCATGTTACTCTAGCAGCATTTTCTACAACAGTTGAACCTACTTCTTTTAATAAAGCTTGCAAAGATCCCAAATGGCTAGATGCAATGAAAGCTGAACTCATAGCTCTTGCAGACAACAAGACTTGGAAAATAGTGTCATTACCACCAAACAAGAGAGCTATTGGTTTCAAGTGGGTGTACAAATTCAAATACAAGGCAAATGGTGAAGTTGAAAGGTACAAAGCAAGGCTAGTGGCCAAAGGGTACAACTAAAGGGAAGGTTTTGATTATCAAGACACCTTTTTACTAATTGTAAAGATGGTGACAATGAGGGTAGTGTTATCCATTGTTGCAGCTCAAGACTGGCATATCCCCCAAATGGATGTCTATAATGTCTTCTTTACTAGGACCTTTATGATGAAGTTTACATGCAACTTCCTCAAGGCTTTCACAGCAAGGGAGAGTCAGGTCTAGCATGTAAGCTTGTTAAGTCCTTGTATGGTCTTAAGCAATCATCTCGATAATGGAATGTGAAGTTAGTAGATGCATTGATGAAGTCTATTTTTTTGCAGAGTCAATTGGATCATTTCCTATTAATCAAAATGGTAGGGTCCAAGATTGCAGTTGTCTTAGTATATATTGATGATTTACTCATTACTGAAAATGATGATGAGCTGGTCTGTGATACTAAGAATACACTACAACAAGTCTTCAAAATAAAGGATATGGGATAGTTTAAGTTTTTCTTGGGGATAGAATTTTCAAGGTCTAGACATGAAATATTTATGAATCAAAGAAAATATGCTCTGTAGTTGATTTCAGATTCAGGTTTAGGGGCAGCAAAACCTGCTTGGACTCCTTTGGAGAGCAATCAGAAGTTAACCAGTGGAGAATATTGTGATATAGGATCTTATTAAAGACTAATAGGTAAGTTGTTGTATCTTACAATGGCTAGGCTAGATATAAGTTTTGCGGTTCAAACCTTGAGCTAGTTCCTGCAGCACCCAAAGAGATCTCATATGGAAGCAACCATGAAAATTGTTAGGTACATCAAGAGAGAACCTGGATTGGGAGTGCTATTGTCAAGCAAGCCAGCAAAAGAAACCAAGGCGTACTGTGATACAGATTAGGCCTTATGTCCAAACACTAGGAGATCAACGACAAGGTACTTTGTGAAGTATGGGAATACTTAATATCATGGAAGTCCAGAAAGCAAACTATAGTGTCCAAGAGCTCCGCTGGAGCTAAGTACAGGAGCATGGCTTAAGTAATATCAGAAATAATATGATTGATCAGATTATATGAAGAACTGGGGATAAAATTGAAGCTACCGGTTGAGTTATTATGTGATAACATGGCAGCAATTCAAATTGCTGAGAATCCAGTCTATCATGAACAAACAAAACACATTGAAATAGACTGTCATTTCATAAGGGAGAAAGTGCAAGAGGAAGATGTAGTGCCATAGTACATACAATCTAGGGAGCAACAAGTAGACATTTTGACCAAAGGACTTGGAAGGCAGCAACATGAATATCTAGTTTCCAAGCTGGGATTGTTGAATATGTTCGCACCCTCCAGTTTGAGGGGGAATGTTAAGAGTAGCAAGAGTGAAGTAGGGTAGTAGTGTATAGTTAACTTAAAGTAACGGGTACATGTATAATAATTAAAAGTTAGTAACTACCTAGTGGTTAGTCGGTTAGTTAGGTATATAACAGTAGAGTATTCATTTTCTCTCAAGCAAGGAAGAAGATCCTTATATCAAAACCTTCATCACTGATTCTCTGTGCTAGATTTGACACAAAGTCATTCAACTTTACCTAAGAATCACACAAATTCACGAAACAATCTTTTGTAACCAACTTCGTAGATAAAGTTAATGCAAAAATTAAAGATTTGTGAACAAAAAATCATTATTTCACCTGAACTAGTACTTCAATATTTCAAATACCAAATTTCAGCAAATATTGTTTATCAAACCACAATTTATTTAGTTCTCCTTTCTTTGGAGATCTTCTTTTCGCGGGGATAGAGGGTGCGGGAGGGGGAGAATAATTAGATATAGAAGGTGGAAATAGAGGTATTTTTCAACATCAGATCTCAAATCTCAAATCTCAAATCTGCCGTAGAGAGTAAGGAATTGTGTTGTGTATGCATGAGGTTGACTCTTTAAACCTAAGATGTGAAGATACCATTGTAAAGGGCATGTGAGTTTGGGAGGAGGAGTCCTTAATTATAAGACTTGCTAATTTTCAGTTCTGGGGTTAAGCATATCTAAACCGTGAAATTCTGAGATCTAATTATTTATTTTTTTTAGAAAAAAAAAAACCAAATTTTGTGTTGTAAATCATCATAAATGGTAAGAGAGATAACTGTCGCAAAATTAAGAAGTCAAATATGTACATATAAGCAGCAGCAAAGTCGAAATAAAACCTTGATAGTAACACACACCTCAATCTTTGCATATGGGTGCTTTTGGATTGTTAGTGTTTCCATTGATCTAAACCCAAACAAACTTTTTTGTTTAAAAAGAAAAAACCCTAACAAACTAGTTAGCTAGCTCTAAAGTTTCTAAACACCTAGCTAGTAAAATCTAACCAACAAAAGAGATGAAAGAAAACAACAGAAGCCATAATTAACAACATAATTTTATGCTAATTGTAGCGTGTAACGCCAGCTGCTGCAAAGATTTGGTTGACAAACTTGAGTGGATGCTTCAATCTATCCCACAGGAACAAAAAGAAGCAGTTGTGAGATGGGGTGTTGATTGCTGGCATGGCAGGCTGCAAATAGGACCATGCAGCCTTTTGAACGAGGCGATTTCGAATGGGTATATCATCAGTTCCACAACTACATGTGATTAAGGGACCTTTAGGAGAGCCTAATATCTCTTTCAATGATTCATACTTGTATTCTGAAGGAGAAGAAGAGCCAGCGTTTGGGCAATATCCCACAGGTTTGAAACTAGGGTTTGGTAACGACTTTGTGCGGGGAAAGTATGACGAGGAAGAGGACTCCATTCTTGTACCTGTGATGATAGTGCAAAAATTATTTTGAAGTAATTAGTCTCTTTTATACTTATTTTGTGGTTTAATTGGAGTAGAAGAATCAGGAATACGAGGTGTGTAGATGTCTGCTTGAACTAGAATTTGTTTTCCGTATCATTTCCTGATAACTATTATTCCACTATATACATACATACCAAAGAACATCAATCTGATTCGATGGGAATCTAATCTGATATATGAGTATCTATTTAGATGAACTTCAATATGTCTTTTAATATTTGATCTACTAATTAATTCAATTACGGTTAGGTCCTCAAGATTATCGACTAGCTATAGAAGCCCAATATATCCTTGCAGAAAGATTCACAATAAGGAGAGAAATTAAATGTATATATGCACACTATATATTACACTACTCTGATCTCGTCGTATGATTAAATGTATATATACACACTATATATATAGTGTAACTTAGCCACTCTGTCCATCTAGATATTTTAGTCCTCTCTCCTCAAGAACAGAAACTTTTTCTGAAAATGCTTACATGGCAAAACGCCTAAATTCCTGTTCAAGTTACCAAGGTTAATTTGGCGATTCATGCCTTAAGCATCACTTAAAAATTCTTAATCAAAAACATTAAAGTCGTGACTTTCGGACAAGTGAAATACGACATTCTATTTAAATGTGAAGATACATAAATTTCACAATTCCGTGGAGAAAAATCATATTGTTCGCACGTGGGAATTTCCAGAAATGTGATAAAGTTGTCCCCAGACGGATTGGAATGGAAGTTGATAAGGAAATCCAAACATGGACTTTGGACGACTTAATATGATAGGGCATGATTTTGGTGCAAAGAAACTTACATTGATAGTATATATTTATAACTTTCAACCAACTATTACTCCATTGTTTTTTTTCTTTTTTCATAATCATTAATTGTCGAGGGCCAATTCTCACGGTTCGAAATTCAATGAATAATAGATCACTTTTTCTATTCAAATACCAAACTTTTGGTTCATGACGGTTCAAATGCATGATGTACGCTTATCTCACACATCGCGGCTGCACTCTTAACTCTGAACAAAACCTCTGGGGGCAATATTGCACCATTGTTCCTCTGCAATAATTGCACCATTTCTGTTGATAAAATGCAAAACCTAGCACAATAATTAACCCAAAGCATACATTTCTCAACATTATTTGTACCATCTTATTTTCTCAAGTAGCCTGACCAAGCTGAGGTGAAGATTAACATAGCATGCTCAAATTTCTCCACTCTTAACAGCAAAGCTTTCAGTAATTGCAGTTTCAAAACCTGGAAAATGGCAACTTGACACTAACCCATGTTACAAGTAGCTCTGAAATGCAGCGTAATAAATCAAATTTGTCCAAGTTGATCAACATCAATAGATGGCAACAAACCATCTTATCACAATTTCAAAGCTAAGAAAAATTAGATAACACAGTGGAATTTAGACAGCAGATTAACCATCTGATTATTGCCATTACCAGTACAATTCAAGTATATATATTAACTTTACAATGAAGCCTATTTCTTGGGCCTCAAATGCCAACTTCCTGATGGAGCATTTAGGGAAAAGCTCCCGGATGCACTTGCTGTTTCCTTTAGGTCATTCAGAATCTATACAGAGGATTTTAATCAAATGTAGAACTTTTATTATACCGAGAACAAGCATCGCCTGAGCATTTACAGTAATGCCAGGAAAATACTACTCAGCTCCCAGTTGTATTTGCAGAAGGCAGTTCAGTGGTACTGGATGGCGGAGTTTGGGCACGTGGAGTACTGACGTTAGCAATTGAATAATCCTCATGAATTACGTTCAACTCGTTCCAGTCAAGAACGGCTATTTTTGAGTCAAGGATTCTATCTTCACTGGATAACTTCCATTGGTAGCAAGAAATAAAAATAAAAAACCAAATGAAACAGGGAACAAATAGGATACAGTCTGCCCTCCAGATGTCAGTGATGCTAACATCAGCATCTGACAAAAGCCAGTAATCTTCTTCATTCTGCAGGACCGTACAAAAAGTCAGTGACGGAAAAAATAAACTGATCCAATCGCTCATTTGAATTCGCAATAACTGCATTAGATTGTTTCTCCAAAAATCCTACTCATCACGTAAAAGACAAAATGATGCACTATATATGCTGAATTTCCTAATTTTCTTGCTTGTAAAACACTCAACTATCAATTTTTTAAGGCTTGTAAACTAAAACATACATCAACATCTGAAACAATCTTCATGATTCCACTTGCAAAGTCCTGCGAAGTACCAACATCTGCGCACACACTTTGATTTTCTTTTTCGTCTATTCTGCCATCAACTCCTCCACTCTCCTCAGTAGGCAATGTTGCAGTTTCATTTTCATTGAAACCTGATGTTGAAGGCATGGCTGATGGTGCCTCAACAGCATTTATCTCTTCGAACTTTTCCTCGAATTGACTAAATAAAATTTTCAAAACAAAGAAAGAATTACACACAAATCATCTATACTCCCCCTATTAAGTTACATTGCCCTTAAAATATAAACACTGCACTCTCTTTCTAGCAACATATTAATCGTTTCAATATCATAGATTAGTTGCAACAAAAAGAGAAAAAGTACCTGACAAGGTAAACGTCAATTGGTCCCATGGTGCTGCGAAGCACAATTCTGTATCTCCTTTGTGGATAATCAACAGCCTATTGGAGAAAGGAAGACATACTAATATATGTAGAACTGCTACTTAAATTTTGCTGAGGTAACAAGTTAAATAACCAGTAGACTTGCTACGATACTGAAAGGAAAAGTTTCTGTACTAAAGAGAAAGCAGTTACCTCATCAGGATCTGGGACTTCTAAAGTGGTGCCATGTGGAGCTTTAATAGCTATCAGTGTTTCATTCTGATGAGGGCAATAAATGTGAGCGCTGATCATTTGATGAAAATTGCATTACAAAAGAATGAAAGGAAAAAACCAAAAGCATCTGTTCTAAAGTTACCTGAAGACAAGGTAAGCTCTTTATATCATCTTCAGTAACGAGAAGCCATCTTTTGGAGGAGATGAGTCGCAAGAATAAGGAGGGAAAAGTGAGCAGATAGACCGGCTGATAACCAAGAGTAACAAAAAGAACTAATAAACCAAAGAACGGGTACCTTTGATTGTTTTCATCTTCACACAGGTCCGTCAACCTTTCTTGCATTTCTCTGGAAAAAACCCAATATAACACAGTATTAGCATAATGGTGAAGCAAAATAAAACCTTGAATATTGTATTAGAGGCAGAAGATAACCTTGTCTGTTCATTTAATCTACGTTCTTCAATAGTCATATTTTCTACTTCTGCCTGAAAAGGAAGCAGAAGCCAACGATTAATCCTTTGGCTCAGGCTACTTGGCAGATTATGACTGCGCTAAATGACAAATAACAAATTAAGAGAGCAGGCAGGCATCGAGATATTTCTTCTTACCTGTAAACTTGTAACACTATCATCAACTTCCCCTGGTCTTGAGACATCTAAACCCCTATGTAACAATAGAACTGAATTACAACTTTTTGTTTATTGAATGATCTTGAATAATGTAGAACTTCAAATGATAAACAACTTCAATAAAATATATTTATTGGATAAGCATTTCCATACTTCCACTGGATCCTGTTTTTGAGTTTCTTTTCAATCAGACCAATGCCTTCCAGGACATTTGTGATGTCATATATGCGCCTTTTCTGCACCTGTTCAAAGGAAAAGATGTGTAAGCTGGTAGAACTTCATCACACATGCTTATGTAGTATCAACTGCGAAGTGAAGGTTACCTCTAATGTATCAGCAGCTTTGTTAAGATCTAGAATGCCATCTTCTGCATGTTTGATCAGGTTAATGAACTTCTTCGTTAAGAGACCTGAATGAGAATCAAGAGAGGCAAGTCATGAGTTACTTACTCTGGTATATGTTTATCCAGTACAAGAAGTAATTTTTTAAGAGAGATGTCCTATAAAATATAAATGCACAAGCATAAAAAATAAAGCTCACACCTAAATTCACACACCTAGGGACATAGTGGAGACAAAGACTAAAAGACACAAATTGATAATCATAAGTCATAAAAGTAATAATTTACCTAAGGAGCTGTCGTAGCGGCAAGGACCAACTGGAGTAGCATTATTTCCTGAAGGGGATCCTGTAATTTGAAATATTTAAGAAGTTATTTCTTTCATAATTTTATGTGTTCTAAAATTGGTGGGTGACTCAGATAAAATGAAAAACAAAGATAAGATGGAGCGATATAACAAAGAAAATATAACTTATCATTATACTGTTTATCTGCCAAAATGAATAAGATAAGAATGGTGAATTTTATATTGATGATATGAGATACATAAACTAATGTTGACAAAAACTTCTTCATAGGAATCCATACCTAAATTTGAGGTAGCAGCTTGAGAAGCAGATCTGGCCTTTGATGTCCTAGGCACTTTCTGTGCCTTTCCAACTTTCCCTGAGATTGGTGTCTGCATTGGACTACTCACATCGGCATATCCAGAATCTGTTATCTGTGCACCAACTCCCTGTTTGTAATTTGTTGTTTCACTCTTCCGTTTCAGTGGCTAATCAAGACAATAGAATATCCCCAAGTTCCCATCGCCATCAGCAATAAAATTTAGAAGCTTTAACCAAAAATTGTGTCTGAAGTGAAGTTGATATATAGATACTATAAACTACTCAACCAGATTGTCGCACTTAAATCAAGAAACTCAAATTGTATCACTAAAAATATTTAAATAAAGATTTTGGAAATGGAACATAATAAAAAATTAATATTAGCAGCATGAAGATAATATTATTTGATGCTTGTCCAATCGATCTCATTGATTGTTTCAATAGTTCATTAAAAATTTGATGCAGTTTGGTATTTTACCAATTATTGGTAGAGTAGACCTCATTCATCATGACAATGGTTGCTTAGTCCATCCGTTATCCTTTTCCACCTATCATATGACTTGACTTCAGCCTAAAAGCTACTGCTATAACTTCTCTAGACATGTGAGACAGCATACGACTAGTATGCGCAAGTCTCTATGTAGTGGTCGACGTTTTAGATGCTTCACCAGAAACAACCAGTTGCTAGTTCATAGTCAGGAGGACTAGAGGCCTTCTTTTAACAGTTCAAGCAGAGGGGGGGGGGAGATGCATAATGTATTAGAACATTGCAGCTCCTTAATTAGGCATTTATTTCCTCTAATGATTCATCTAGTTTCTTTCTCAATTTGCAATTCACAAGAAATTGCATGTAACTAGCACCGATCCACAAGCTGAGTCATAGGACCAACCAGTACCTTGCAAATCTAATCAGAATTCAACTTTACCCTCAATCATGTAGAGTTCTTACTCCAACCAAGAACCTTACGCTCTGAAAACCATATCAACCTTCATTTTTACTATTCAATCAATTTGATTTAGTTTTTGTCAAACCATAGCCAAACTCCATCAACATGTAACACCCTAGGCAAATCCCACATCGGGAATACTCGGGAGAAATGTTGGGTATATAATGAAGCCTCATGACGCGTTTTAAAGTCGTACTAACCTAGACCCAAAGTGTTAACCTAGAATTTAGTCATAGACTATAGCAACTCTCTCGACTAAGAATCATTCCTTCTTACACATCAAGCAAAAGTTTTTTTTGCAGCAAATGATGGCCATCCTGAAAGTTTAAACTGATTCATCGAAGAAAAATGCAAAGGGGAGGAATTAGTACTGGACATTTTTTGGACTTTGTTAGTACTCGTGTCCTAGATTGATACTTTGTATAGGGCCTAACTTCTCTCTTTTGTTTTTGTCTTTTGTAACTAGGTCTCCTGAAACTATGCATCTTCTTGATGCTCTTTTTAATGAAACACAATCACTTCATCAAAAAAAAAAAAAAAGATCCTTCTTAATGCATACGAAGACATTTGACAATCTTCTGCATTTCAAAATTCCACACGCCTCTTACATTGTAATTTAGATCTTGACCAACCTAAACGAATGACCTTGTCCCCTCTGCTTTCTCCTTCTAATTAAATTGGGCAGATATAGTCTCCTTATCTATTGAAAGAAGTAATGGTGGCACAAAAATAATAAGAAACCTAGCAATTTAGGTAGGTTAGTAGCTGAAAATACAAGAGCTGCTACAACTTTAATTTTATCTCCAACTTATGGAAATTAAGACATCCATAAAGGCAAAAGACCAAAATCAATCTTGAACTCAAAATGACACAAAGTTAAGATCGTTACGGGTAAATTAATAAAGACAACAATCCAAATCAAGAAAGATCACATACTAGAAATGGGGACTTCCACGCATATGAACAAATGAAAAATTCCACACTGGTAAAATCAAAATTCAGTTCAAACCCAATGGAAGAAATCACCTACAGGACACAACAACATATATTTTACCTCTACTGATGCAAATTAAACGGCAAAATTTCTTAGAATTTGTTCAATTCACTCACTCTCAATAAAGGGACAAAAAACTGCATAACAAAAAAGGACCATTTCTAGTATATGAAAATTGGAAGACTCACAGTAGACTTAACAAGGATGGCCTCAGGTTGTTGAAGTGGGTCAGTAGAGAAGCGGTGGTAATCTCCAAGCGGCGGTTTACTCGACGTGAATGGGAGCTCACGCTGTTGATGATGTGGCTGCTGCATGATCTGCTACTCTTCTTTTTGAAGCAAACCCCAGCTGAGAAAATTCTCAAAGTTTTAATCCTTTGATTTTCAATTCAACAATCAAATTGAATGGAAGCCCGTGTGGCTATGGTTTTTGGGGTTTTTCAGAGGAAATTGAAGGAGAGGAATTTAGAGAAAAGGGAAATGGAAGGAATTGGGGAGAGGAGAGGAAGAAGATGAGATCTGAGAATAGAAAAAGCGGGAAGAGAGAGAAAACGAGGGAAAGGAAAGGGAAGAAAGAAATAAAAAGGTTCGGATATGTATATGGAGGGAAGCACAAGCACTTAATATGTAAATTTAATTTAAAGAAGAATAATCGAATCAAACAAATCTTTCTTTTACTATTTCTGGATTGAATAATACTAAAAAAATTCTAATCATTATTTTTGTAAATTAAAAATTAATTAAGATCTACTTGAAACTTTTATGGTAATTTCTTTTTTTTAACTCCTGAGATTGGGGGAATTTTTTGAATTTTAAACAGTATGACAACATATTTTTTAGAATTCATTTGGTACAATGTCATAATATTATCTAGCAGACAAATGATATAGTTTAATTTAATGGTGCTAAATTTTTTTATTACACTCCAATTTAGTTCTTCACATAGCATGACAGATGCTAAACGGAGTTGAGCTAATCGTTGACAAATATAACAAATGGCAAAGAACTAATTAACTGACATACATATATATATATATATATATATATATATATATATATATATATATATATATATATATATATATATATTAGTGTTGAACTTACATTTTGAAAATACTTCTTATTCAGTGATGGTCGAAAAATCCTGCATGATATGATTTTACTAGAAAAATTGTATTCCAACAATCAGTATTTTATTTATTAAACGATAAATAGTGTACATATATATGATGAAGAATTTAGGTCTTTGAACTTTACCATTACTTACGTATTAAGAGAAATAGCAATCACGTGATATATTTTAAACAGTATAACTAATCTAACTGCGATAGTTTCATGTAATTATAACCTGATGACTAATCAAAATAAGATACTTTTGTTATATTTTTTTCTAAACAAAAATCAAAGTTCTGAAAGACTCAATATAAGAATATAGCTTAACCCTATAATTATCAATTACCAGATCTGTCTATGAGTAATAACGGATATTACTATCCCCCCCCCCCCCCTTCCTTCTCTATATATAGGAACTTTATACAAATACTATCAAAAGAAGAAATTAAATCGGCGGTTGGCGCCTAATAGAGAGCACCTGTTGAAGTGGGGCGATGCTTTGGTGCGTAGAAACTCCACGGTTACACCTATACTCGGATACGGCCCAAACGCTAACCAACACTCACTGCTAGTGTGGCGCTAAACGGACTCTGACACAACAAAACCCAATTCTGTCTACTAATGGGCTGCACCTGTTAAAATAGCCCGATCGAACCATTTTTTACATGCTTGGTCCCTTTTTAAAAATTATTATCATAAATGATAGTAGACTTTGTTTATTTCAAAAACAGCACTTTTTTTTTACTTTTTTAGCACTTTCATTTTGATAACTCCATTAACTAAGGGATCCCTCTACATTAATTCACTTTTTACTACATTTTCTTTTCTCTCACTCTTCTATAACTTCTTTTTTCTCTTCCATAAATAACACTTACCCAAATATATCAAAGATTCTGAAAGATGAATATCTCAAAAATAATTCTCTCTACACAATGATAATTTTAGAATTTTTTTCTTTTTTGAGTTTTAAACTTTTTTCTGTACAATTTTATTTTAAACTTTTTTCTGTACAATTTTATTTTAACTAAAAATATACATTTAACATATTTCAAGTATATAATATTGTGATAATTTACAATGTAAATATTCAATTAATATGTCTATATATATATATATATATGTATATGTATATATATGTATGTATATGTATACCACATAGATAACTTATATATACATCATACTACATTATTATATTGATATTATTTAAAGTATATTGCTAGCATATACCTTACATAAAATTTAATCTAAAATATTAGTATGCCACTAGTGTGTATATAGAAGAAAAAAAATATGTCACATATACTATTTATATACGGATAATTTGTACAAATATGCATGTTATATTAGTGCAAAATATAAATGGCATATTTATAATATCTCTTTAAATATAAATAAGTGTACAAATAACATATGCATATATACATAATTTTTCCTAAAAAAAACACATGATTTATAATATACCATAAACATACATTATATTTTTTTCACGAAATATATGTATTTTATTCCATTGGAATATACAAATATATAATTTTTCTAGGATTAAGTTGAATAAAAAGGTCCATGTGTAAAAAGGAATAAAATTTATTATGGAATGGATCGATGATATATAATTAAATATAAAGACATATATAAAAAACATATGCATATATATATATATATATATATATGAATTTTCCTAAAAAAATATATGATTTATAATGTATATACACCACAAACATACATTATAATTTTTTCGTAAATATATGTATTTTATTTTGTTAGAATATAAAGATGTATAATTTGCTACATTACATTATATAAAAAGGTCCATGTATGGAAAGGAAAAATATGTTATGGAATGGATTGGTTTCTAAAAAAAAATATAAAACATGGTATGGAATGGAGAGAAAAAATAGGGAAATATATTAAATACTAGGACTGCCTTTTTAAACAGCTTGATTCTTGCTGATTTGAATTGAATTAAATCTGCTATATGTATAAATATTTTACTGCCATATTTGTTAATCATTAATTAATGCTAATCTTTTGTATTATATTTTTAATAGTGTGCTATTAATGAAAGTATTGAAATTTTTACCTAGCTATACTATATTAGAAATTTATTTACCTATATTTTATATAGTTTTTAATAAGTATCTAGGTTTTCTTACGAAATTGCTCCCTAAAAGGCTCTCATCCTATTATAAGTGCCTTCAATTAAGGGATTCAATTACATCGTTTCTTTTTTTCTTCCTCTCCTGTTTTCTCTCCTTTTTTTACATCAAAATTCCTTAATCTACACCCGGAATTTCCCTCTTCTCTCTTCCCACCATTGTCAACAGCTTTATATTCTTAAAAAATCATCAATTGTATTGTTCTTTTGCTGCAATGCCTAAAACATAATTGTATCACAATTGTATCTAACTTGTATATGGTACATTAATACCCAAAATAATACATGATACATTACTAATAAATTAATATACAAGTATCGTTTATTTGTGATACAAACTATGAAATTCGTCACGAACTCACAACCGCTCGTAAAAATATATAGTGAATATATAATTATCATATATTCGTAATACAATTCTTGCAATAATTATGATACATACACAATTATAATACAATCGCGATACATTTCTGAAAAATTGTGATACAATTATGATCTTCATCTTCTTCAAATTTCAATCAAAACTCACCCACAGCTTGATTCAAGAGCAATATTGTGAATTTCGTCTTCATTGTATCAATAAGAAATAGAAACTTTGGGTAATTAGTAAGAAAGAGAGAAAATGGATTTGAAAACCTTTGAAAAAGGAAAAGAATCGTTTTTTTTAAAATTTGGGGGGAGGGAGTAAAATAAAAGAGAGATTTTGGGTGATTATTAAGAAAGAGAGAAAAAAGAAACAGAATTTTAAATGTAGGGGAGGATTATTGGAAATGGGGGTGGATATCGTGTAACTGACATGCTAAAATTAAGGGATCTTGATTTTTTTTTTATTAATGATCTTGTATATAACTTGTAAATATATATATATACAAAGTAATTAATAAGCAACCTAAATAAAGGTGGTAAATAGATTTCTATTATAGTATAGCTAGATAAAAATTCCCTTTTTTTTTTTTTTTTTTTTTTTGCAAAGACCTCTCTCCAAATTCAAGGAAACAAAAACCCCTATACTCTGAACTAATTTAAATTAACAAACTATATATAATCACAACAAGTACCCTCTCATGTTTTAGAAAAATACTGTGAATTAAAGAACCAAAATTCAATTGGTAGAAATGTTTATATTTTTTTAAGTAAATAGATTTTTAATTAGAAAAAAAATTGGATTGGAGAAGAGAAAACAAATTATTATAAAGAGAAATAGGAAAAACAAGATAGAGCACATTCAGGGTAGAAAATTTACAACTTATTAGCATAACACATAACTTTGAATAACAAATCTTATTACATTAATAAGCTTCTTTATTTGTGCTTGTTTATATTGACAAGTATCAACATACAAGGGCAGATTTATAGGTTGTTCACGAGGCATGTGCACTCACAGTCTCTTTACCATATTAGGTATTTTATAGGGCAAAGACATGAGGCACCTAAAATTGGATGACTTTTCAAATTAGAAGTCTAACATAGGCTTGTTCCTATTAGACATTCAAACATCAATAAATGTGTGTCTATTAAACACAAAACGCTTACATGTCATATTGTGTGAATAATACTTCCCTTGAGCGCGTGAAGACCTAAATAAATTTTTATTTTTTAGCTTTTTTTCACCAAAAATCCACCATAAACCCATGGCCAGCCACTCTTTAATAGCTCCAATCCCATTTTTTTACCGAGACTTGGGAGAACAATTACAAAGAATCACTTGTTTTTGAAAAAAAAAATCCTTCAGATTACTCTTAAATCTTCTTGGTCATTGGCGCTGTCAAAGCTCTCATTGTTATTGATAGAACTGGAATCACCGGCTAGATTTTTCGATCAAACTCGGTAGTTATCTGATTTAATTTTTGAAGGAGCATGAAATTTTTAAGGTGATTCTGAAATGAGGAAATAAGAGTTGAAGGAAATGAGACAAAGTATCAGAGGTGGCAGTGCAGGATCGCCAGAGAATAAATTTTCCGGCAAAGCTCGATATTTTCCGATGGTCGTTGTTGGTCAACTTTTTTTTTTCTGCTCGCTGACTATGGTGGCTCTTCTCTAATTGTAAGAGCTTTTTATAGTAGGCTTTTTAAATTTGTCTATTGAAACAATTTAAGGTTATAATTTAAGATTTTTGTTTTGGTAAGCATGTGGAATGGTGATACTAGGCTAAACTACTCTCATAATCAAGTAACTCCTTTCTCCTCAACAAAATTGGGATGCAACTGGGTGTAGCTGAGCGAAGAAGAAAATGGAGAGGGAGGGAGGTATTTTTTTGTCTCAAGACATTTAGTTAATAATTATTTTGGGTCCAAATAACACATGTTCCCACTCTATTCGTCGATTTGCCACGTCATCCGCGAGTAGACTACACTCCCTTTATTTTTTGGCAAAATACATAGAGAGACCTAAAGTTGACCTCATATGTCTATCTCACACTCCAACTGTGTCTCGTGGATACCCGAATCTGGCAGATTACATGCGTGAGACACAACCGCGGATGACGTGGCAAACAAACAAATCAGTGAATGACACATGCAATTTTTATTGAAAAAATATTTAATCTTTTTATGTGGATTAAAAATTTAATTATCACAAATACAAACACTAAAGACAAACAAAATAGAAATTAAAATAAGAATGACCTCAAATGTTTCTCTGCAAGTTAGATAAAACAACAACCGTGGTGGTGCTTTGGTTTTTAAAAAAAATCGTGGTTTTGATGACTGGACTGAAGGATAACTTTGGAGCTAATATGGTCTTTTGTGTTACGATGAAGTAAAAGCGTTTTGGTGATAATACTTGACGCTATTGGTGCTTGGAGAAGTGGGGTTAATGGAGGAAGAAATTGAAATTTTTGGTGATAGGTCGGAGAAGATGGTGGTGGTTTACGACATTTTAGTGGTTTTCGAGTGGCGCTCATAGAGAAAATATGGAGGACGATGGCGATGAAAGATGGCTCAGAGAATGTTCTTTGGCTACATCTTTTGGCCAATAAAAATTGGATCTGGAAATGGTGGAGATAGGAAGGTCGGCTGCCAAGGTGGCGGCGGGTATGGTGGTAGAAGGGTGGTGCTCGTTATTGCTTGATTAAGGATGACAAAACTGCGCCCACATGAAAAAAATAAAACAAAAATATAATTTTAAGAACTTTCTCGTGCCCAAAGTTGTGTGAAAATTAAACATTTTGTCATGTCAGCTCGGGTGTTCACGAGACACACTTGTGTCAACTTGAAGTGTCTATATGATCACTAGTAAGTTGGAGTGTGAGATAGATACATGGGGCCAACTATATATGTTTTTTTATGTATTTTGCCTTATTTTTCTTACGGATAGTAAGTGAGGTGTTCAATAGATACATTATGAATATACTTTAAGTGTCTAATTGGAACAAGCCTATGTTAGAATGCTAAACTGAAAAGTCATGTCAACTTTAGATTTGGCCTATTATATATATATATGTATTTCCTAGAACTAATCTTAGGGTACGTGCTTTGCGCGTGTATCCTATTTCAATGAGTATATAATTTTAAAAAATAATGTGACTATTATTAAATAATACATTTGAGTTATTGAACAAAATTAAAAAATGTTAGCTCTTAATAATGAATGTTGATCTAATTTTGCTTGTTCACTAAATAAAGAAATTTTGTCCAATAAAAGTTTATTAAGAGAACTTTGGGAATATATTATGAAAATTATTATTAATTTTGTTACCTAATACTAAAAATAAGTAACAAATTAATATCATAATATAACTAATTTTGCTCAATTTTTAATTTCTGTCGCCGCTAGTGCTCTTCTTATGGAAATTACATTTGTGTAACTTAAGAGTTTGATCAACTTGAAAAATAACTTTACTAACATGAGATTTTGAAAAAGAATTAAATTGGATTCTTTTGCTAATTAATTAATTCTAGGAGTTGATTATTTATTCTTGACATTACAAAAATAATTTATTTATTTTTGATTTTATAATAATAGAGAAAATATAGATAATTTTTGAACTCCTTTCATATTCAAACAAAACTTTTCTTTTCATTATTTTTATGTAATATTTGAAAACTACGTTTAATAATTAAAAAAATTATTAAATATAAACCTCTCACTATCCCTTAAAATTCTAAGTTACCTATAAGTAGAATGAATGGCTAAACATATTTCAAAGGGATTTTGCCGTAAGAAAATAGAAGGAAAAGAAAACATACTCCTAGTTCTCCCAGACAATATTTATTTTGAAATTCTAAATATTAAACTTTCTATTAATTTTAAAAGGAAAGATTTCATACCCAAAATTTTTGTTATGAGTCATACAACTTTAAATTAGGAAAGATTTAATAAATAGTATTTATTTCATTTGAAAGTTCTACATATTAGGAAATATTTAAATTACTATTTTATCCAGTGTGAACTCTATTTTTAAAGGGTAAAAAAGGCAAACGACATTTTGCGAAGGGGCCATTATGCTTTTAATATAGTACTAGCTTTAGTGTACGTGTGTTGCACGCGTGCTTAGCGTCAATCAATAAAATATGTGTATATAAATCATCTCAAAATTCCTTATTTTCACATGGACCATCGTGTGAACAATCATGGTTATTTTGATCTATATAAGGTAACTTTATAATTGATTTTAGTGTCCTAAATATTCGGATTATCTACATAGTTTAAATAGAGAAAGATTTAATAAGTCAAATTTTAGAGTTTTAAAATCCTAAATATTAGGAAAAAGGAGAGGAAATAAGGACACACAACGAGAAAAGGAAAATAAGGACTACTAAACCTAAATTTTTATATCAAAAAAATACTCGTAAACCCAAAATAAATAAAAAAATACTCGTGAAATGCTTGGAATTCAATACCCTAAATCTAAATAGAGTTTATATGAAGGACTCCAATTAAATAACATAATTTTTTAGATCAAATTCCTAAGAGCTAGGGAAATAATTACCTGATTATTCCTAAATAATAGAAATATAATTAAATGATAATTCCTACAATTAAAAAAATAATATTATTTTGCTTAATATAAAAGCTAGTTTTAAAGAGTAAAAAATACGAACCATTGCGCGTGAATACTATCTAGATGAGTATGAACTATTAAAATGTTACATAAATATTCTATTAAAAATTATGTTTGAGAGATAAAATAAAAGTTATAGAAAAAATATATGTTCTTGAAAATAGTGATTGTTGAACCTATCTTAGCTAACACAATAAGCAAAGAAACTATACCCCATATAAGCCCTCAATCATGTGAGTCAATATATTCAACTTAAAATTATTATAAGTTTTATAATATCATTACTTTAATTTCACAAGTTATCATTCTTCAATTTTAGTTTTAGCAAGAACGCATTAATCCTTGAATATTTAAGTTATTAAGTAAAATTTGTTTGAAAAGTTATATATTCTTAAGTTCATTATAGAAAACACAAATAATTCAACTAACTGGCAAAAGATGCCTTTTTTCTCGCAAATACAAATTGTGCTATATACTTTAATCAATAAAAAAAATATAGTAACTGATTTCAACAAATTAGTAAAGAACCCAGTGTCTATAAGTGTAATAAAATTATATGCAATTCACGGGTTCTAAAAAGACTATGCTAATACTATTTTGGAAGCAGTAACAATATGTAATACATGTTAAAATTAAAATTAGGTTTAGTTCTACATATTATTCAAGTATTTTAAACGTAGATTTACTTTTTAAAGGAAAAAAAATTAATTTTCAAAAGGTATAAAAGTTAGTATATAGATCAATTTTCACTATGTGGCAGTTAACTCTATATAACTCTCTCTATAAAATTTTAGGTTGTTAGGTATTTTAAATACTTATATTTATTATTATGTTCATTTTCCCGAACATGAACAATTATTTTTATTCTTTGAGAATATATATTTTTCAAATTCAAACATGACAACTAACCAAAATGTTAGTTTTCAAAATAATTCTTCCAACTAACATTAACTAATTTTTTTAAAGCCAAAACCTTCGTTGTTTTCCAATAAATATAATATTTGGCTTTGTTCTTTTACGTTAAGATTCATAATTTATTAAGAATGTTTTGGTTCATTTGTATCTAGAGAAAGAAACATACTCATAATTACAAAGTTAATTTTGTATATCAAACGTTCTTTGTGTGGAATTAAGATTATCTAATCTTTATGGAAGAAACATACTTATAATTATACGCAAGTAGTTATTTTATTCAATTCAAACAAAAATTTACATAAATAAATGCTTACTTGATTTAAATTCCTAAGTATTAGGATTTCTTAAATAGTTCAAATAAGAAAATATTTAATAACTATAATTTTAGTTTATTTCAAAGTCCTAAATATTAGGAAAATAAAATGTCTTAATTATTAGGAAAATAATTAAATTACTATTTTGTCTAATATGAGATCTATCTTTAAAGGATAAAACAGGCGAATGTCATTTCGCTAAGGACCTTCGTGCTTTTAATATAGTATAGATATAGATATGTTGGCACCCATGCTCCTCAAAGACTTAATAGTGTACTTGGTTGAATATTAAGTTATTTGCCTCAAGAACAATGATCAATTTTCACTTGATATTTTTTTCTTCTTTTTTTAGTGGTACACTCATATTTTATAAATCCTAGATATGCCGATGTCGACATACAATATATCTATATTTCATGAAAAATATGGAAAGTCTTTGGTTAAAGTTTTTATGTGTTACTTCCTCCGGTCCATAATAAGTGTCCAATTTGCTTTTGACACTCCCATTAAGGAAATACGAAATTTTAGACAAAAATAGTTAGTGTGACTAAACTACCCTTAATTACATATTGCAGCATAATTTAATGTGAGGAGTAAAAGACTTTTTAGGGATACGAACATAAGAGTAATTTTGAAAAAACAAATTGAATCTTTTTTTGATTATAAAAATGGACATTTATTTTGGACCAAAATAAAAAAGCAAATTGTTCACGTGGACCGGAGGGAGTAATAGTATTTCATAAAAGCTACCTGCAGTAAATGAAGTAAAAAACAAAATGAGTTTCTGCCATTAACAGACCCGTTGTTAGTTTTTTGAAAATAGAGAAAGTTGGTTAGATGAAAAAATGTGCAAAAGAAATAACCACGAGAACACAGAGTAATTAAACTAGGAAAGAGTAAAAAAGAAGCTATGAGCCTCTGTTGCATGCATTACTATTTTCTATTTTAACTGGGAGTGATACCTATATGGAAATAGCAAAGATCGATCATGTCCTAGTTACTTTTAATATGTTGACAGGTTATCAAGAAGACTGACATTATATTAATGATTTATACTTTAATCTTATAGAAAAAATGTGGCTTTTGAAGGCAGAGACGAACCAGAATTTGAAACATATGAGTTTGAAATTCTAGTCTGTTGCGGAATATCGTAGGTTAACTAGCACACAATCACACACAAAGTAAATAGAGAAGAAAAATCAACACAAGGATTTAACGAGGTTCGGCCAAGCCTAATCCTCGAGGCAAAAGCAGAGAGAGTTTTTCACTATGAACGAGAAGAAAAACACAATACAATCTATGGAATCCCCAACTACAACCCCTATATATAGATCCCAAAAGGTCCCAAACATATATGATAAAAGGTTTCCCAATTTGACAAGGACTATAGGTTTTCCTTTTCCAAATCTATTAGGATAATGGGTTTTCCTAAACCTATAGGGACTATGGGTTTCCTAAAAATACAAGGAAATAATTCAAGCCACAAATAATAAATCTTTCCCTTGGCTTGAATTCTCTTCATCAACAGGAACAACGTCTCTCTACCTTGCCCTCAGCCCTCGCAAGGTCTCTATTGAGTATTGCACACACCAATTAAGTCTAGGCAATGCCTAAACTTGTTGGCCGGGACTGCCTTGGTTATCATATCAGCTGGATTATCATGCGTAGACACTTTCTCCACTTTAACAATCCCCTTTGATATAATGTCTCGAATAAAGTGATGCCTGACTTCAATATGCTTCGTCCGCTCATGAAACAACTGATTCTTAGTAAGATGAATGGCACTTTGACTGTCACAAAAAACTTGTGTCTTCTTCTAAGCTAGTCCAAGATCACTTACCAAGCCTTGTAGCCAAATAGCCTCTTTAACTGCTTCCGTAATTGCCATATACTCAGCTTTGTGGTAGACAAAGCAACGACAGACTGCAAAGTCGCCTTCCAACTGATGACACTACCAGAAAGAGTAAAAACATAGCATGTTAGAGATCTTCTGATAGCATCAAGAATAAGGATATAGTTAAGGACAATGATAGAGATGATAGAGTTTTGGAAGCTCCAAGGCCATTTACAAGATCTCAAGCTAAAGAGTTGCAAGCTAAGGTTGCTAGACTTCAATGGCAAATAAAGAAGTTTTTAATTGTAGAGGAAGAGCTCAAGCCCAAAGGAGATGAATTGTCCAAGTTTTACAATTATTTGGTAGTCCAAGAGGAGGAAGATTGGGTTACCAAATCAGCCCTTGAAGTCCACCAATAAGGCTCAAAATGACCTTAAAAGAGGTCCAAAAGGGGGTGTTTCAAAAGGAGCCCAATTGGAGTCCAAACCAATGGCCCAAACTAATAGTTTTAAGGCCCAAATCTGCCCCAAAAGGATTTGGCCGCCCCCACTTAATTTTGATGGCTTTTGTTACCTCTTAGGAGCCACCTACCTAAGTTTGATGGCTATTGTGACCCCTAGCAGCCCCCTACCTAATTTAGATGACTTTTTAGCAACCCCCTACATTATTTTAAGTGCTTTTAACTCCTATAAATAAGGAGTTCTTCTCATTCATAAGACACAACATTTATTGATTAAGTATATCATACTTTGAGAGTTCTTTTGAACCTTTGTTACTTGTGCTTTGAGATTTATCTTTCAACCTTTACTAGTTCTTAGTTCAAGGTAGTAAGATTACTTCTCTTTTATGATATCTTTGATTCCTTTGTGGTATTCTTAGAAGGCAATTAATACTAGTTATTAATTGTTGTCTCAAGTTACTCGTAAAGTGGTCAAGATCCGAATCTATTGTTTTGATTTGCTTTTTAAGTAAAGGCTTTTGATTTCTTCCATAAATCAAGACGTTGTTACTTTGATCTTGTCAAGGCTATAGAACTTACGTTCTTGGAAGTTCTTGGAATTCTTTCCTTGAATTCGTCCCATATCCTTTATTTTCGTCTCTTTAATTCTAGTTGTTCAATTCCTTGTTGTTATTGCTTCCGCATTTACTTCTCAAATTCTTACTCTAATTTGGATTCCCGACCTAGTTGTTATCAAGTGGTATCAGAGCGGTTTTTATCAAGATTTCGTTCTTGGTAAGTCTTGGAATTTCTTGAATACTAAGAGCAAAAAAAAAAATTAAAAAAAAACGAAAATCAGTTTTTAGAACAAAAAATAGAATTGCGTGCTCTCCGGGATATTTCTTTTGTATCTAATTTGTTACCAAAAATTAACAAAGGAAACAAGAAGAGGGGATCCTAGATTTTCTTACTCTTTCTAATCTAAACATATAATCCTTTCCTTTTTGTTCGCGTCATGTTTCAACCGAGCCTAATAGTTCTAGGATTTGGTTTTTCTTTCATTAGTTCCCCAAAAATCTGAATTTTACTACTAAGAATTTCATACGAGTTAGGTTTAATTATAAATTTACAAAGTATTTTGTTCAAAGGTTATTCCGGAAAAAAAAAGAGCTAAGTTTTGTGATATAGTTTACACTTTTTTTTTTAAAGATGTCGCGTACAGGTAGTGATGATGAACGAAGGGTTCTCCAAGAAGCTGAAATCAAAGCAAGAAATGATTTTACCTTGCAAGCTATGCATCAACAATTTGAAAGGTTGAATTTGCAACTCCAAGAGATGAGGGATACCATTGCTGATCAAAATGATACAATAGTTGAACTTAGGAGGGAAAATAATGTTAGACCCCAAGCTAGGAGAAATGTACCCCATGCTCCCATTGTAAATCAAGAAAACCCTATAGATGATTTTAATGATATTGATTTTGATAGGGTGGGAAGAGATAGGAGGGGACAAAGAGGTAGAGTAGAAGATGATAATATAAGTAGTATAAAGATGAAGATGCCATCATTCAAGGGAGCAAGGGACCCAGACTTGTACCTTGATTGGGAGAGAAAGGTTGAAGCCATCTTTGATTGTCATAACTACTCTGAGGGTAAGAAAGTTAAACTTGTTGTTGTTGAGTTTTCTGACTATGCTGCTATTTGGTGGAAAAAAGCTTGCTAGGGACAGATTGCAAGAAGGACAAGCACCAGTTGCTACTTGGGCTGAGATGAAGAGGGTGATGGGAAAGAGATTCGTGCCATCACACTTTCAAAGAGAGCTACAACAACGTCTTCAAACATTGAAGCAAGGGTCCATGTCTGTGGATGAGTACTTTAAGGCTATGGATATGGCTATGATCCAAGCTAATTGTACAGAGGAAGAAGAGGCTACAATGGCTAGGTTTTTAAATGGTTTAAATAAGGAAATAGCTGATGTAGTAGAATTACAACAATATGTAATAGATGAGTTAGTTGATTTGTCTGTAAAGATAGAAAATCAAAATAAAAGAAAGCAGACTAGCTCGTGGAAAGGTCGGACAAGCACCATCTCCAAGAAGCCATGGCCATATAATGAAATGAAGAGTTCTTCTAGACCTCAAGAAGACAAGGATAAAGGTAAATTTTAGAACAAAGAGGGAGGTAAAACCTTTAACCCTAAACCTTTTACACCTTCTAGTTCTATTCAATGTCATAAATGTAAAGGAAGGGGACATGTGATGCATGAATATCCAAGTAGAAGAAACATCATTCTTAGAGAAGATGGAGGATATGAGAGTGAAAAAGGTGAGGGAGAAGAAGAGGGAGATATGAGTGATGAAGATGATGTAGAACTACCTAATGAGGGCATGATTGGGGTAGTTAGAAGGATTATGACTATCAATTTGGCAAGCAATAGTGAAGAACAAAGGGAGAATATATTCCATACTAGGTGTGGGATAAAGGGAAAAACTTGCTCTATGATCATTGATAGTGGTAGTTGTGCTAATGTGGTGAGTTCATACTTTGTGGAAAAATTGGGACTTGCATGCATGAAACACCCTACTCCATATAGACTCCAATGGTTAAATGATAGTGGTGAACTAAAGGTAAACAAATAGTGCATGATTTCATTTAATGTTGGTAGATATAAGGATGATATTCTTTGTGACATAATACCTATGCAAGCTTGTCATATCTTACTGGGTCGTCCTTGGCAGTATGACAGGAATGCTTTTCATGATGGAAGAAAGAATAGATATTCTCTTGAACTAAATGGCAGGAAATTTACTCTTGCACCTTTATCTCTTTCTCAAGTGTTTGAAGATCAAAAGATATTAAGAGAAACAATGGGAAAACCAAGGGGAGAGATAAAAAGTGAGCTTGAGGAAAAAGAAAAGAAAGAAGGTCAAGAATTAGAAAAAAGAGAGATGGCCGAGAGAAAGAGAGAGAGGGCAGCAATTTGAGAGAAGAGATAAAAAAGGGTTTGAATGAAAAAATAGACAGTCTTGGTGAGAGGAAAGAGGTTAAGGAAAGAAAAAAAGAGAGTTTTTATATAAAAACCAAAGAGTGTTTAAATGCAAGAAAAGAGGGGCTGCCCATAATACTACTTACTTACAAAGAGACATTGATTAATTCTGAGTTGCTAACTTCTTCTTTGCCAAGTAGTATTTCTTCTCTTTTGCAGGATTTTGAAGATGTCTTTCCAGAAGATATTCCTAATGGATTGCCACCTTTACGTGGCATTGAGCATTAAATTGATTTTGTACCTGGATCACAAATCCCAAATAGGCCAGCCTATAGGAGTAATCCAGAAGAGACAAAAGAACTTCAAAGGCAAGTTGAGGAGTTGCTTGAGAAAGGTTTTGTGAGAGAGAGCATGAGCCCTTGCTCGGTTCCCGTCCTATTGGTACCAAAAAAGGATGGAACTTGGAGGATGTGCGTGGATTGTAGAGCAATCAACAAGATTACGGTAAAGTATCGCCACCCTATTCCTCGTCTTGATGACATGTTGGATCAATTACATGGATCCAAAATCTTTTCTAAAATTGATCTAAAAAGTGGTTACCATCAGATTCGAATGAATCCTGGAGATGAATGGAAAACTGCTTTTAAGACCAAATATGGGTTTTATGAGTGATTAGTTATGCCTTTCGGCTTGACTAATGCACCTAGTACTTTCATGAGATTAATGAATCATGTTTTTAAGGATTTTCATGGAAAATTTGTTGTGGTGTACTTCGATGATATCTTGGTCTTTTCTAACACTTTAGAAGAGCATGTAGAACACCTAAAACAAGTTTTTGAAGTTCTTAGAAAGCAATTTTTATTTGCTAATCTTAAAAAGTGTACTTTTTATGTGGATCGTGTGATTTTCTTGGGTTTTGTAGTTAGTTCTAAAGGAGTTGAGGTTGATGAAGAGAAAATCAAAGCAATAAAAGAATGGCCTAAACCTAAGAGTGTAACTGAAGTTAGGAGTTTTCATGGACTTGCTAGTTTTTATAGGAGGTTTGTGAGAGACTTTAGTACCATTGCTTCTCCTTTAACTGAAGTTATTAAAAAGGATAAGATTTTTAAATGGGGAAAAGAACAAGATGATGCTTTTAACTTGTTGAAAGAAAAGTTATGTTCTGCTCCATTGTTACAATTGCCTAATTTTTCTAAATCTTTTGAAATTGAATGTGATGCTTCGGGCAAAGGAATAGGTGCTGTTTTGATGCAAGATTCTAAACCTATTGCCTACTTTAGTGAAAAGTTAAGTGGAGCCACATTGAACTATTCCACTTATGACAAAGAGTTATATGCTTTGGTAAGGGCTTTAGCCACATGGCAACATTACTTGTGGCCAAGAGAGTTTGTCATTAAAACTGATCATGAATCCTTGAAATACTTGAAGAGTCAAGGTAAGCTTAGTAGAAGGCATGCTAAGTGGGTTGAATTCATTGAAACGTTTCCTTATGTAATTTCTTACAAACAAGGGAAAGAAAATGTTGTTGCTAATGCACTTTCAAGGAGGTATGTCTTAGTTTCTACCCTGACTTCTAAATTAATGGGTTTTGATCAAATCAAGGGACTTTATGCTAATGATGTTGATTTTGGCAAAAATTTTGCAGATTGTAAGTTGAGTCCTTTTGAGAGGTTTAACCTCCAAGATGGCTTTCTCTTTAAGGAAAATAAGTTGTGTATTCCTAATTGCTCTTTAGGTGAAGTATTTGTAAGGGAAACACATTGTGGAGGGCTTATGGGACACTTTGGAGTCCCAAAGACACTAGACATACTGGCCGAAAATTTCTTTTGGCCTGGAATAAGAAAAGATGTTGAAAGAATGTGCGCACAGTGTTTGGAATGTAAACAAGCTAAATCTAAAGTGTTACCACATGGTCTTTACACGCAATTACCTGTTCCTACTTCGCCTAGGATTGATATTTCCATGGATTTTGTGTTAGGTTTGCCTAGAACAAGATATGGTAAGGATAGTATATTTGTTGTGGTAGATAGGTTCTCCAAAATGGCTCATTTTATTCCTTGTTTAAAGACTAATGATGCCTCAAATGTTGCTGATCTTTTTGTAAAAGAGGCTGTCAAATTTCATGGTATACCTAGAACTATTGTTAGTGATAGGGATGCTAAGTTTTTGAGCCACTTTTGGCGTGTGTTTTGGGGGAAGTTAGGTACTAAATTGTTGTTTTCTACTTCTTGTCACCCACAAACTGATGGACAAACTGAAGTAGTTAATAGAACCTTAGGAAACATGTTGAGGGCTGTTTTGAAAGGTAAATTAACTTCATGGGAAGATCACTTACCTATGATTGAATTTGCTTACAATAGAACAATTCATTCTTCTACAGGTATGTCTCCTTTTGAGGTTGTTTATGGTTTTAATCCCTTCACTCCCCTTGATTTATTACCATTAAAAACTAATGATATTGCTAATCTTGATGGTAGGACAAAGGCTGAGATGATGAAAAAAATTCATGAACAAACAAGGCTTGCAATTGAGAAGAAAAATGAGCAAACTGCCTTGAGAAAGAATAAGGGACGAAAGCAAGTTATTTTTAAACCTGGAGATTTAGTTTGGGTTTACTTTAGAAAGGAGAGATTTCCTTCCAAAAGGAAGTCAAAGTTGCATCCTAGAGGAGATGGCCCATTTCAAGTCCTTGAAAGGATTGGAGACAATGCTTACAAGTTGGACCTTCTTGGTGAGTTCCAAGTAAGTACCACATTTAATGTTGCTGACTTATCTTTGTTTGATGTAGGATCAAATTCGAGGACGGATTCTTTTCAAGAAGGGGAGAATGATAGCATCAAGAACAAGGATATAGTTAAGGACAATGATAGAGATGATAGAGTTTTGGAAGCTCCAAGGCCATTTACAAGATCTCAAGCTAAAGAGTTGCAAGCTAAGGTTGCTAGACTTCAATGGCAAATAAAGAAGCTTTTAATTGTAGAGGAAGAGCTCAAGCCCAAAGGAGATGAATTGTCCAAGTTTTACAATTATTTGGTAGTCCAAATTGAAGTCCAAGAGGAGGAAGATTGGGTTACCAAATCAGCCCTTGAAGTCCACCAATAAGGCTCAAAATGACCTTAAAAGAGGTCCAAAAGGGGGTGTTTCAAAAGGAGCCCAATTGGAGTCCAAACCAATGGCCCAAACTAATAGTTTTAAGGCCCAAATCTGCCCCAAAAGGATTTGGCCGCCCCCACTTAATTTTGATGGCTTTTGTTACCCCTTAGGAGCCACCTACCTAAGTTTGATGGCTATTGTGACCCCTAGCAGCCCCCTACCTAATTTAGATGACTTTTTAGCAACCCCCTACATTATTTTAAGTGCTTTTAACTCCTATAAATAAGGAGTTCTTCTCATTCATAAGACACAACATTTATTGATTAAGTATATCATACTTTGAGAGTTCTTTTGAACCTTTGTTACTTGTGCTTTGAGATTTATCTTTCAACCTTTACTAGTTCTTAGTTCAAGGTAGTAAGATTACTTCTCTTTTATGATATCTTTGATTCCTTTGTGGTATTCTTAGAAGGCGATTAATACTAGTTATTAATTGTTGTCTCAAGTTACTCGTAAAGTGGTCAAGATCCGAATCTATTGTTTTGATTTGCTTTTTAAGTAAAGGCGTTTGATTTCTTCCATAAATCAAGACGTTGTTACTTTGATCTTGTCAAGGCTATAGAACTTACGTTCTTGGAAGTTCTTGGAATTCTTTCCTTGAATTCGTCCCATATCCTTTATTTTCGTCTCTTTAATTCTAGTTGTTCAATTCCTTGTTGTTATTGCTTCCGCATTTACTTCTCAAATTCTTACTCTAATTTGGATTCCCGACCTAGTTGTTATCATCTTCTCTTATCCAAGTCCCCTGCATAATCTGAATCGACATAGCCAGCTAAGGATTCACTCAACTTGTCTTTGTAAAAAGTCAAGCCTACATCTGCAGTACCCTTCAAGTATCTCAAGATCCACTTCACCGCCTGCCAATGTTCTTTACCAGGACACGCCATGTATCTACTCACAACACTAACAGCATGTGAAATGTCAGGTCGAGTGCAAACCATAGCATACATAATGCTACCTACAACACTCGAATATGGAACACTAGACATCTGTTCCATCTCCTCGTCTGTTTTTGGTGACATGTCTGCAGACAACTTGAAATGGGAAGCAAAAGGAATGGACACAGATTTAGCACCTATCATATTAAATCTCTTGAGGACCTTCTCAATATAGGACCGTTGGGACAACATCATCTTTCCAACCCTTCTATCTCGAGTAATCTCCATCCCCAATATTTTCTTTGCAGCACCTAAATCCTTCGTCTCAAACTCCTCACCTAGTTGCTTCTTCAATCGGGTAATATGTGACATGCTTTTAGCAGCAATAAACATGTCATCCACATATAGCAACAAATATACACTAGAACCGTCTTCAAGCTTTTTGTAATACACACAACTATCATATGCACTTCGAGAAAATGCATTTTGAATCACGAATGTATCAAATCTTTTATACCACTGCCTAGGCGACTCTTTCAGACCATATAAAGATTTCTTAAGCAAGCAAACATGATTTTTCTTATCCTGAGTAATGAGTCCCTCGGGTTGACTTATATAAATCTGCTCATCCAACTCACCATGCAAAAATGCAGTTTTCACATCTAACTGCTCTAGTTCTAAGTCATGAAGAGCCACCAAAGCTAGTAAGACCCTGATAGAGCTATGCTGTACCACTGGAGAGAACACTTCATTGTAATTTATCCCCTCCCTCTGTGAAAAACCTTTAGCTACTAATCTTGCCTTATACCTTAATGCTTCAACCCCTGGATTGCCCTCTTTTCTTTTGAAAATACATTTGCAGCCTAGTACCTTCTGTCCCTTTGGCGATGGAACAAGCTTCCATGTCTGATTCTTATGAAGAGACTCAACCTCTTCACTCATAGCACCAACCCACTGATCTGCTTCTGGACTAGAAATAGCTTCTTTATATCTATTAGGCTCAAGCACATCAATGGTCTCTGCAACAGACAAAGCAAATCCCACTGGATTCGTATATCCAAGAAGATTCCCATCAACTACGTTTGCAAACCTTTGCGGTCGGTTGATCACTCTTTTCTCCCTGCCTATTGCAATGCTATATGGTTGTTTTTGCGCAGGTGCATCAACATTATCGCCTTGATCAATATTTTGCACTTCCTCCACTTCCTATACTTTAGAACTACTGGGCTGAGCTAGTGGAGATTCAATTTCTAGCTCTATGCGGTCACTGACACCATGATCTGTTTCTGCTATTGCCTTCTCCCTCTGACAGTCCAGTGAGGCAGATTCATTGAATGTTACATCCCTACTGATAATTAGCCCTGGAGTTTTTTGATCTGTGCATCACAACTTATAACCTTTCACTCCAGTTGCATACCCTAAAAATATGCACTTCTTTACCCTCGGCTCAAGTTTTCCATCCCTCACATGAGCATAAGCAGGACAACCAAATATCTTTAAATTTGAATAATCAGCAGGCGAACCGGACCATACCTCAAAAGGAGTTTTGAACTCAATAGCTGTGGATGGAGATCTATTGACCAAATAACAAGCTGTATTGATTGCTTCAGCCCAAAAATCTTTGCTAACACATAAGTGTGAAAGCATGCTTCGTGCCCTATCACAAAGCGTTCTATTCATACGTTCTGCAACACCATTTTGTTGTGGTGTTCCGACACAAGTGCAGTGTCTCACTATGCCCCCCCCTGTTGCAGAAATTATCGAACTCAGAATTGCAAAATTCCAACCCATTGTCAGTTCGAAGACGCTTAACTTTTCTTTCCGTCTACCTCTCAACCATCGTCTTCCATTTAACAAATGTCGAAAATGCCTCATCTTTTGTTTTCAGAAAATACACCCACACCATCCTTGAGTAATCATCAATCAAAGTCATATAATACCTGGCACCACTCTTGGAGAGAACTCTGTTTGGACCCCACAAGTCAGAGTGTATATAATCTAACTTATCTCTAGTTTTGTGCTCGGCCTTCTTGATGAACTTTATCCTTGTCTGTTTACCAAACACACAATGCTCACAAAAATTCAAAGCTTGATTTTTGTACCCATTCAGCAAATTCTGCTTACTCAACAAAGACAATCCATTAGCACTCATATGGCCAAGTCGCAAGTGCCACAACTGAGACTGATTCATATCACTTTTCCCAGAAGCTACAACAGCTTCCCCTTCAACTATACTGGCCTGAAGATGATACAATTTAGAATGTAGTTTACCCTTCATGAGCACCATGGAGCCTTTACACACTTTAAGTATTCCATTCTCGAAGTGAAATTTATACCCTTGATCATCCAAAGTCGAAAGAGAAATCAAATTTCTCTTTATCCGAGGAACATGCCAACACTCAATGTTTCTGATGATTCTGTCGAACATTCTCAATTTGATGTTACCAACCCCCTCTACTGGTAATGGATTATCATCTCCCATATAGACAGTCCCACTCATTTGTTTGTAAGTTGCAAACCAATTCTTGTGTGGACTCATGTGGAAAGTAGCACCAGAATCAAGAACCCAAGAATTTTGCCCATGACTAGAACTCACAGCACAAACTACCCCTACATAATCACTATCATCAGAATTATTGCCAGTGTCAACAATATTTGCCGAATTATCTATTTTATGCTTCCCTCTTTTCTCCTTCAGCTTAGGACAATCTCTCTTGTAGTGACCTTGCTCCCCGCACTCATAACAGTTTTGCTTCCTTGCTCTAGACTTTGATCTTGCGGTTGACTTTTTCCTGTTAAAGTCCTTTTGTTGTGTTCTTCCTCTAATCACAAGACCCTCACCCTCAATTCTGTTGTCTAGAAAGCTCTTTTTCAACTCTTTAGATTTTAGTGCATTACTAACATCTTCTAGTGAAATACTATCTTTCCCATATAGCAGTGTATCGACAAAAGTATCATAAGACTGTGGTAAAGAACATAACACAATCAAGGCCTGATCCTCACTCTCAATTTTGATATCCACATTCTTCAGGTCCATTATAATTGAATTAAACTCATCAAGGTGAGTTTTAACAGGTGTACCTTCGTTCATACGGAGATTGTATAACCTCTTTTTCAGGTAGAGGCGGTTTGTCAGCGATTTCTTAGAATACAAATCTTCCAGCTTCTTCCATGCCTTTGCTGCAGAAGTTTCTTCAGCAATTTCCCGAATAACACTATATGTAACACTCATGAAGATCGCACTCAAAGCCCTCTCATTCAGGTCTTCCTTCTCTGTCTCTTTCATATCTTCAGGAATATCCTCATCAATTGCTTTCCATAATCCTTGTAACATCAGGGACGATTTCATCCTAATCTTCCATAGACTGAAACTAGAACCTCCGTCAAATTTCTCTACTTCGTACTTTGTTGAAGATGATGAAGACATCTTAACCGTAAATTATGTGTAGAAACCCGAATCTTGCTCTGATACCAATTGTTGTGGAATATCGTGGGTTAACTAGCACACAATCACACACAAAGCAAATAGAGAAGAAAAATCAACACAAGGATTTAACGAGGTTCAGCCAAGCCTAATCCTCGAGGCAAAAGCAGAGAGAGTTTTCCACTATGAATGAAAAGAAAAGCACAATACAATCTATGGAATCCCCAACTACAACCCCTATATATAGATCCCAAAAGGTCCCAAACATATATGATAAAAGGTTTCCCAATTTGACAAGGACTATAGGTTTTCCTTTTCCAAATCTATTAGGACAATGAGTTTTCCTAAACCTATAGGGACTATGGGTTTCTTAAAAATACAAGGAAATAATTCAAGCCACAAATAACATAGTCCTTTAAAAATTATTAGAATTTAAATTAACAATTTATACATATTCAATGAACTTTTTCAAATAAATATAGGATTTGAATAAAAATTACCGGATGCAACCGAGCCTCCCGTAACTCATGCGCCAACTCCACCCCTGTTTGGAGGTGGAGGGTATGTTTTATAAAGGCAGAGAAGCATCATGAAGATAAGGCTCCTTCATTTCCTGGATAAGGTATTTTCAGTAGAAAAGCCAGATGCTGCATTGTCTTTTTTTACTAAGGCCATGACTAGTAGTTGATAATGGTAAAGCCAAGCTCCACTAATCTTGTGGGCCAAAAGGACAAATAAGATTGTCCTAACCTAAAATATTTTTAACATAGTATAGTATGATATTGTCCGCTTTAAACCAAACTCACACGATTTACCTAAGTTAGGAACCTAAACTATGCAATAGTAGCAAGTTAGGGAGAATCCAGCTTTGCTTGTTACTTTTTTGCTTTCCCCACCAAACGACTCAACGACACCCATGTGATATGTGCCATTCTCCAACTAAAGTCTTGTTCTGTTATGGGATCGATCTCATTAATTATTGTCTTACAATTCAATACTAGTTGTATTGGTTTGTCTACTAATTCCAGAAAAAAAGGCTCAAGTTTTTTTGCATCCTCCAGCAGGTTTCTGACCCCATAATCACAGTTTAATATGGGATTTCTTATGATTTGTGTAATTGAGGCTTGTCAATAGATTAAGATAGTAGATAATGAAGATTTTGTTTGTTTGTTTGCTTGTTCTTTTAAAGTTAATTAGTCTAATTACCAATTAATGAAACTAATGGAAATTTTTTCTTTTGTTTATCATGAGTATATATATCTGACCAACCAAACCCAGAAATTTAGTTCCTATGTCTCTGATAAGTTTCAATTTGGGATATATGCATAAGTTGCTCATGAGATTAGCTCAAACTTTTACATGAACGAACTTGAATTATGTCCAAGTTGACCTGCCAATGAATAAGTTTAACCACCTTTATTTAGACAGGTTGGACAAGCTATATATTGTATAACTATTCATCTATTTTCCTGGTTTTGTGGTTTCTTCTTCTTCTTTTTTCCTTTTTTCTTTTGTGGGTTGCGGAAGGAGTAAAGAATTTGTTGCAGGCTGTGAAATGCAATCTGTAGTTGCTTTTTACCTGTATTGTATGAACCACACATTTTCAACTGTTCTATATGTTACTTGAATTTAGAAAAAATTATGGCACGTAGTAGTATGATGATGTATTTTGGTACTGTTGCGGCCAAACGCCCACGTAAGTATACGCGGTCGTCAAGTAATAAAGTGACTAAAAGTCGGATGTCGAACCTACGAGAACTTGTGATTAACTATTAACTAAACTAGACTATCCTAATTATTCGAACAAGGATTAAACCCAAAAGTAGAGATGCTAAAGTAATTAAACTAAAAAGAAAATAACTAATGAACTTTAAACAGAGGAAGAGCATACTTTTATATTATCAATGTGATGAAAACGATCTAGGTTTATGGGCTATCTAACACTCATATTGTATTATTCAATTGAATTGACTAACTAATTTATCTAGTTTATTGGCTAATAGGGTTAATATTGCTCATAAAAATCTGTCGAGTTCTTACTCGCCTATTCAAGCTAACCTAACGCCTATATGTCTATGAAGTTAGAATCAACAAGAACGCATTTATAATTCCTGTAAATCAACCAAGTAAGGCAATTACGTATATGTCTATCCTAATCGCGAATCCATTTTCCGATGCCTAGATTCAAGAACTTGTTATACCAAATCCTATATGCAATCTAGAATTCCCACTTTCGAGTTTAATTCAAGATTCATAGATAGTATTCAATCGGTGATCAAACAATCAAATAATTAAGCACAAGATTGAATAAATAAACTAATACGATAAATCAAGAAAGCAAAATCAATATTCGAATAATAATCAACCACAACCCTAGAACATAAAGTTTAGCTCCACATAGATATGGTAGCCAAACAACAAATCATACAAAGAAACATAAAATTACAAAGTTTGGTGGAAGAAAAGATGAAACCCGGCCTCCACGGCGGCTCCGTGCTTGTGTTTTCCTCTAAAAAATGTTCTCTCCTCTGAAAATAGGTTTAGGTTGGCTTTTATATGAGTTGGGGACGTCTTGGGGTCGAAATAACTGAGTCTCGATCAAAATAGGACATGTTCACGTTTTGAGCGTCCAGGGCACCGTGGGACGCTGGCCCTGGCGCTCAACTTTTTAGCATTCTGTTTTGAGCGCCACAGGTAGCGCCCCACGCTGTATGTGGCCCTCAAATGCGCACTTTTGTCTTTTCTTCCTATTTTCGCTCCAATTCGCGCGCTTTCGTCCCAAATCGCATCCGAATGATTCCTACACATAGAAATATCATAAATTAGCACAAATCATTCTATTATATATCCGAAATCTACAAGACATAAACACAATGTGAGGCAATATATATCAAAATATACATAAACTAAGCCGAATATCAGGTACCATAAAAACAGTAAGTTTTCGATTTGCAACCTAATATATATGGAATGAACAAAAAAAATTAATCACCAAAAAGTTAAACCTAATATGGTATGGACAAGCTAGTAGCTTTTATTAAACGGTCATGTGCCTAATAGTTGTAAGAAAGCTCCTTCGACAATGACAAGAAATGTCCCTTGACGAAAAAACCCTACCCAACTCTTTCCCCTTCCCCTTCCCTTCAGAATAAATATTGGGGACTAGAGAAAAAGCCAAAATATGGAAACATTGATTCGTCTAAAATTTTCCACGCCATGTGAGGACTCACATGTGAATTAACCCTTAGTAATGTCTTTATTCTATTTTAGAGTTAAAACCGTATCCTATGCCATCTAATTTGGATGTATATGACCTGTTTCTAGAATGACAACTACCTCTGACCAAATACCATTACACAAACTTGAAAATCCTTTATTATAAGTTTCGGTATTTAATCAAAGTGATAATAATTACTAATTAGTGAAGTAGGAAAGCAAGATGCTTTGTTTTCGTAACTTCTCAAATAAATTATGCCATTGTATACCCCACTCACGTCGTGTAATACAAATATGCTTATTATTATTATTATTATTAAAATATAGTCCTGGTTATAAGAATCTTTACCCTCTTCAAGTAGTACTAATTGAGTAGTGGGGCTCTTTGGCACAAAAGATAAGGAATAATTAATTTCGAAATTAAATTTAAGATGAACTTATCTCACGTTTAATTAGAGCAAAATCGCAATATAATTAATTTCAGGATTATTTATACCGGGATTGTAGAGAATGGAATAACAATTCCGGAATAACTAATTCCGAGATAATTAATTCTAGAATAATTAACTTGTTTCCAAACTAAACGACCCCTAGTGGTATCTTTGAGTCGGGTGGTAAGGATTATGGACCTCGTTCCAAAAGTTCATCTACCTAGGAAATGAACTTTTGGTTCAACTTATCTTAATGGAACGATGTAAAATTGAATGAATTTAAATTATATATATTATCAATGTTAAATCAAAATTTTAAGGTATGAAGATCTTAGAGCAGTCTATCGCAATCCCCATACTGAAGTTCCTAGGCATGTCTAGTTTTATCAAATTGGCATATGATCCAAAATGGAATAGTAGCAAAGCAATACTGTGTAACGGTTAGTACCTAATGTTTGAATATATTGGCCAAACTTTTCAAAACCCACCGACCCTTTTCATTTACACTTTGTGGAAACTTATTGCTCATCCCTCAACTAAAGTGCAGAATCACATGTCACTGTGAAAGTTGAGTTTTCCTTAGCCTAAAAAATGGTTTCCAAAAATCGAATACTTTGCTTTATCTCAAGACAGCCAACGATTACTTACTGTATTACTGCCAGTTCTATTTAGTTTTGGGTCCAGAGGCACAATTCCCCAAAAAAACAATGGCTTCTTCTTGCTGTTTTCTCCTTCTTCTCTCTTTGTTTCCTCTCCTCTTTCCCTTCGTATCTTCATCAACCTCCACATCTACCATTCCACTCTCACTTTTTAACACAAACCCATCTCAAGATTTATACGAAAAGCTCACACATTTAGCTTCCATTTCCTTAGCCAGAGCAAATTATATTAAAAAATCCCAAGATTCTTCAGTTTCAACAACCCCTTTATACCCTCATAGCTATGGAGGCTACTGTATTACACTTGGCTTTGGTACACCTCCTCAGAAAATTCCTTTCATTATGGACACTGGCAGTAACTTTGTTTGGTTTCCTTGTACAACAAAGTACTTATGTAAAAACTGTCCTGTTTCTTCCTCTAGCTCACAATCAATTCCCACATTCATTCCCAAATCATCATCTACTGCTAGAGTTGTTGGTTGTTTGAATCCAAAATGTGGTTGGATTCATACCAAGACTAATCCAAAATCACGTTGTCAAGATTGCCGGTCACCCACTGGAGCAAACTGTAAACAAATCTGTCCACCATATATAATTCTATATGGCTCAGGTTCTACAGGGGGACTTGCTCTTGTTGAAACTCTTGATATGTCTTCTAACAAGAAAATACCTAATTTTCTTGTGGGCTGTTCTATGTTTTCTTCTCAACAACCTGCTGGAATTGCTGGTTTAGGCCGTGGACTTACATCATTGCCAAGTCAATTAGGTGTTAAAAAATTCTCTTATTGTCTTGTTTCACATAGGTTTGATGACACTGGTAAAAGTAGCAATCTTGTTTTGGATTTCAAAGCTGAAAAGTCTGCAAATTTAAGCTATACCCCACTGCTTAAAAATCCTGTGGTGGCTGGTAAAAATGCGTTATCAGTGTACTATTATGTTGGTCTTAGGAAAATCACAGTTGGAGGGCAGAAAGTGAAGATTCCGTACAAGTATTTGACACCTGATTCTAATGGAAATGGTGGGAGTATCGTGGATTCAGGCACAACTTTCACATACATGAATCGTGGCGTTTTCGAGCCTCTGCTTAATGCATTTGTGAACCAAGTTAAGGGTATTTCAAGAACTGAGGGTATTGAGAAATTAACAGGCTTAAGGCCATGTTTCAATATTTCCAGCCACAAAACAGTGTTTTTGCCAGAGCTTAAGTTTCATTTCAAAGGTGGTTTAGAGATGGCATTGCCATTGGCAAATTACTTCTCTATTGCAGGTGAAAATGATGTGATTTGTTTAACTATGATCACAGATAGTGTTTTAGGCCCGGAGTTGTCAACTGGTCCATCGATAATTCTGGGGAATTTTCAGATGCAGAACTTCTTTGTTGAATTTGATCTCAGAAATGAAAAGTTAGGATTCAGGCATCAAGTATGCAATTGAAAAGAACCTAAGGTGAAAGTGCACTATAACTTTTAGCCTTTTTCTTCTTGGTGTAGTCTTGCGCTACATAATTGAGGCTAATTACTCAAAGATTTGCCTTTGAGGCCTCCGCTTTAGTGATAGATAATAATAATAGCACTAATGGAAAAGTAGGTATTTATTGTAAGTTGTCCAATGAATTAGAGGCTTGATAGTGGCTATTTCTGCAAGATTAAAAGAAAAGTGAAAATAAATGTAATGTACTTTACTTCTCCTCTGTCTTCTACTTACTTTAGTCTAAGGGGATTGGAGGCAGTAAACCGAAAGGAAATTTCTAACTAGGGATAATTGCACTTTTGATCCCTCCGGTAAACTCTTATTTTGGTACTTTGATATTTCAGTAATTAAGCATATTTAACCTTGAATTGATTAAAATGCATGTTTTTTCCCTTTACATATAAAATATGTTATATTAGGTTATTTTTAGAATTATATAACCGTAAACATCACACAAGTAATTAAATGTTTAGTACGAGTGGTTACTAATTCGTTAAATTTGTAAAGATTCACAAAGTAAAAAAAAATTAGAAGTGCAACATTTCACTTAATTCAAGGCTAAATATACTCAACCATATATCACAAGAAAGGATATTTCACTTTATGAAGGTTTTTGTTAATCTTATGCAAGGAATACATTTCAATAGCTTAAAGTTGAATTTAACTTAAGAAGTGGTGTTGGCTGTGATGTAATGTAGACATCCATAGTTGTACAATGACACCAATTAATGTGGTTGGCATATGATTCTTTGTCCAATAAAATCAGCACTTTATCGTGCTCTTGTTGGATATAATTGTATCATCAAAAATGTAGGCCATGACACTTTTTGCTGCCAAATACTACCATTTTGGCATACTCTGTTAGCTCTTGCTTTCCCATGTGAATTTTCTGGCCAAGAAGTATGGCTTCTGCCTCCTTTTTTTAATTTTTTTTAGGAGGATCTATAGTGTTTTCACTAGTAGTATACATAGGTCGGGTTGGTTCGGATTTTACAATTACCAAGCCAAACCAATTGTGTCGGTTATTAAATTTAAAGGCAAAACCAAACCAATAAAACTCGGATTTTTCAATCTCGGGTTTTCGGGTTATTTGAATTTTTTCGGGATTTTTTTTTTCGGTAAATTTTTCGTAGCACAAAACATATAACTTGTGCTCAAAGTATTTCTTTAATCCTAGTAAGATACAACGATATACGGTATTTTTCAAAAAAATAATACAAAATATGAGATGTGTCATGACACTATCCTAAAATATTCAATAATAGAGACAATAAAATTATGTAATATAATATTGCTAATTAGAAAGCCATAATAAAAATAAACATAATCAAAAGTACTAAATCATACTAAAATAAGTAGACTAATAAGTGAGTATTAATTACATGACTAAACGCTAAAGAAAAAATAAAAATAGGTTATACATTTTTATCTAAATTATTGCAAAACAAAAAAATAGATATTCAATACATTGCCTTTCGTAGTATTGAATTGAATGTCTTTTGTTAGCATTAGTATTGTTTTGATTTTCGTTTGGGCTTTTGTTAGCATTATTTAAGTTACTAATGTTAATGACTATAAAATTTATTCGAACATTCAAAAGTTCTAAATCCAACCTTGAAATAATACGTTAAAAGATAAAATAATGAAAAAGTTTAAGAAATATTTATAAATTACATCACAATAAGTATATTTATATATTAAATATATCTAAAATTTCTATATATGTAATGTCAGATTGGTTTGGTTTCAGTTTGACTTTCTTTAATTAAACTAAATCATAGTCGAGTTTTTTTTCTCGGTTTGACTCAGATTATAGGATTGGTACGATTTATCGGTTTCCTTTGTACACCCCTAGTTTTCACACTTCCCCTCCTGCGTAACTTGAACGCAGGATCTAAACGTCGCGGGTGGAGATGCTTTACCAACTAAGCAAGCCTCACTTGTCAAGAAAAATGTTGTATTTGTAGTTTTTTTTTTCTGACAATGAACCAATGTTTTAATAACCCAAATAAGGGAAATAGCAAGGAAAACAAATAAAAACCCGAAAATTTTAACAGAAAAAATATAGACTACTAACTTAAAAACAGGAAAAATTGACACCGAGTGACAACGTATAATAGGAATTGGTAAGTTTTTTGTCTTAGATTACAAAGGTAGCCCAAAATTTTTGACATTGTATAGTCAAATCACAAAAAATCCTATACTTTCCTATTTATTATCTCTCGCCCTCTCTACCTCTCTTTGTCATCTTCCTCTCCCTCTCTCTCTCCATATTTCTTCTTCTATCTACTCTCTCTCTCTCTCTTGCAGTTTAAGAAAGGTTATTGCAATTCTTCATGCACCAAAACTTGAGCAACAAAGCCGATCAAATTCAACGACAATTAACTAGTAAAGATGATGAAGATGTAGCCGCAAAGATGGTAACAATGCAACAGAATATTTGAACACCTTGCAAGCACATGTGAATTAGCATGAAGAAATCAAGCACTAAATTGTTGATTACGAATTACTTAATTAGTATTGAAATTAAATGAGTTAGATCCAAAAAGTTGAATCGATATAAGGAGAATTTATATATGGTTAGCCCGAATTTTATTTCTTCTTCCCTTTTATTTTTTTATTTTTTATTTTATATTCTCATCTTGTATTATTATAGGAGTAAATAGATTTTCGATAAACATTTTGATATACAAAGAAAGAAAATAAATTTTTGATATACATGTATTGGTCAAAATCTGACCGTCACGGCTGAGCTGACCAACGTCCCGCTCAAGTGATCGGGCAGTAAAAGATAACATGGCCCACTCTACATCCAATTCTCGACACCCGTCGAGTCGGAAGGAGCAATGTCTAAAAGAACGACTAAGGCACACTTGGTGCGAGAGAGCGTCGGACCAAGTAAATGGCAAGGATGCCTTGACTATATATAGTAGGGAAAAACCCTCGATAGGGGGCGGTCTCCTTCCCTTTCTCTCTCCCAAGCTCTCTTCTTGTAATTTTCATAGGAAAGAAGTAATCTGCAGAAAAACATGTAAAGTTACCTCTCCCATCGATTGATGAGAGCCACAATGTTGAATTTCAATAAGATCGATTATATCTCTTTCATCCTATATACTATCTATTCTGTTAGCTCTTTGATCTGAAATTTATTATGTCTGACTAAGATTTACCCATTCATTTTCTTTGATTGATTTATTCAAAAAGGTTCCGATATTTTTTGAGTCAAACAATTTGGCGCCGTCTGTGGGGATTTCTTAGTGAAATTTCCTAATCGCTCCCAGATCAAAGACAAGAAATACGATTACCCTCCGAAAAGAGCGCTAAGGCAAAACCCAACCCACGCGGGACAAAGGCGCAGCACGGTAGGGGGAGGAGAGCCGAGTAGAATCACCGAATTTATAAATCATTGCCCCATCAACCATCGAAATGCCAAACAAGATGAACAACTTTACAAACCTGTTCTCCTTCATCGAACCACCGGGTGGGGGTAAGGAAAGTATTATTTTAACTCACTTTCTACTCTTTGCTCAAGCAGGAACACAAATGCCGTGCGGGCAAGCTAGTAAAGAAACATCTCAATTAAAGAATGAGAAACTACTGCAAAACAATCGAAATACCGCCCGCCGGTGACACCTCCAAGCCGGAAGGCAGGAGTCAAACAAGGAAATTATAATGTGTGCGCAGAACGAACCTAAGCGAAACAGCAACGTTTCGTATTCTCCGACGTTGCAGCCTTTGATGCAAGCAATGTCAAACGAACTGGGACTCCCCCAGAAGATGTCTGATTCTCCAAAAACTGGGACTGATGACGGGTTACTATTTCGATAAGTTCGAAATAACACCCTTTAAGGCCAAGGGCCTTCGCCAAAGAGAAGAGTTCGACCTCTATTGAATGACGACGGGTTACTATTTTGATAAGTTTGAAATAACACCCTTTAAGGCTAAGGACCTTCGCCAAAGAGAAGAGTTCTACCTCTATCGAACGACGATGGGTTAATATTTCGATAAGTTCGAAATAATACCCTTTAAGGCCAAGGGCCTTCACCAAAGAGAAGAGTTCGACCTTTATCGAATGACGACGGGTTACTATTTTGATAAGTTCGAAATAACACCCTTTAAGGCCAAGGGCCTTCGCCAAAGACAAAAGTTCGACCTCTATCGAACGACGACGAGTTAATATTTTGATAAGTTTGAAATAACACCCTTTAAAGCCAAGGGCCTTCGCCAAAGAGAAGAGTTCAACCTCTATCTAATGACGACGAGTTACTATTTCCATAAGTTTGAAATAACACACTTTAAGGCCAAGGGCCTTCGCCAAAGAGAAGAGTTCGATCTCTATCGAATGACGACGGGTTAACATTTTGATAAGTTCGAAATATCACCCTTTAAGGCCAAGGGCCTTCGCAAAAGAGAAGAGTTCAACCTCTATCGAACGACGACGGGTTAACATTTCAATAAGTTCGAAATAATACCCTTTAAGGCCAAGGGCCTTCTCCAAAGAGAAGAGTTCGACCTCGATCGAACAACGACGCGTTACTATTTCGATAAGTTTGAAATAACACCCTTTAAGGCCAAGGGCCTTTGCCAAAAAGAAGAGTTCGATCTCGATCGAACGGCGACGGGTTACTATTTTGATAAGTTCGAAATAACACCATTTAAGGCCAAGGGCTTTCGCCAAAGAGAAGAGTTTTACCTCTATCGAATGACGACGAGTCAACATTTCGATAAGTGGAAATAACACCCTTTAAGGCCAAGGGCCTTCGCCAAAGAGAACAGTTTGACCTCTATCGAACGACGATGGGTTAACATTTCGGTAAAGTTTGAAATAACACCCTTTAAGGCCAAGGACCTTCTCCAAAGAGAAGAGTTCGACCTCTATCGAATGACGACAGGTTAACATTTCGATAAGTCGAAATAACGCCCTTTAAGGCCAATGGCCTACGCCAAAGAGAAGAGTTCGACCTCGATCGAGCGACGATAGGTTACTATTTCGATAAGTTTGAAATAACACCCTTTAAGGCCAAGGGCTTTCGCCAAAGAGAAGAGTTCGACCTCTATCGAACGACGACGGGACAACATTTCGATAAGTCAAAATAACACCCTTTAACGCCAAGGGCCTTCGCCAAAGAGAAGAGTTCGACCTCTATAGAACGACGACGGTTAACATTTCGATAAAGTTTGAAATAACACCCTTTAAGGCCAAGGGCCTTCGCCAAAGAGAAGAGTTCGACCTTTATCGAACAACGATGGGTCAACATTTCGATAAGTCGAAATAACACCCTTTAAGGCCAAGGGCCTTTGCCAAAGAGAAGAGTTCGACCTCTATCGAACGACGACGGGTTAACATTTTGATAAGTTCGAAATAACACCCTTTAAGGCCAAGGGCCTTCGCCAAAAAGAAGAGTTTGACTTCTATCGAACGACGACGGGTTAACATTTTGATAAGTTTGAAATAACACCCTTTAAGGCCAAGGGCCTTCGCCAAAGAGAAGAGTTCGACCTCTATCGAACGACGACGGGTTAACATTTTGATATGTTTGAAATAATACCCTTTAAGGCTAAGAGCCTTCACCAAAGAGAAGAGTTTGAGCTCGATCGAACGACGACGGGTTACTATTTCTTCGAAATAACACCATTTAAGGCCAAGGGCCTTCACCAAAAGAAGAGTTCGATCTCGATCGAATGACGTCGGGTTACTATTTCGATAAGTTCGAAATAACTTCCTTTAAGGCCAAGGACCTTCGCCAAAAAGCAGAGCTTGACTTCGATCGAACAACGATGTGTTAACATTTCGATAAGTCGAAATAACATCCTATAAGGCCGAGGGCCTTCGCCAAAAAGAAGAGTTCGATCTCGATCGAACGACGACGTGTTAATATTTCGGCAAACATCCTTTAAGGCCATAAGCCTGTCACGCCCCAAGCCTAGGGGTGAGACCGGCACTCAGTGCCTCAACTATCCTTGCGTATCACTTGCGACTAAGAGACTCTGAACATGTAATGTCATATTTTGGCCATGGGCCATATTGCAAGATAATGTGCGATGCAAAAAATAAAACTGAATAGAGACTAACGCTGACTAAACGTCAACATAAAGCTGGGCCAGCAAGGCCGTCATAATTACTACAACTGACAAGCCAACAAAATATACATATAGAGTCTACAAGCCCAACATACTGTACTAACTGACAGGATATATCTACAAGCCTCTACTGATAGATGTACTGTGATCGGAACAAGACCCTGACATACCCTTAACCTATCTACATATATGCACAAAGTGTACTCCAAACTACTAGACCCCGCAACTCCAAAAGAAGGGAACTTACCGATAAGGCTGAACTCGGGCAAACACCTATTGAGGAGGTCTACCCGTCTGTATGTCCGAACCTGCACGCATGAAATGCAGTGCCCCCAGAAAGGGACGTCAATATGAAATAATGTACCGAGTATGTAAGGCAATATACTGAATCTGAAAGTGAACTGATAATATAATAACTGAAAACAACTGGAAGTCAAAGAAAATCTGAAGATATGCTCATCTACTGATATTGACTCAAATCTCTCAATATAGTGAGTAAAATAGTTGTTCGGCCCTATAAGGCTCGGTATACGTATATATCTGATCTGCCGTAGTAGGCTCGCTCATAAGCGTTCGGCCATACTAGGCTCTGTATCTCGACCAACTGGGCTCGCTCATAGGCGCTCGGCCACAGTAGGATTGGTATATAACTTACCATCTGATCAGAGGTTGCCCAATAGAGGCCTGCCCATCGATTATAGCTTGATGGTAATGAAAATACTTTTAATACTGTATATATGTAAACTTTCTACTCTTTGACCGGAAGAAGGAAATACTTAACTGAATATGCAGTCCCGACAAGAAGAATATGGTAACTTACAAAACTAGGAAAATATATGTAATTTGCTAGACTAGTAAAATATACATAAATTCCGGGATACGAATTTTTCTCTATGCCTCGTTATCAAACTTGTGTAATTCCGATATCATGCTAAAATGAAGGAAATTAGCCTTAACATACCTGTTTCTTGAAACGACTCTGCTTCTGGGAAATTTACACTTGGATTCCTTGAAATTAGAACGAAACCGTGTTCTGCCTCTAACGTTTTTTTAGTTTCAACGTTCTTGCTTCTGTGAACGTTACTTCTTTGTTATTCCTTGGCTAAATAATAGATTGTTGCGTCAAGATTCTTAAATTCTTATGAATGAAATGGGTTGCTTTAATGTTTTCTTATCTGATCCAAAGACAATGTTTTTTGCATTTTTTAACAAGCAAGTCTCATTTGGATAAGACTTTAGCCACATGGCTTTAATGACTTATGAGTCATGTTTAGCCATTGTGGCTTTATGCCACATGGCTTTGGGGTTATTTAATTAAGTTTTATCCGCTTATTAGTCAATTGGGTAATGTCTTATTACCCAATAATTAATCAATTACCCGCATAATTTAAAAATTACCACAAATTACTTAAAATTCTATTTTGTTTTTAAAATACTTCATATATACTTTATATATTATACTACCGTGGTCATATGGTACCTTGTATAGTATTAGTTCATAATTACCGGGTACTATCGCTCGACCCGTATTTTATTCCAAATTGGCCACTTTCAACGAAACTCGTTTTCTTTAATCCGTGTACCCTTTTATCCTTTTATCGCTTGTTATAAATAGCGTAAGTACGTTAACGTCAAGATGATCCCATCCCCAAGTCTACGTCGGTTAACTGAAAATGAAATTTTAACGTACAAAAATGCGAGATGTAACATCCTTCCCCCCTTAGAGATATTCATCCTCGAATGTTCAACACCACTACCAATACTCCTCGTAGAAGCTTAATAACCTAACGCCACACAGGACCACAATCCCATGGCCTCACACGACCAACGACTATAGCCAATAAAAAAAATTATACACGTACCTTATGATTATGGCGTCTCAGTCGGACCCTTCTCTAGAGGAGAAAATAAGTAGCGATATCTAAACTTCATGTTTTTCTCGGCCTCCCAAGTCATTTCTTCCACATTGTTGTTTCTCCAAAGTACTTTCACGGAGGCTACCTCCTTATTCCATAGCTTGCGAATTTGTCAATCTAGGACGGCAATCGGAACTTCCTCGTATGATAAGTCTTCTGTAATCTGTATATCATTCATGGGCACCACTCAGGTAGGATCGCCAATGCACTTTCGTAACATAGATACGTGAAAAATCGGATGGACATACTCCAATTCCGAGGGCATTCTAACTCATAAGCTACTTGGCCCACTCTCCGAATGATCCTATAAGGCCCAATGTACCGTGGGCTAAGCTTGCCTTTCTTGCCAAATCTCATCACACCTTTCATACGTGACACCTTTAAAAATACCCAGTCATCAACCCTGAACTCTAAATCTCGTTGCCGCACGTCAGAATATGACTTCTGACGACTCTGAGCTGTCAACAGTCGCTCCCGGATAAACTTTACTTTTTCTATGGCCTGCTGAACCAGGTCTGGCCCATGCAACCCAAATTCTCCAACATCAAACCACCCTATAGGAGATATGCACTTACGCCCATACAAAGTCTCATATGGAGCCATCTGAATACTGGAGTGGTAGTTGTTATTATATGCAAACTCGATAAGAGGTAGTTGTTCATTCCAATTTCTTTTAAAATCCAACACACATGCTCATAACATATCCTCGAGCATCTGAATTGTGCACTCGACTTGTTGATCGCAGCCAACTCGACGCTACACTAAGGTAGGAAGAGCGGGTCGCAATAGCTTTTACCTGATATGAGGGTCGGGATCGATTTCCTCGGGGAGCTAGAAGTGGAGTTGGATTGTCTGTCTATCCTAGAGATGTGTTTGTACTCCTAATGTCACTTCAAACATTTTTGAGTTTTCGAATTATAACTAATTTTATAAAACTATTGAGTAACTCTAAATTATGCTACGAGAATAGTGCTAAGTTGTATCTAATAGGAAGAAGGGCCCTAGGGTCATGATACTACCTAGGTGGCTAATTGACAGGTAGATGTTACTAAGGTTCGATTGATATAATTGGGGCTTATACTATAACCGTTGCACAATTTTACCCACTCTCACACCTCTCGGTAGAGAGAGTGATTTTGCCCAATTGACTCTCTCGAGACCAAATGGGTAGGCAAATTAGACCAAGCAACTAGGGTTCAAGTAGGGTAATTACTCTCTCGAGGTTTAACCCGTTAATTGGGACTATCATTTCTCATGAGTCCATCCCAATTCCTTGTTGGGTTAATTTTGGAGTCATATATTTTTTTTCTCAAGAAGAATTAAGCCCACAAGGCTTGAATCAGTGTTTGCAACCACCAATTCTAGATTAAAACATAAAACCAACCCAAATAGCAAACACCCATAGTCAATCTCACACTAGATGGCAACACCCATCAATTACCCACACTAGGGTTGAGCCACAACCCTAGCTAATGAGTTTAGCTACTCATGCTAGATAAAGAAATTGAAGAAATAGATGAAGAACTAAGCATATTAATTAATTGCCAAAATTAATCTACAAGAATCTGTTGTAAATGTAAAGCAAAAGTGCCAAAAATGGCTACAAAAGTCGATCTCACAAGCGCAGCTATCAACTGATCTATCTTAATACCTAAAAAATGGTAAAATGTTCTATTTATACTAGGCTGAAAAAACTGGACAAAAATACCCCTGTGGGGTCAGTGTGAGCCGCATTAAATGGACCGCGGCCGCACTGGGTTCACTTTTGCTTCTCTGAACTTGGACTCCGCGGATCGCGTAGAATGGACCGCGGCCGCGGAGGGAGATAGTGCGGTCCGCGCACTCACAACCGCGGACCGCATGGCTTTGGCTTTGAAAACTTTATCTCTCTGAATCTCATGACCGCGGACCGCAGAAAAGAGTAGTGCGGCCGCGGAGCCTTCACCGCTGACCGCGAGATGTGTACCGTGACCGCGCTTCTTCTATCCTGAATCACTAACTCTCTGAACCACCTAGTGCGGCCGCATTCCATTTTGCGCGGTCCGCACTAGGCCTTCTTTTCTTAGATTCCTTAGTCTTTGATACTTGAGCAGGTTTCACTCCTTTTTGAGCCAATCTTTGATATTTTGTCACTTTGTCAATAAAACCTGCAATCAAGCACAACTTGTAAGCCTTTTAGGACTATTTTGTAACAATATATGATCAAAACATAGGCAAGTAGGGGCATAAAACATGTTAAAATCCTAAATTATCAATTCCCCCAAACTTAAACCTTTGCTTGTCCTCAAGCAAACAAAATAAGACCCACTCCTTAAAGAAAAATTCAAGTAATTCCAGCTGTCCTAAGGTAACCTCAACAAGCATCAATTGGGACTAACAATTGTCCTCAATACGAATGGATCATTAACAAAACTTAAACTTTGAAAAACTATGGATCAAGTGTGACATATGAGCATCAAGAATTGACTCAGCACATCAAAGAACTCTCTCAATTACTTTGGTCGTTGTGGAACCCAAACTCACACGTCCTCAACTCTCCCTAGGCAAACCTCACCTTTTAGAGTACAAGCACGCAAACCAAGGTTAATGGGAATTCACTCGTCTTTCTCAAGGAAAGATCACAAGTCCGACTCTAAGTACCATATGCTTGATCCTCATGTAAGTATCCACTAAAGCGAGCGTCATCCAACTCAAGATCATATAGGGCTTTTGTGGAGTCAATGTGAAGGCTTTTGGTTCAGGGTAGAAAAAGTTGTTGGTTTATATGGGTTTCATCTTCCCTTAAGCATTTCTTTTGATTCATTGGCATAATTCTCTTTGACTCTTTGAGTATTTCACTTCTTTTCAAGGGGTTAGAGAGACACATTGTTACTCTTTCTTATGCAATTCAAAATATTTCTCCTTTTTTTACTTTTTCCACACCTTTTTCACTTTTGTTTTTCTTGAATCCCGTTTTATTCTTTGCCTATCGGGTTTTCTTCTTGTCTTTTTTCTTTCTTTTTCATCGCCTTCCTTTTCTTTTGCTTTTGTTCCTTTTACTACTTCGTTTCCTTTCTTGTCTCTCCCTCCCAAACTTAGACTTGCCATTACTTAAGGGACGATTTGGGTGCCAAGAGAGGGTATAATTTAGAACGGGTATAGGCTTGTAGCGTTGGTTCTTGAAAGAAAAAGGTTTAAAGTTCAAAAGGGTTAGCTAAGGATTATATCATTGGTAGGCTATGGAATTGTTCGACTATTGTTTGGATCACGGAGAGCCTATAATCACTTCTCAAGTCGAATTTCACTCAAAATTTTGCTTCAACAAACATTCAGGTCAAGTTCTAGAACATTGTCTCGGGACTTGGACTCACAATCCAATTTCTCACCACACATACTCAAGGATTGCTGAAGACATAGAGTCAGGGGCCCACACCAACCTTAGACACGATTGAGCACACAATAGTCTCGAAAGACCACATGATGTTTGTTTGGTCAAAACAAGAGTCTCAAGGTCACTACTTTCACCATCCTAAATACAACCACTTGTCTTTGACCATGGGATCAAAGGCAAATGTGTTAGGCCCAAGTGAAGCTTTGCTTGAGGTACCCTTAACTATAAACTACTAAAAACAAAAGAAAAATCAAAAACAGAGTCAAACCCTTAAGAAGGTTGTCACGCCATCCATCATCGGGAAGAGCCACCCGGTTCACACAATACTGTACCCTTGGAAAGAACCATGGCATTAAGAAAATCAAGGGCTTATTGAAAGCGCCAAAACCGAACAAAAAGTCTCCGAGCCTATCTACTAACTAAGAATGAAAAATTTGTACGAAAATAGAAAATAGAAAATAGAATAAATATTTACAATCGGGGATTAGAATATACAACGGGGGATGAATATATATACAAGAATGTAACTTTATATATAGACCAAAGAGAAGATAAAAAGTGCGATAAAAGTAACTAAATGTAAAGTTATATACAGACAAAATAAAAAAAATATCAACAGAAACATAAACTAAGTCAACTAATATATACAATCATCCAAATAAAAAGTAGGGCGCACCCCCACAAATAAAAGCTGGCATTGTCCCCAATGCCAACTAAACAAATAAGCATCATAAAACAAGAGGAAATGATATAGGAGCTCCCTAAGCCTCGTCTGTATGCATGGGCACATGAGTGGTCCCCGGGTCCTCTGTATGTACGGGAACCTCAGACTGGTTCCCGATCTCCTGCTGCTCAACTGCTGGGACTGGGGCCTGGACCTGTACGGGCTGAATATCTGGAGCAACCTGTGGATTACTGGAGGAAACCTCTTGTGGGTCTGCCAATCGGATGACCGCCTCATCTGCACTAGGGAGCTTCCTCTTCTTCCTAGGAAGCCTCTGAGTCTGCTCCTGCTGTGGCTCTACTACTGGTGCTGCTGCTGGGGTTGGGTCCTCAAATAGCAAGTCTAAAGGCAGCTGGTCTGCCTTTAGCTTGTCAACATCCTCTCTCAGCGCCTTCACAGACTCCTTGGAAGCCTGTGTTTTGCACAGCTTCTTGTGCTCCCTGGCAAGCTCCCTTAGGACCTTGTCATGTGAATCTACTGCCTTAGCCAAGGCAGCCTGAGAATCGAGGATCTTTTGCTGGTTGGCAAGAATCTCTTTAAGTGCATCCTCGATAGGCTGGGGCACCTGCACTGGCTGTAGTGCCGACTGAGCCGCAATGGTAGAAGTCAAGGTGGACAACTTGGATGAAGCAGTCGCCATCCAGTTGTTCAAGCTATGAAGTGTTTGGCTCAGCTGGTGGGCGGTGATAGCATGGGCCCGGGAAGATGGAATCCTAGGGCCAGCTGAAGTAGAGGGACCAGCAGTAGTGGAAGGTCTGGGAGGCATGTTAGCAACTGTGGAAGTAGGCTCAGCGGAGGGCTCTACCGCACCGGTTCTTCAGACTGGCCGGTTGGGGCAGAAGCAGGCGACTTGTAATTTTTGTCCTTGGGGTTGTATGACCCCTTCAAACTGTACCAGGAGAACGGAGCCACAGGTTTGACCTTGACGTCAAACGGTCTCTTCTCCACCTCCAAGTCCCGGAAATACATAGTGAGGGTGCTGGGAAAAGGGTAGTTCCGGTCATGCTCAACCCCCACTGCAGAAATGACGCAGGACATCACATTGCCCATGTTGATAGGATATCCCGCCATAATAGAAGCAATAAGAACTGCCCGGACAAGTGGAATAGTCTGATCATGGGTAGTGGGGTCGAGTTGACTGCACACAAAAGTCAACCACCCTCTAGCCTCGAAGTTGAAAGTTCTCCGAAGTATTTTGGCCCCTGCTTGTAACCACTTTGGAACCGTACCCGGGATTGCCAGGTATGAAGCTAACCACAGACGAACCTCCTAGCCCATTGCTAACTTATCATTGTAAAAGGACTCATCTTCATCATTGAACCCCAAGTATTCATTCAGTGCCTTCCCGATAAATACCACACTTTTGTTTCTCACTTTGGTCACCTTAGTGCCCTTCAAGATATGAGCCACATTGCTATAGAACTCCTTGACCATATGCTCATTCGCCTTCACACAATTGTCTTTAAAGAACTCCCAACCCACTCGAGCCTGAAACTGTCTATGCACATTGGGGTGTAGGGGTAGAAGGTCTTTGTCAATGAAGATCCTCTCAAGAATCAACTTCCGTGACGGTCACCATTCCCTAAACTTGTGGAACGCCACCTGGATGGCGAATCTGTCTTCCCAAATAGCAGGATTCCTAGTCCGATCAACCCCCCCAACCTGAGGCACACCACCCCCAGGCAATTCCCTATCTCCCTCATCACCCTTAGCACCTTCTCCAGATAGTGACGCTGTGGGAGATGTAGAGTATTCATCCCCACTACCTGCCGCTGAGCCCTCAGACGACCCAGAAGAAATGTTGATTGAGGCTCGAGCATCAGGGGAAGATGGAAAAGTGTCTTTATGTATGGCGTTCTCCGAATACGGGATGTAAAGAGGGACTGAATCTGAAGAGATCTCCCGGGATGACTCATACTCACTCCCCGAGTTGTCAATGGCTCTGTCAGCCGCTTTTATTGCTTTCCTCATTTCTTTTATGTTTTTTCTAGCCTGGGGAGTAAGTTTAACCATCCTTTGCTTCCCTCTCTGGGAGGAATTACCTCGCCCGGGTTGTTTGGCACCTTCGCCTCGTTGTTTGACCATTATCTGCAAGCATACACATCTGACATGGTTAGTATCAGCACAGGCAGTGAAACAGGTGTTGAAGTTGAACTGCAGACATCAGATTACATGTTGCAGAAACAGTTACAGAGCAGAGCACCGCGACCCGCACAAACAGGAGTGCAGCCGCACTGGGAGCACCGCGGACCGCGCAAAGGCAACCGCGATCCGCATTGGGATAAGACCCCTGAAAACATCTCTCTGAATCTCCTCACCGTGGCCCGCACAAAGAGTACTGCGGCTGCATTGAGGGCACCACGAATCGCACAAAAGTGACCGCGGTCCGTATTGAGGTAAGGTCTGTAACACCACCTCTCTGAATCCAACCACCGCGGCTTGCACAAAGTAGCACCGTGGCCGCGGTGGGCTAAAATGCAATGCGGATGCGTTGGGCATAGGTTTACTTTCAGTCACTCGGGTACCGCGGTCTGTGCAAAATGGCAATGCGGACCGCGTCAGGTCACCGCGAACCGCACAAACGTGGTCGCGGGCCGCGGCGAGTGTTTTTCAAAGGCACTAAGTTAGGGCTTAAGTTATTTTGCTATTTTTGGTCAAGTTTTCCACCTAACTTGTCCCTACTCAATTTACCCAGTTCACAAAGGTTCCTAAACACACAATATCCAACCATTACACATTCCTTGGCTAACAAATGAAATAAAAAATGGGGAAAAAAGAAGAGACTCTAGCTACTGGGCATGAAAAACAAGACGAAATTATAATATAAAACAAGGAAAGATGATGAAATGTTACCAGTTTGTGATGATGAGATGCAATTAATCAGGTTAAGCAAGAATTATTATCAGAAGAGAGAGTGAACAGTAACTTTTAGGGGTCTGAGTGTAAAAAGTTCGAAAAGGGTAAATAGTGACCCATGGGTTCTATTTATAGAAAAACAGTGGGACCCATACCTACCTACTAGCGCGGCTACACAAAACCGACCGCGGACCGCGCTGGGTTTGTTCAAATGAAGCTTGAGTAGGCAACCTCCGCGGACCGCACAAAACAGACCGCGACAGTGGAGGTCCACCGCGGACCGCACTAAATGGAATGCGACCGCGGTGGCAAACTTTAGAGAGCCCCGTTTTCACCATCACCAGTGCGGACCGCACAAAAGCAACCGCGGTCGCACTGGCAATCTTCAGAGACTGTTCACTTTTTCAAACTATTTTGCATTGCATCAACTTAATCCCTGCAACATTTCACAATCAGTTAGCTCAAAAACCAAACCTACACTATCAAGAAAACACAGAAAACAACAATAAGAAAAAGACATGGGTTGCCTCCCAAATAGCGCCTGATTTAACGTCGCGGCACGACGCATGTTACCAGCACATCACTTTAGATGGAGAAGTGCCACCACGTGGCCATCATCAAATTTCCCAAGATAATGCTTGACCCGATGTCCATTGACTCTGAATACTTCACCATTCTTGTTCCTTAGATCAAGAGCACCAAATGGGGTCACGAACACAACTTCAAACGGCCCACTCCACTTTGACTTGAGCTTACCCGAAAACAGACGTAACCGGGAATTGAACAAGAGAACCATATCTCCAACCTTGAACTCCTTGCCCTGAGTATATTTGTCGTGAAGGTATTTCATTTTGTCCTTGTACAAGGACGAGATGGAGTAGGCATGGAATCTAAACTCATCAAGCTCATTAAGTTGTTCCACCCGCAGATTTGCCGCAACATCCCATTCTAAGTTCAACTTCCTCAAAGCCCACATGGCCTTATGCTCTAATTCCACCAGAAGGTGACAAGCTTTTCCAAACACCAACCGATACGGTGACATACCAATCAGAGTTTTGTAGGCCGTCCGATAAGCCCAAAGAGCATCATCCAACTTTTTTGACCAATCGGTCCTATTAGCATTGACCATTTTAGACAAGATACTCTTAATTTATATGTTGGAGACTTCCACTTGGCCACTAGCTTGGGGATGATAGGGGGTCGAAACCTTATGATTGACACCGTACTTAGAAAGCAACGTGTCGAAAGCCTTGTTGCAAAGATGAGACCCCCCATAACTAATGATAGCACGATGAGTGCCAAACCTTGTGAAAATACTCTTTTCAAAAATGCCACAACACTACGGGCTTCATTGTTGGGCAAAGCCACGGCTTCAACCCATTTTGAGACATAGTCCACTGCCACAAGAATGTAAGTGTTCCCACAAGAGCTCACAAAAGGACCCATGAAATCGATGCCCCAAACATAAAAAATATCCACTTCGAGAATTGTATTGAGGGGCATCTCATCCCTTTTTGAAATTCCGCCAGCTATTTGGCACTCATCATATCTCTTCACCAATTCGCCCGCATCTTTGAACAAGGTGGGCCAATAATATCTGCAACTAAGCACTTTAGAAGCCGTTCTCGCCCCGCCATGATGGCCACCATAGGGTGAAGAATGGCAAGCCTCAAAGACACTCAATTGTTCTTCCTCCGGGACACATCTACGAATCACACCATCCGTGCAAATCTTGAACAGGTATGGCTCATCCCAATAGAAATCCAAACTATCCCGCTTGAGCTTTTTCCTTTGGTTAGAAGAGAGCTCACACAAGATTATTTTGGTCATAAGGTAATTGGCAACATCGGCAAACCATGGCATATCCTTTATTGACACCGCAAAGAGTTGTTCGTCGGGAAATGAATCATTGATCTCAAGGCCGTCACACGACCTCCCCTCATTTTCTAAGCGGGACAAGTGGTCCGCCACTTGATTCTCACTACCCTTCTGGTCAACAATTTCTAAATCAAACTCTTGAAAAAGTAACACCCATCTGATCAATCTCGCCTTGGAGTCTTTCTTGGTTATTAAATACCTAAGGGCGGCGTGATCGGTGTGCACTATAACTTTGGCCCCCATAAGGTAAGGTCGAAACTTTTCCATAGCAAACACAATAGCCAACAATTATTTCTCGGTGACTGTATAATTTCTTTAAGCCTCATTCATGATTTTGCTTGAGTAGTACACCGGATGAAACATCTTGCTGATTCTTTGGCCCAGAACAGCCCCAACCGCAATGTCACTAGCATCACACATGAGCTCAAAAGGCAAGCTCCAATTTGGTGCGGTAATGATAGGGGTAGAAGTCAACTTGAGCTTGAGAAGCTTGAATGCTTGCATACAATTCTCATCGAACAAGAACTTTGCATCTTTCTCTAGCAACTTGCACAATAGATGTACCACTTTAGAAAAATCCTTTATGAACCTCCGGTAGAAACCCACGTGCCCAAGGAAACTCCTCACCCCTTTGACAGAAGTAGGGGGGAGCCTCGAAATAACCTCAATCTTGGCCTTAGCAACTTCAATTCCTCGCTTCAAGATCTTGTGACCCAACATTATACCTTCTTCTACCATAAAATGACACTTTTCTAAATTGAGAACAAGGTTGGTGTCTTCACATCGGGCCAACACTGTATCCAAGTTTACCAAGCACTCCTCAAAAGAATCCCCAACCATGCTGAAATCATCCATGAAAACCTCTAAGATATCCTCCACCATGTCGGTGAAAATAGCCAGCATGCAATGTTGGAAGGTCGCCGGAGCGTTACACAATCCAAATGGCATTCTAGAGAAAGCGAATGTGCCATAAGGACATGTAAAAGTGGTCTTCTCTTGGTCCTCCGGGGCAATTAGAATTTGATTGTACCCCGAGTAACCATCCAGAATGCAATAGAAAGCCCGGCCCGCAAGACGATCAAACATTTGGTCAAGGAATGGCAATGGGAAGTGATCTTTTCTAGTCACCTTGTTCAGCTTCCGGTAATCCATACAAACTCTCCACTCGGTGACCGTTCTAGTGGGAATGAGCTCATTGTTGTCATTGGTCACCACGGTCATACCACCCTTCTTCGGTACACACTGCACCGGAGAAGTCCACGAACTGTGAGAAATAGGATAAACCACCCCAACATCTAGCCACTTGATAACCTCTTTCTTCACCACCTCTTGCATCGCCTCATTTAATCTTCTTTGATGATCCAAGGAAGGCTTTGCATCCTCCTCCAAGATGATTTTATGCATGCAAAATGCGGGGCTTATTCCCCAAATATCAGCTAATGTCCATCCGATTGCCCTTTTTTGCTTTTGAAGAACCGCCAAGGTGGCTTCAACCTGCATGTTAGTAAGGCAAGAAGAAAGAATAACAGGTAAATTAGAATTTGAACCCAAGAAGTCATACCTGAGGTGTGGAGGAAGTGGCTTCAACTCCAACACCGATGGCTCCTCAATTGATGGCTTTGTTGGTGGAGTTTTGCGGTTTTCAAGATCTAAAGATAGCCTCCTAGGCTCATAAGAATATGAACCCATACCATGCAATGCATTCACGCGCTTCACTCTATTAGAATCATCATTGACATCCATATTAAGAAGCATGGCCTCAAGGGGATCTTCAACATAGATCATGGAACTTGTGTCATCCACTATCACAGCTGTGACAATGTCCACAAATGAACACACCTCCGTGCTATTGGGTTGTCTCATTGATTTGCAAACATGGAATACCACCTTCTCATCCCCCACTCGAAAAGTCAACTCACTCGCTTCAAAATCAACCAATGCCTTCCCCGTAGCTAGGAAAGGCCTACCAAGAATAATCGGCACTTCAAAGTCCACTCACAATCCAATATGACAAAGTCGGCCAGCGATATAAACTTATCCACCCGGACAAGCACATCATCAATAATGCCTAACGGTCGCTTCATCGAACGATCTGCCATTTGAAGTCTCATTGAGGTAGGTCGAGGTTGTCCAATTCCCAAAGTTTTAAAAACCGAGTAAGGCATTAAATTTATGCTAGCTCCCAAGTCACAAAGGGCCTTCACAAAATCTGCACTTCCGATAGTACAAGGGATAGTAAAAGCTCCGGGGTCCTCAAGCTTGGGTGCCATTGAATGCACTATGGCACTCACTTGATGAGTCATTTTAATTGTTTCGCACTCCATTGACCTTTTCTTTGTTACCAAATCTTTCATGAACTTAGCGTACCCCGACATTTGCTCAAGTGCCTCCACCAAAGGCACATTGATTGTGAGGCTCTTCATCATGTCAATGAATTTTTTGAATTGATTGGTCACTCTTTTGCTTTGCTAACCGTTGAGGATAAGGTGGAGGTGGCCTAGGCAAAGGTGCCTTGGCCTTTTGTACAACCGGCTCGGGCATGTCAATCACGTGTTCCCTAGACGAGTTCACGGCATATTGAGTCTCTACCTCGGATTCATCATCAATATCAATCCGCACATCATTGTTCACATTTTGATTAACCACATCATCAAAAATCAAAGGTACATCATCATCCCGCAACTCAACATCTTCATCCATAACTTGCTTTTGCATTGAGGCATTCATATCACCGCCTCTCCCACTTCTTGTTGTAACCGCCATCACATGATTATTATTATCACCCTTCGGGTTCACCACTGTATCACTTGGTAGAGCACCCTTGGGACGAGTATTCAATGCTTGAGAGATTTGGCCTAATTGCACCTCCAAGTTCCGGATAGATGTGTTATGAGACGCTAATTGGGCCTCAGAATCTTGGTTCTTTTTCATCATTTGCTAGAACATGCTTTCAATTCTCCCCATATCACTTTCGGAAGAACTCGAACCTTGAAAAGGAAAGCGGGTGGATTGTTCGGTTGTTGGTACATAGGGGGCCTTTGAAAGCCTTGCCCCTGGTTGCCTTGGTTCCCGCTATTGTTCCACCCTCCTTGATTTTTGTTGTTGCCCCAATTATTGTTATTACCATTCCAATTCCCTTGGTTGCTTTGATTACCCCAATTTTTGTTTTGGTTGTTGTTATTCCAATTACCTCTGCCTTGTTGTTGATTGTTGTTATTCCAATTACCTCCGCCTTGTTGTTGATTGCCCCAATTTCCTTGAGGACGCCATTGTTGATTCGAAGAGTTGCCTCTATTCCCTTGGTAGTTATTGACATATTGGACCTCTTCTCTTTGATCATCATAGAACTCATTTGAATAACCACCACCATCATTGTTGTTGTAATATTGTTCACAATTACCTTGAGGTTGTTGCCCTCTTTGCCTCCTTTTCAACATAGAAACACCGTCCATTGGATTGACTTGGTGCAAGTTTTGGACTTGTTGCAATTGCGCCTTTGCCAATTGATTCATAGTTGTTGTAAGCTCGACGATGGCTTGGCCATGATCGTGCAATTCCTTGTGCAAATGGATTACCGTGGGGTCACCTTGGGGCACATTTGCTCGGCTTTGTCATACCGAAGAGTTTTCGGCCATTACATCAAGTACATCACATGCTTCTTGGTAAGAAAGTTTCATAAAGTTCCCTCCGGCCAATTGGTTCACAATACATTGATTCGTGGTGTTGATGCCCCGATAAAAGGTTTGTTGAATCATAGCCTCGGTCATGTCGTTATTAGGGCACTCTTTCACCATTGTTCTATATCTTTCCCATATCCCGTGCAAAGGTTCCGTTGGCTCTTACTTAAAAGTTAAAATTTCATCCCGAAGAGCTGCCATATGACTTGGAGAAAAGAACTTGGCAATAAATTTGTCTGCCAATTCATCCCATGTTGTAATAGAATGATTGGGGAGCCTTTCTAACCAATCCAATGCTTTACCCTGAAGAGAGAACGGGAAAAGCCTCAATCTCCATGCATCCTCGGACATGTTTGTCTGCTTGCTACCCCAACATGTATCCATGAACCCCTTCAAGTGCTTGTAGGCATTTTGATCGGAGGAGGCCGTGAAAACCCTCTTTGCTCAAGCAAGGTCAACATAACATTTGTGATTTGAAAGTTCCCCGCCCAGATTCAGGGAGGAACAATAGCACTGGAGTATCCTTGATTTGGTAAAACTTTGGGAGCCACTCTCGGCGGTGCCGGAGGAGGGTCTGGAATATTGTTGTTCTCATTTGCATTTACATTGGCATTTCGGCCTTTCCGAGGAACTTGAGGTAAAACCTCATCTTGTTCTAGATCCTCTACCTCCTCCCCCGCTATCACATTGCCGAGAGGGTCATTTGTATTAAGAGCCATTTGTACCTGATTGATCGACAAAAATAAAATTAGTAAACAAGAAGGAAAGAGAAGCAAAACACAAAACTAAATAAACAGATAGTCAACACCGTAAGCTCCCCGGCAATGGCGCCAAACAGTGATTGCAGCCAACTCGACGCTACACCAAGGTAGGAAAAGCGGGTCACAGTAGCTTTTACCTGATATGAGGCTCGGGATCGATTTCCTCAAGGAGATAGAAGTGGAGTTGGATTGTCTGTCTATCCTAGAGATGTGTTTGTACTCCTAATGTCTCTTCAAACATTTTTGAGTTTGCGAAATATAACTAATTTTATAAAATTATTGAGTAACTCTAAACTATGCTACAAGAATAGTGCTAAGTTGTATCTAATGGGAAGAAGGGCACTAGGGTCGTGACACTACCTAGGTGGCTAATTGATAGGTAGATGTTACTAAGGTTCGATTGATATAATTGGGGCTTATACTATAACCGTTGCACAATTTTACCCACTCTCACACCTCTTGGTAGAGAGAGTGATTTTGCCCAATTGACTCTCTCGAGACCAAATGGGTAGGCAAATTAAACCAAACAACTAGGGTTCAAGTAGGGTAATTACTCTCTCAAGGTTTAACCCGCTAATTGAGACTATCATTTCTCATGAGTCCATCCCAATTCCTTGTTGGGTTAATTTTGGGGTCATAGATTCTCTTTCTCAAGAAGAATTAAGCCCACAAGGCTTGAATCAGTGTTTGCAACCACCAAATCTAGATTAAAACATAAAACTAATCCAAATAGCAAATACCCATAGTCAATCTCACACTAGATGGCAACACCCATCAATTACCCACACTAGGGTTGAGCCACAACCCTAGCTAATGGGTTTAGCTACTCATGCTAGATAAAGAAATTGAAATAATAGATGAAGAACTAAGCATATTAATTAATTGCTAAAATTAATCTACAAGAATCTGTTGTAAATGCAAAGCAAAAGTGCCAAAAATGGCTACAAAAGTCGGTCTCACGAGTGCAGCTATCAACTGATCTATCTTAATACCTAAAAAATGGTAAAATGTTCTATTTATACTAGTCTGAAAAAACTGGACAAAAATACCCCTGCGGGGTCAGTGCGGGCCGCATTAAATGGACCGCGGCCGCACTGGGTTAACTTTTGCTTCTCTGAACTTGGACTCCGCGGACCGCGTAGAATGGACCGGGGCCGCGGAGGGAGTTGGTGCAGTCCTTGCACTCACGACTACGGACAGTATGGCTTTGGCTTTGAAAACTTCATCTCTCTGAATCTCATGACCGCGGACCGCAGAAAAGAGTAGTGCGGCCGCGGAGCCTTCACTGCGGACCGCGAGATGTGTACCGCGGCCGCGCTTCTTCTAGCTTGAATCACCAACTCTCTGAACCACCTAGTGCGGCCGCATACCATTTTGCGCGGTCCGCACTAGGCCTTCTTTTCTTAGATTCCTTGGTCTTTGATACTTGAGCATGTTTCACTCCTTTTTGAGCCAATCTTTGACATTTCGTCACTTTGTCGATAAAACCTGCCATCAAACACAACTTGTAAACCTTTTAGGACTATTTTGTAACAATATATGATCAAAACATAGGCAAGTAAGGGCATAAAACATGTTAAAATCCTAAATTATCTCTTGTCCATCAGTTTGTGGATGAAAAACTGTGCTGAGATTCACCTGGGTCCCTAGACCTTTCTGAAAAGACCTCCAAAAATGTGATGTAAACTAGGCACCACAGTCAGATATTATAGATATTGGCACTCTGTGTAGTCTCGCTATCTCTTCAATATATAACTTTGCATAATCTTCTGCTGTATATGTAGATCTGACCGGTAGGAAATAAGCTGATTTTGTGAGTCTATAGACTATCACCCATATGGAATCGAATTTAGGATGAGAACGAGGTAAACTCGTGATAAAGTCCATGTTTATCACCTCCCATTTCCATGTCGAGATTTCTATAGTCTGCATTAGCCCTCCGGGCTTCTGGTGCTCTATTTTCACCTGCTGGCAACTAGGGCATTGAGCGACATACTCAGCAATGTTCTTTTTCATATCGTTCCACCAATACATATCCTTAATGTCATGATACATCTTTGTCGACCCAGGGTGAATGGAATACCATGAATTATGTGCCTCTGACATAATCCTGTCTCGTAGCCCTGCTGTATCTGGAGCACACAAACGCCCCCTGTATCTGAGAACCCCGTCTCCTTTGAGTTCTAACAACAGCTTCTTCTGTTGTAGAACCTGCTCTCTCAACTTGACTAACTTTGGATCCTCGTACTGCCTCTCCTTTACTTCAGCTATGAGAGATGATTTTGCAGTATTTTGGAGTACAACTCCTCCATTGCCAGAGTCTACTAACCGAACCCCAAGCAAGCAAATTGATCAATCTCTCTTGTTAATTGTTTTTTCTCGGCCTCTACATGTGCTAAGCTACCTATAGATTGGCGACTTAGGGCATCTGCTATAACATTAGCTTTCCCTAGATGGTAGAGAATGTTAATATCGTAATCTTTCAATAACTCAAGCCATCGCCTTTGTCGCAAATTCAACTCTTTTTGCTTGAAGATATATTGCAGGCTTTTATGATCTGTGAACACATCAACATGAACACCATATAAATAATGCCACCATATCCTAAGTGCATGGACAACCACAGCTAATTCGAGGTCGTGGGTCGGCGCTCATGCTTCTTTAACTACCGTGAAGCATACGCAATTACTTTCCCATGTTGCATCAAGACACATCCTAATCCGACACCTAAGGCATCACAATATATGGCATAACCATCTGGACCTTCTGGAAGTGCTAGAACTGGCGCTGAGGTCAACTGTTCACAGGCCTCTTGGAAATTCCGCTCATAGGCCTCTGTCCGCTGAAACTTAGTCGCCTTCTGCATCAGCTTTGTTAATGGTGCTGAAAGATAAGAAAAACCCTCTACGAACCTCCGGTAATATCCTGCTAAGCCTAGAAAGCTACGAATCTCTGTCGGAGTAGTAGGTCTAGGCCAGGATTTCACAGCCTCAATCTTCTGAGTGTCTACCTTTATACCTCCGCCGGATACAATGTGCCCCAAGAATGCTACGGACTTCAGTCAGAACTCACACTTAGAAAACATAGCATATAATTTATTATCATTTATCACTGAGGGTTTAGAGTACCGTTCGCAGGTGATCCACATGCTCATCCTCTGAACGTGAATAAACCAAAATATCATCAATAAAGACTATCACGAACAGATCCAAATATGGTCGGAATAGGCTATTCATCAAGTCCATAAATATGGCAGGTGCATTCGTCAATCCGAAGGACATAACAAGGAACTCAAAGTGGCCATATCAGGTCCTAAAGGCTATCTTGGGAATATCTTTCTCCCAAACTCTGACCTGGTGGTACCCCGACCTCAAATCTATCTTTGAAAAGCATCTAGCTCCCTGCAACTGATCGAACAAGTCGTCTATCCTTGGAAGGGGATACTTATTCTTAATGGTTACCTTGTTCAGTTGCCTATAATCGATACACATCCTTAGCGAGCCGTCTTTCTTCCATACAAATAGTACCGGTGCACCCCAAGGTGAGGTATTGGATCTCATGAAACCTTTCTCTAGTAAATCTTTTAACTGCTCCTTCAACTCCTTTAATTTGGCAGGTGCCATTCTATATGGAGGGATATATATTGGTTGCGTTCCTGGAAGCAAATCGATGCCAAAATCAATCTCTGCTCTGGAAGAATACCTGGAAGTTCATCTGGAAATATATCCGCGTACTCCTTTACTACTGGAATAGACTGAAGTGTAGGTGTCTCGGCATCTGCATCTTTAACTCGCACAATATGATAAATGCACCCTTTTGCGATCATTTTCCTCGCCTTTAGATAGGAAATAAACCTGCCTCTGGGTGTCGCTGTATTACATACCCATTCAAGGGCTGGCTCACTCGAAAAATGAAATCTAGCTATCTTTGCTCGACAATCTACTGTGGCATAACAAGCTGCCAACCAGTCCATACCCATAATAGCATCGAAATCCAACATCTCTAGTTCAACTAGGTATGCTAAGGTCTGATGACCACAAACTGATACCGTACAACCTCGGTAAATGCATTTAGCGATAATCGATTCTCCGATCGGTGTAGATACCACAAAAGGATCACTTAGTATTTCAAGCACTATACTAAATTTCCGCGTGACAAATGGGGTAATACATGATAAAGTAGATCTCGGGTCTATCAAGGCATAAACATCGTGAGAACAAATGGTCAACATACCCGTCACAACGTCTGGTGAGGACTCTTGGTCCTGTCGACCAGCTAGCACATAGATACGATTCTGGTTACCACTTGAACTGGACCCTCTACCTTTGCCTCGACCTCTATCAGCCGAAGACTGAGACACATGCCCTGAAGGATGCACGGACATAGCTGATCCTGTTTTTAAATTTGTTGGTTGTGCCATATCCCCAGAATCTCTATTTGGGAAATCTCACATCATATGCCCTGGACGTCCACATGTATAACAAGCATCAGAACCGGCTCGGCATTGGCCCAAGTGTCATCGGCCGCAGATGGCACATCACGGCAAAAATGACCCTATTTGTCTTGAACCTCGTTGTCGTTGCAAACTTGATGCCTGAGAGCTCTCACCTGGTCCTGACTGGGTATAGCGGTCATACCTATAACCTTATAGCTGAGGTGGCGGAGGTCTAGGTGGCCGTTCGAAGTACTGGAGCCTGTAGCTACCCTGATACTGCTCCTGAGACCTGGATTCTCATCCTCTTGCGCTGCCCTGACTCAGTCCTCTTCGTACTCTGCTGCCGACGCCTACCTCTCTCTATATTCTGGGAAAATTCCTGAATTTGCGAGATATCCATACTATCCTATAATGCAACAGTGGCACACACCTCGGTTAACTCTGGGGCCAACCCCGCTATAAACCTATGAATTCTATCCCGCATAGTAGCAACTATGGATGGTGCATATCTGGCCAATGAGTCAAAATGGAGTTTATATTCTCGAACACTTATATTTCCCTACTTGAGGGCTAGAAACTGATCGAGTCGGGCCTGTCGGATTTCTTGTGGTAAGTACTGGTCAAGAAAGGCATCTAAAAAATTCTCCCAAATGGCATGAGGTACATCACGTCCCCTGGACCTTTCCCATCCCTTATACTAAAGGATGGCTATATCTCAGAGTCGAAAAGCTGCTAACTCAACCGCCTTTTTCTCTGTGGCATTCATAACCCGAAAGATCCTATGAAGCTGATCTATGAAATCCTGCGGGTCCTCCCTCTGATCTGTCCCCGTGAACTCTAGGGGATTCAAAGCAATAAACTCTCGGACCCTTGAACTCCCAGATCCCTGAGAAGATCCTGCACTAGCGGATGCCCTAGCCTGTTGCTGGGTAGCTACCAACTGTGCCAACAAATGCACCGCACTCCTCAAGTCCTGATCTGATGGAAGCGAAGGGGGAACTGGATGTGCGGTCTCCCTAGGAATCTCCTCAAGTGGTGGAGGATCCGGTAATCGCTGGGTAGGAGTCTCTCCCTGCGACTCCGATTGGGCCCCATCTGCTGGGGGTACCTTGCTAGTCCCCTCACCTACTGTTGTTTCTCTCCTCTGGCTAGCCGTAGCCTTCCTAGTTACCGTCATCTATGCATGCAAATGTCACCACGTAAGTTTAACTAAATTTCCTATAACTTAGTGCTACAACGCGATTTAGATTTGAAAGAAGGGTAACCAACTCCTAAATGCCCTATAGTCCCCTTCTTATATAATGTGGTGCACCACACATATATAAACAAGACCCTACTAGACACGGCTTGTAGACTCCCTAGGACAGAACTGCTCTGATACCACTTTTGTCACGCCCCAAGCCTTGTTAAAAAGACTTGGTAAACACGACGACGACGTGTTAATATAAAAAGAAGAGCTCGATCTCGATCGAACGACGACGTGTTAATATTTCGGCAAACATCCTTTAAGTCCATAAGCCTGTCATGCCCCAAGCCTAGGGGTGAGACCGACACTTAGTGCCTCAACTATCCTTGCGTATCACTTGCGACTGAGAGACTTTGAACAAGTAATATCATATTTTTGCCATGGGCCACATTGAAAGATAATATGCGATGCAAAATATAAAACTGAATAGAGACTAACGCTGACTAAACGTCAACATAAAGCTGGGCCAGCAAGGCCGTCATAATTACTACAACTGACAAGCCAACAAAATATATGTACAGGGTCTACAAGCCCAACATACGGTACTAACTGATAAGATATATCTACAAGCCTCTACTGATAGATGTACTGTGATCGGAACAAGGCCCCGACCTACCCTTAACCTATCTACATATATGCACAAAGTGTACTCCAAACTGCTAGACCCCGCAACTCCAAAAGAAGGGGAGCTTACCGATAAGGCTGAACTCGAGCATAGACATACTTAGAAGGCCTACTCGTCTGTATGTCCGAACCTGCACGCATGAAATGCAGCGCCCCCAGAAAGGGATGTCAATACGAAATAATGTACCGAGTATGTAAGGCAATATACTGAAGCTGAAACTGAACTGATAATATAATAACTGAAAACAACTGAAAGTCAAAGAAAATCTGAAGATATGCTCATCTACTGATAGTGACTCAAATCTCTCAATATAGTGAGTAATATAGTTGTCCGACCCTATAAGGCTCCGTATACGTATATATCTGATCTGCCGTAGTAGGCTCGCTTATAAGCGTTCGGCCATACTAGGCTCTGTATCTCGACCAACTGGGCTCGCTCATAGGCGCTCGTCCATAGTAGGATCGGTATATAATTTACCATCTAATCAGAGGTTGCCCAATAGAGGCCTGCCCATCGATTATAGCTCGATGGTAATGAAAATACTTTTAATACTGTATATATGTAAACTCTCTACTCTTTTGACCGGAAGAAGGAAATACTTAACTGAATATGCAGTCCCGATAAGAAGAATATGGTAACTTACAAAACTAGAAAAATATATGTAATTTGCGAGACTAGCAAAATATACATAAATTTCGGGATACGAATTTTTCTCTATGCCTCGTTATCAAACTTGTGTAATTACGATATCATGCTAAAATAAAGGAAAAGCTTAGCCTTAACATACCAGTTTCTTGAATTATTTGAACGAATCTGCTTCTGCGAAATTTACACTTGGATTCCTTGAAATTAGAATGAAACCATGTTTTGCCTCTAACGTTTTTTTGGTTTCAACGTTCTTGCTTCTGTGAACGTTACTTTTTTGTTATTCCTCGGCTAAATAATTGATTGTTGCTTCAAGCTTCTTAAATTCTTATGAATGAAATGGGTTGCTTTAATGTTTTCTTGTCTGATCTAGAGACAAAATGCTTTTTGCATTTTTTAACAAGCCTAACCATGTCTTACAAACCAAGTCTCATTTGGATAAGACTTTAGCCACATGGCTTTAATGACTTATGAGTCACGTTTAGCCATTTTGGCTTTATGCCGCGTGGTTTTGGAGTTATTTAATTAAGTTTTGTCTGCTTATAGTTAACTGGGTAATATCCTGTTACCCAATAATTAATCAATTACCCGCATAATTTAAAAATTACCACAAATTACTTAAAAATACTTCATATATACTTTATATATTATACTACCGTGGTCATATGGTACCTTGAATGGTACTAGTTCATAATTATCGGGTATTATCGCTCGACCCGTATTTTATTTCAAATTGGCCACTTTCAACGAAACTCGTTTTCTTTAATCCGTGTACCCCTTTATCCTTAATAACACTTATTTATCGCTTGTTGTAAATAGCGTAAATACGTTAACGTCAAGATGATTTCGTCCCCGAGTCTACGTCGGTTAATTTAAAACAAAATTTTAACGTATGAAAACACGAGATGTAACAAAGCCATCGCCAAAGAGAAAATGCGAAATATTCCTAAGGCCAAGGACCATCAGAAAGTGCAAAAAGATCGGAACTCGCCGTGCGGGAATCTATATCGCACCGAAATCACGCGAAACGAAAACAAGGGTAGAATACAAGACCAATAACAGTGAAAAATTCTTCTTTATACAAAGTCTCCATGCAAATTGTCGCGGATTACATAAGACCCAAGTCAATAATATTAAAAAAAAAAACAACAAGGGGAAAAAGAAGAAAGGAACAACGACAATTGACTACGAATAAAAAAGGGGGCGGGAAGAAAACAACAAACGGAAAACAGATCAAGATCACTATCCCTCTACTCGGCATCATCATCGCCGCCCTCTCCACTGTCATCTCCGAGAAATTCTCCTTCGGCGTCTGCGTCCCCATTGGCTTCTAGCGTCGCCGCATCATATCCGCAATTGATGCGAGCCTCCCGCACCTTCACCCGTGCCTCTTCATATGCAGCCTCAGTCACATTACCCGCTACCCACAAACTCTTGTATATATCCCGCTGGGCTTTGGTGTAAACCCAAAGCTCATGCATGTGGCGGGGAACGGTGGTGGAGGAAGATTCAATTTGAGCCAACAGTCCCTCATTTTCTGCCTCCAGTGCTACGACCCGATCTCCCAGAACCGATGCCTCTCGGTCAATCTCGCTAATGCGCTCCTCAAGACTTGCCTCTATAAGGGTAGCCGTCATTCTTTCCGACTCCTGCTCGGACTGGAGGACGCGGATGGTGTTCTCCAGGGCTGCCACCCTCGCCGAAGCCGCGGACCAAGCACTCTCGATGCTCTCCAATCCAACAACCTTGTTTTCCAACCCAGCCAATTTCCCCATCCACTCCACACTCAACACTTCGACCTTGATCAAGTTCTGATCCATCTCCGACTGCATCGACCTCAATTTCTCCTGCAGATGCTCATACTCTGCGGCGACCCCCTTGCCCAACTCAAGCTCCTCGTCCTTTATTCGAAGTTTCTCCTCAAGCACACTCTTGCTGCGGATAGCCTACATCAATTCCTGGTCCCTCTTCTCCAACTCCTCACCAAGAGCCCGATCACCGGGGTTTGCCTTTAGCCGCTCATGTATCTCACGACACTTGTTGCGGTAGCGATGATATTTCTCCAGCATCTTCAAGAAAATATTGGCCCGAATGTTGGCCCTGCGAATGATCTCCACCTACACCATATACGTCTAAAAAATGAAAAGACGGGTTAGAATCTTATCATCAAGAAAGATGAGGGAAAAGCGAAAGAAAGTGTAACATACCCTTAAGCCCATAACGACCACCTCGTCCATCAAGTCAGCATCGGGAACGGTCCGAATGGCCGCATTCTCGGTTGCGGAGCATAACATGTTGAACTACGGCACCAGATCCTCCATGTCTACCAGGAGATTAACATCCGAAGGGATATCAAGAATACGGGTTGGGCCTCCCGCACGAACCACCGAGTGAGTAATGCCCTCCTCAAACATCCTGACATCATCAGGGTTGAGGTCTGATTCGAATTCGTAATCGTCGACCACCATGCCTTTTCCTCTTTCAGTAGTTAAAGAGGAAGCACGACCAACTGCGGAGGACGAGGGTACATCCGAAACTACAACGGCGGCCCCAGAAATCTAACCTTCCGCCATGATAGGTTGCTGATCACCGACAATGGTTGGAATCTCTGATTGAGTCGAGGCAACGGCTGGCTCCATCCCTATGGGGGGGATGCGACAACCCCCTCTCCAGATCCCGTCGAAGGAGAGTCGTCTAGATGAATCACTGTTGGGGGTGCTGTTTCGAACTCCACTCGCTGTCTTTTTGATGGCCCCTCTTCTTCCCTAGTAGGCGGAGATTCACCCGTCGGGCGAACAACATGTGTCGGAACTTCAGCCCGAGAAGCGTCCCCACAGGAGTAACTACGGCCACAGACTCAACTGAAGCAGCCCTCGACAAAGGTCGGGTGGTGGGTACCGCGATAAGGCGAGTAGATGAGGCTGGTTGTCGGAAAGCTAATGGAGGAGACCTCACTCTCCGCACCCTCCCTGACACCGACGAGCTGCACGTGAGGAATTAAATACAAAGAGGGAAAGGAGAAAAATGGCGAACAGAAATGACATCTTACCAGAAAGAGGCCTGCACCCATACTTGTCATAGAAGGTCGCCTATGTGCGGACCCCACCGTATGAGGGAGAATAACGCTCACCCACTCACGGATACTTTCGACAGGTGGAGGAGGCAATTTCTCGGCTGCACTGACATAATAGGGTTTAAGACTGTAACGAAAAATGGTCGGATATATCTTCGACTAAAAGCATAAGACTTACGTGCAGAGTTCCATTTCTCAGGGAACCCCGTCGAATCTGCCACAATGTGCTCAGTCCGTACATAGAAATAATTCTCATAAAAATGATGGTTAGCCCTGTCGTCCATTTTCACCACCAGACTCTTCGAGCCCCGAGGACGCATGTGAAGCATCGTGCCATGGATGAGCTGAGGGGAGAAGATATTGAGCATGTGATCCAAGGTGATCTCACGACCGCCGAGTTCCGCAAACTTGAGCAACATAAGGAATAGCTTATACAGGTACGGTGAAAGTTGGGTGGGGCATACCTCATAAAAATGGCAGAAGTCTACCACCAGGAGAGAGAGAGGAAGTGTGCATCCAATAAGGAAGGGGTAGGCGTAAAATACGCAATACCCAGGACGATCAAAATGAACTATGTCGTTTCCTACCGCCGGTCGCATGTCGACGTAATCGGGGATCCCCCATATAGGTGTTTAACTCTGCATTGTCTTCTTCTCTTATAACAGAAGGGACAGGCTCTGGCTCCGCCCCAGCGCGACTGCTGAAGTGGGTAAATTCTCTCCCAGGGCGAGGCAAAATCTCAACTATCAACGGGACCTCCTCGTCTTCCACCGCATCTACCCCTCCAGTGGCTTGAACAACATTTTTCGGTGCCAGAATTGTGACAGGGAGATCGGTACAAGAGGAATCACCGGCTATTTTGTCGGGATGATGCGGCAAAAAGAAAACGGAAAGAAAGGATGAAAATTTTCAGTTAACTAAGGGCAAACAAAAACTTGGAGTGTCAGGAAGGAAGTATATCTGCAGAATTCTTTCGAGTAAAAGGCAAAGAAGTGTGTCAATAGAATGATAAGTTCCTTCTATTTATAAGAGACATAAATCCCCAGAGCACGAAACCCAAAAGTCGCTAATCGAACCTGATAGGGCACAAAACATTTCAGTTCCCCAGGAACGTGTGTCATAATGGCGGTAACCACGAAATAACGCTTTGATGCCAAAAGACGTTTCGGTTTCGAAACAGCTGCAATGGTCCACGAGTATCGAAAGAATGCCACCATCTCACCTAAAACCCAAGTAACGTAACTAAGGAACAAGAAGTCAAATTTCGCTCGAATTCATAGCAATCATGATCCGTTTGTCGGGCCCGATAGGGGACGACCCCGACAGGCGGAGGGACTAACTGTATTGGTCAAAATCTGACCATCACGGCCGAGCTGACTAACGTCCCGCCCAAGTGACCAGGCAGTAAAAGATAACATGGCCCACTCTACATCCCATTCTCGACACCCGTCGAGTCGGAAGGAGCAATGTCTAAAAAAATGACCAAGGCACACTTGGTGCGAGAGAGCGTCGGACCAAGTAAATGGCAAGGATGCCTTGACTATATATAGTAGGAAAAAACCCTCGATAGGGGGGCGGTCTCCTTCCCTTTCTCTCCCAAGCTCTCTTCTTGTAATCTTCATATGAAAGAAGTAATCTGCAGAAAAACATGTAAAGCTACCTCTCCTATCGATTGATGGGAGCCACAATGTTGAATTTCAATAAGATTGATTATATCTCTTTCATCCTATATACTATCTATTCTGTTAGCTCTTTGATCTGGAATTTATTATGTCTGACTAAGATTTACTCCTTCATTTTCTTTGATTGATTTATTCAAAAAAGTTCCGATATGTTTTGAGTCAAACAATATACAAAGAAGAAAAATTAAGTTGTGATACGCAATTTGGTATACATATTAATTGCTATGTTATATACTGTGATATATAAATAATATAATTATTTTTATTGTGATATACATTGATATAGAGACAACAATAAATTTTACAAATTATGTCACACCTCCTTTTTTTCGAGGGATAGGGAGTTTTTTCAATTTAGGTGTCATTATTCGAAATGAGATTATTTATTATTCAGAGTCGCCACTTGGAATAATTTATGGTATCCCAAGTCACCGATTTATTTTAAATCCCAAATCGAGGAAGTTGGCTCTATTTTACGGTCCGCGAACACAGAAGATCTGGTAAGGAATTTTGTTAACCTGGGAGAAGGTGTGAGGCACTCTCGAGTTCCGTGGTTTTAGCACGGTCGCTCAACTATTAATAATTAGCCTAATTATCTGATTTATTACATGTGTTTAAACCTATTGTATATTTTTAAACTTTCTAACCGCTTTTAGTTAATTATCGCTTTTAGAATTTATGGAATTATTTCTTGAACAAGTTACGATGTCGTAAACTTATCGTTTTGGTACACATTACGAATCGCGCCACGTGAAACGCACCCGCAAGTTACAACATGTTATTTTTTATTATTGTTTGAAGTTATGGTCGAGTCACGTGAAACGCACATTCGAATTGGGAATTAGGTATCACGACCATGCCATGAAAACTGTACCCATATCCGTAATGATTTAATTTTAATCGCGCCTAAAATAAACTACAATGTTTGTAGGTGTTTTCCTAAAATACGTTTGAGATTTTATGTAAGATTGTGTTATGGCAAAGAATTTGCTGGAGTTGAGGTTATGATCATTATTTTTTTCAAAGACTAAATTCTTGATTCTTTTAAGTTAATCAGAACTAACGAAGATTTTGTTGACCAGGATTTTAAAACTATACATTTGATTGCACAAGAGAAAGTAATTTAGCTAAAGGAAACAATTAAAGACTTTAGGAATTCAATATTGAAAGAGGGAATCACGATACTTTGCAAAGATTGGAGCATATGACCCTTTAAGAGGTCACGCAGTCAAAGTGGGGTATGGATTGAGCCCAAGTCAAGATGGGCGTGAATTGATCCCAAAGCCAAGTTAGAATCCATTACTGGAATCGGGCTTAAACAAGTTAGAGGCCCAAGTTTGAAACATCACATAACTTCACATAAAATGTAGTACAGGAGGAATTTTCATCATTCAAAAACCACTGAGTAGCACGACATTAAACTTGCAGTATTGAATCAAAGATCACATTTCAAAGATAGCAAACATCATTAATAACTAAAGTCTACAGGAGCACAAAGAAAAACTTATTGATTCAACTAGCTAATATTTACAGAATCACGGTTTGGTCCGTAACTAATACAACAGGCTAAAATATTAAAGGAAATGCTTATTAACTACGAGCAGATGCGACAATTAAATTTTCCAGCCATGAAGTGTGGAATCCAATGTTTCTCAACCATATCTGCTCAAAATAAAACTATGGACTTAAGCTATTACACCAAGATTTCTGCAAATTCTGAGTTTACAATAATCAAACATCGTTTATACATAGTGGAACTAGGTGTTACCAAATTAAACTACATATTCTCATATTTTTTGGAATCAGACAACTCAACTCCAAACATCCAAGGCTTAAACAGATGAATCACATATAAACTGAACTTCCCAAATACTTTTGATTGTGATGTGATGCTTCTCACCTTTATGCAAACAACAAATGTGCTTATAGACTAAATGATTCTGAACACATGAATTTCACTTTTAGCAAGTAATAATAGGCAAAGTAATAGCCCTATCAATGCAGTAAAATATGCATATGCTTCAGGAAACCAAGCTTAAACAACAATCTTACTCTAGCTAGCATTATTATCTAAAACAAAGACTATGTCAAAGAGATAAGTTCAAATATGGACCCATCAGCTTACAAACAGACATGAAATCATGTAAGAACAATCAAACAGTCATAACTTCATATTAAAACAGAAAACTTTGATTATTCTAAAGATCAAAGTTGTACAGAATCATAGAGGTGTACCTAATTGCCAAAAAAACAAGAGAAAACCAGAAAATAAGTCTCTGAATCAGCAGGAATATCAGGAAGGTAACATCTTCATATCAGGAGCGCAAATCCAACAGTTCAACCAAAGGAAGAAACCCAGAAAAACCAGTGAAAACTTGAAGCCAAATGACCGTTGTTCCTCTTTCTATGCTTTGAAGAATTTGTAAAGTAAAATTTCCTACTGTTTTTCTTTCAATGTGAAGGGAAAATCAGCCTGTATGTAAGTGCTTTTTATATGTCTTTTAGAGAATTCTTCTGTATTTCGTGTGTGTGTGTGTGTGTTCAGAGAATTGGAGAGAGGGGATGAGGTCTTATATAGAGAGTGAATTCTATCATATGCTCAACAGAATGAGGAAAAATAAGAGAGGTGCGAGGGAATCTCTGGGAATTTTTTGTCAGCTAAAAATCAGGAGATAAAAATTTATTTTTAACAGAAATGGACAATTGTCCCTATTTCTAGAAGCTTCTTTTATTCCCAACCTCTGTTAAACTTTTTAACTTCCAATTCTTACCCCAACATTTAAACTTATTCCCTATTTTAGTGTATTTCCAACCAAACAAAATAGATTCCTCTATTTTTCCATTTCTTTTAGACCCCTTAATTTCAATAACTACAAATGACTATCACAACAACTTAGATAGCACAAACAAACAATATTCAACTTTTAAACTATTTTAAGTAATTAACTAATTCAACATGTAACCAACTGATTATGCACCTAATTAAAGCATGTGAACAAAAAATTAGTTTGGCCGGATTTAGGTAACAATCCGGCCAGAACAGAAAACCAAACGAAAATGATAAACAAAAAGATATTAATCCTAAAATCATGCAATTAACTTAAATAATCCTATTTTTAACGAACTTAATCAAATCAATAACCAAACCAATGAAGATTAATACCTAAATGACAATTCAACACAGAAAAAGAAATAAAGGGATATGAGAAGAAAGGTATACTGATTTTGGCTAAAAATGTGACGACAAATGAGGTAAACCAACGAACGATGATGACGACGAAGTTTGGCCGGTCAGTGGTGAGTTGGCCAAATTACGACGACTTCGAAATGAGACAAACTAATGTCAATCGATTGCTCTTGACAAGAGCAATCGGCTAACATAGGTTTCAGGCCAAAACGAGCTAGTATCGCCAATGAAATCAGAAGAGGGAAAGATTAGGTTTTTCTTTTTATTTTAGATCTGAAATTGGACAAGTTTGGTGGGGATTGTGGTTAAATTAGTGATGGATTAGGGTTGAGGGGAAGATGGGGAGTGTGTGATGTAATTTTAGGCGTGTTTGGAGATGGGCCGCCGCCGTGGGGCGATTTCCAGTGGTGGCGGATGATAAGGATTGAGAGGGGTGAGATTGATGGTCTGTAGGAGATTATTTGGGGGTAGGGGGTCTTCTCCAACATTTTTAAGGAGTGGAGAGACCAGTTCCAGTCGTAGGATTAGGGAATTTGAACGGTGGAGATTCAACGGCCCTTAAACGGTATCGTTTGGTTTGGGTTTGGGCTAGTTAAAAGGGAAACTGGGTTAAATAAAATAACCCAGTCCGATTTTGCAACAAAAATGACCCCTTTCTCTTCTTGCTCTCCTTTCTTTATTTTTCTTTCATTTTAAAATTCTATAATTTATTTTAAAAAAATCCTAATTAGATTCTATCTTAATCCTAATTTACAAAATTAACCTACTCATTATTTCTAATATTTAGATAATTAATTAACCTAAAATTAATGAAGGAAAAATTAATAATTTGAAACTAAGAGCTAAAAATATAAAAGCCTATGGTATTTTGTGATTTTTGTTTAATAATGCAATTAATTAATATTTAATGCAAATAAAAACCTAAAATGCAATGCATTTTTTTTGATATTTTGTGGTATTTCTTGTAATTTTAAAATATTAAATATGCAACTACATGCAAACAAAAATTAGCAAGAAATTCCTAAAAATTCTATAAAAAATTAAAATAATTAGAAAAATCCTATTTTATGAATTATGTAGGAATATTTTAGTCGGGCAAAATCTAATAAAACAAATAATATTTTAGATATATATATATATATATATATATATATATATATATATATATATATATATATATATATATATATATATATATATATAGAGAGAGAGAGAGAGAGAGAGAGAGAGAGAGAGAGAGAAAAAATTAAAGTTATGGTATACATTTTGATATATTGTAACGACCTGGCTGGTCGTTTTGAGAATTAATGCCCCAATCCCCTATTAACTACTTTTTCTTTGTTTGTTTCTGCTATTGTGAGTTGCCGGGAAGATTTGTTTTGAGTTTCAGAGTATTTTGGGACATTTAGTCCATAAATGAGAGCTTAAGCTTTATAATTTGGACCGTAGTCGGAGCGGTGTGAAGACAACCTCGGAATGGGATTCTGTCGATTCTGTTAACTCCGTTGGGCGATTTCGAGCTCAGGGGTATGTTCGGATTGTGTTTTGGAGGTCCGTAGCTTATTTAGGCATAAAATGCCAAAAATTGAATTTTTGAAGTTTCCGGATCGATAATGAGATTTTGATATCAAGGCCGGAATCCGATTTTGAAAGTTGTAATAGTTCCGTAGTGTTGAATGTCACTTATGTGCAAAATTTAGGGTCAATCGGACGTGGTTTGATTGGTTTCGGCATCGGTTGTAGAATTCTTGAGATTTCAAGTTCATTAGGCTTGGATTGGAGGGTGAAGCATGATTTCAACATTGTTTGATGTGATACGAGGGTTGGATTAAGTTCGTATGGTATTTTAGGATTGGTTGGTATGTTTGGTTGAGATCCTGGGGGCCTCGGGTGAGTTTCAGATGCTTAACGGACTTGATTTGGACTTAGGCAAAATTCTGAAGTTGGATGCTTCTGGTATTTTCACACCTGCGGTGGCCGATGGGGAGCCCGCAGAAATGAGGAAGGAAGTTGTAGGTGCAGTAATGGGCAGGAAGACCAGTGGTCGCAGATGCGACTCAAGAATCGCAGAAGCGGAACCGCATCTGCGAAGAATTGACGCAGGTGCGGTGTTTGAGGATTTAATGAAATTCCACAGATGCGGAGCCCTGGCCGCAAAAGCGGGACCGCAGGTGCGGTCCAGGGAGTGCAGATGCGAGCATCGTTGGGTAAAAATATGTAAAATTGAGGGTTTGAGTTAATAACTTCAAAAATCAAATTGGAGCTCAGTGAAAGGCGATTTTGTTGGGTTTTTGAAGAGAAGATCAGCGGGTATTGATTCCTAACTGCTTTTTGATTATATCCCATTAATCTAAGATTAGTTTTATCATTTAATTTCGGATTTGGGGTGAAAAATTGGGAAGAATTAAGAAATGTTCTTAGGCCAAATTTTGGGATTTGGATCGAGATTTTGGTATCTGATTTGAGTGATTTTGGTATGGTTAAACTTGTGAGTGAATGAGTATTCATAATTTGTGATTTTTACCCGACTCCGAAACGTGGGCCTGGAAAGGAGTTTTGGGCATTTTTCTATTTTCTTGCCTTAGCTTCGATTCCTTTAGCTAAACTCGTTGTTTGTAGTTATATTTACATTATGAAATTGATTTGATTAGATTTGGGCCACTCGGAGTTGGATACTCGTGGAAAAAGCGTGATTTCAGGTTGATTTTGAGCTGGTTCAAGGTAAGTGGCTTGCCTAACCTTGTGTGGGGGAACTCCCCTTAAGATTTTGGTACTATTGTTATATGAATGTCGTGTACGTGAGGTGACGAGTGCGTACCCGTGTTAATTGTTGAAAAACTCTATTTTCATTAAATACTTATCTATGTTTCTCCTTTAATTGAACAATACTAGTATGTGAAACCTTCTGTTTAGCTTAGAAAGAGCATGCTTATGTGACTTAACTATCTTACCTGCTTTAACTGCTTACTTGAATTTTTGCGTAGCATGTTTAGAGTAGAACTTTTTTTGTTTTCCTAATTCGAACTTGAATAGAATTGTAGGATTCTTTCTTGGAACTGTTGTGTATTTACTTTGGGACTACGGATCGGTATTCCGGGAGATCCCCCTGCACATTAGTAATTGGGACTACAGTATGATATCCTAGGAGATCCCCCTGTATTGGATATTTACTTTGATACTGCGGATCAACATTCCGGGAGATTTCCCTACATATTTATGATTCGGACTACGGGACGATATCCCGGGAGATCCTTTGCATATTTATGTTTGGGACTACGGGACGATATCCTGGGAGATCCCTTGTTGCTATCTCTGTGTACTGAGTTATATTCTCTCTGTGATTTTATTCTTGATCGACTGTTAGAATTTTAATTATACAGTCACATTTCATATTGTTTTGCCTTGTTTTATTTATATAAACAGTAGAGCCCTTACCTTCTTCGTCACTACTCAATCGAGGTTAGGCTTGGCACTTACTGGGACCGCTGTGGTGTACTCATGCCCTTTCCTGCATATGTTTTTCGTGTGCAGATCCAGGTTCTACTTCTCAGCCATACTTTCAGTGAGGCGAGGCAATTTCAGAGACTTCGAGGTATTTCTTCCGCGTCTGCAGACCGAGAAGTCTCTCTTATTCTCCCTTTTAGCTATAGATCTTCTATAATTACTTTTGTTTAGACTTCTGGAGTTAGAACACTATGTATTTTTCTAGTTTGTGATTCATGAGATTCTGAGTTTTGGGAGTGTTATTATTGGTCGAGAGTGTTATTATTATATATGCCGATCGACATTTTAAACACTTTATCTATATTTACCTGTTAGATGGCTAGTTGTACTTTTAAATTCCTTTTTCCGCAAACTATTAGGCTTACCTAGTCGTAGGGACTAGGTGCCGTCACGACAGTTCACAGAGGGAGAACTTGGGTCGTGACAAGTTGGTATCAGATCTCTAGGTTCATAGGAGTCATGAATCACAATTCGGTTTATTAGAGTCTCGTGGATCAGTACGGAGGCATCTGTACTTATCCTCGAGAGGCTATGTAACTGTTAGAAAAATTCCACTTCAATTGATTCCCTTGTCGTACGAGATTTTTGATATCAAAATTCTAAACCTCTGTTTTCTATTCTCTCACATATGGTGAGGAAACGTGCTACCGGAGGTGACCAGGCACTCACGCCCCCTGCTAGGGCCACCAGAGGTCGAGGCCGGGGTAGAATCCCAGGATGTGCACATGGCACAACCAGAGCACCCGTACGAGCTGCCACAGAGGAGCCACCAGTAGTCCCAGCCGGAGCCCAGGAACCTGATACGCCTACTGCTACTACTACTCCAGCTCTTTAGGAGACCCTTGCATAGTTCGTGAGCATGTACACCACTCTAGCTCAGGCATGGTTGATTCCCCTTGCTGCAGCCACATCCCAGGCTGGGGGAGGAGCATAGACTCCCGCCTCCTGCACCCAAAGCAGCGGGTCCAAGTTGATTAGATCCCAAAGGTTATACCGGTACCTCCTGTAGCCCCAGTTCAGCCCGAGGACAGGGCAACAACTTCAGAGGATGAGCAGCAGAGGTTTAAGAGGTTGAAGAAATACAAGCCTCCTACATTTAGTGGTCTAGCATCAAATGATGCTCTGGGATTTCTGGAGGAGTGCTACCGTATCCTCCGTACTATGGGTATATTAGGATCAAGTAGGGTTTCTTTCATTGCCTTCCAGCTTTGAGGAGCAGCCTATCAGTGGTGGCGTACTTTTGAGTTGGACAGTCCAGTTGAGGCAACTTCCTTTACATGGACCTAGTTTTCAGATATGTTCTTGAGGGAGTATGTTCGTTAGAGCCTCAATGACATATGGCGTGCGAAGTTTGAGCATTTACGCTAGGGTACTATGACTGTTTCAGAGTATGCTTTCCGTTTCACTGACTTGGCTAGGCATGCACTGGCCTTGGCTTCTACAGTTCGTGAGAGAGTTTGCCTGTTTATTGAGGGGCTCATTCCCAGCATCAGGTCTAGCATGGCCCGGGAGATAGAGATGGATATTTCTTATCAGCAGGTGGTAAGCATTGATAGGAGAGTAGAGGGCATACTTGCTCGGGATAGAGAGGAGAGGGAGGCCAAGAGGTCACGAGAGTTGGGTCATTATTCTGGTGCCCGTGCCCCAGTTGCAGTTTATTATGGTAGGGGTTATATGAGTCGCCCCGTTCATTCAGCTCTTCCAGCAACCAGTGGTATTCTAGCTCCTCCTAGACCTCAGGAGCCTTATTATGCACCTTCAATATCTAGTGCGCCTCCTGCATGGGGTGCTTTCAGTGGTCAGTCTAGCAGACCTGGACCGAGCCAGTCATAGCCGCCACATCCTCCCAGAGCTTATTTTGAGTGTGGCGACACACGTCATATGGTGAGGAATTACCCCAGACTTAGGAGGGGTACACCTCCACAGCCTTCTCAGCCACAACGTGCTCCACTAGGTCTTCAGGCTATTATTATAGCACCGGTTGCTACCCCACCTGCTCAGCCAACTAGAGGTGGAGGTCGGGGAGGTAGAAGTCGCCCTAGAGGGGAAGGCCAGGCTAGATACTATGCCCTTCCTGCCCGTACTGAGGTTGTCGCCTCCGATTCTGTCATCACAAGTATTGTCCTAGTTTGTCATAGAGATGCATCGGTTCTATTTGATCCAGACTCCACTTATTCTTATGTGTCCTCTTATTTTGCCCCCCATTTTGGCATATCTCGGGATTTCTTGATTTCCTATGTTTATGTTTCTACTCATGTAGGAGATTTTCTTATTGTACAAAATCCATAATTATTCCCAAAATCATCAATTTTGGTGAATAATTTATTTTATTTCCTTATTTATACCAAAATATAATTAAGGTGATTTTTCATATTTTTACAAATTTATTTGGTACTTTTTAAGTTAAATTGCATATAATTGCAATTTTAGCCTACTTTAAGATTTAATAGCATTTTATAATTGTAAAATTGGTCCCAATATTTTAAATTAATATTTATATATTATTAATTATGTCAGTACTTTTAATTTGCTTTTAAAATAATTTTTATTATTTTTTATAAAATAAAATGGAAAAAATGGCTATTTAAAATTTAGCCCCAATTACATTTCAATTACAGCCCAATTTGCATCCCAATTCAACCCAATCCCAACCCCCAAATCAATTTCAACCCAATTAGCTGATCCAATTGCCCAAACACGCCCGTTTTTTTTAAATCTGAGCCGTTGATCATTTTTGATTAACGACCCAGATCTCTTCTTTCCTTTTTAATTCCAAACGACCCCTAAACCCTACCCCATTCTTTCAAGAGTGCCGCCTCTAACTCCTCTCTTCTCTCAATCGCTCTCGAGCTCTCTCGAAACCCTAATTGCTCTCTGCCACCTCCAACCCCAAATCCACCAAAATCCATGGCTGTTCTGACCATGGACGACCTATACTCACCTCCTACTACTCTCACGTGCTTGATACCTGAAGTTTCAAGGCTAGACTTCAAGGGTCTTTGCCCAGACCTTCGTCGATTCGAGGTTTTCAGCCATATCCGGCCTTGCTCCGGCGTGTCTTAGCCTCCTGAGCCTGATTCCGACCTTATCTACTCCAGATCTGATCTTGTTTCTTCCAAGCCTTTCTTATTTCTAGGGTTCTCAGAAACCCTAGCCTATTCGTGGTTCTTTTTCGTTTATTTGTTTAGATATGTGCTTGATCTGTGCCATATTTGATGTTTTATGCGTTTTCCCCAAATTTTCTTTTCCAAATCTTTTGATTTCAAACTAGGGCTTCAGAGTCTGTTTGTAATGTTTTGTTCGATTCATCTGCTTATCATCTCTAAGTTCGTCTGGTGTTGAAACCCTAATTTTTGGAATTTTGTTTGAGTTTCTTAGCCTGTTTGTTTGTATTAGTTTGATTTACCTTGTTTACACCTTATTAGCATTGAAAACCCTAATTTTTGGGGTTTATTTGAGATTCTGAATTCGCTTGTTTGTTTCACTTGTTTATCGCCTCTAAACTCGACTAATTTTCGAAAACCCTAGTTCTTTGGGGCCTATTCGAGTCCCTTGAGTTTATTCGTGCAATTCGTCTGTCTGAAGTTGCTCAGCCTGATTCTTTTTGTTTCAGCATCTCTCTTCCTTATGTGATTCCTTTTTATTCTGAGTTCCGACTATCTGTCAAACTCGATTGTGTTTTCAGAAAGGTTTTTACTTGATTCTTCGCATGCTTCTGATCTTTTCCTCTACTACTAAATAACTGAAACCTGACCTACGTGACTATCATGGTATGAATGCTTGCTCTATGCTATTACCGTATGCTGTTCCTTCTCGCCATAGCTTGGCCTCACATGCTTTTTACTTGTGCACTTCATTTATATACTGAGTCCCTTCTGTGATTGATTTTCAAACTCGTGATTGATTTTCAAAACTTTTCCTTATGAAATTCTGATTTTTTACTCGCCCGTTAAGGGTTAATTGATTTTCTCTCTTTGTTTGGCCTTACCAGATCCTTTCCAAAATAAGTACATTCCTGTATTTAGACTTAATCCCTTACTATATGGTTTTACTGTTCCGTTTATGGTAACAATCATTCTGCTTACAAATTGATCTTCTTTCCTTATATTAATCCTGTTAGTGTCCGTTTGAGCAGTAATCCCTTGATTAAAGGGGAATACCTGTGTTAATTGATTCTAACTGTGTTTATTTCCATGTTTGTGTTGAAACCTTATTTGTTACCTTATTCTCTACTCGTTTTCAAAACTATAAATACCTGTACCTCTTCTCTTTCAAAAAACAAGTTCAACACACAGCATAAGTCACCACTTCTTCTCTCAAATACACTTAGTTTTTCTAAAAAAAAAAAAGCATTCGAGTTTTCTCTGAACTCATAAGCTCTCTTCTCTGACTGTGTTTTGGCTGCAAGTATCCTGGTTTTCTTTGTGCTTACTTTTCTGCAACTGGTATGTCTCTTCTTGTTTAAATTCTGCCCCTCTCTTATGTGTTTATGCTTCAGTCTTTCTTTGTTTATTTTACTGCTTTCTGCAAGCTTGTTATTCCTGCTCCTATATGAATCCTCATCCCTGAACCCTTTGTCTATTGAGTTATGGTTCAGAAAACATGACAACCCTTGACATTGTTCTTCATGTATATGGACTGGACTCCCTGAGTCCTAAACTCTTTCAATTCCCATTCCTTTTCCCCCTTTATATGTATTCCGAGCTTAAGACTTTGGTCTGGCATTGTCCTAATCACTGCCCAGACCATAGTCTGACCTTCAATAGGTCTGTGCTCTTATTTATTGGCTGAACAGGCTTGGTCAGGGGTGTTCGATCCTACCTCGTGGCTAGGCATGACCACCAGCCTGCCATGGAATTCCCCAACCCTCTCTCTTGCACTTACACCCATTCTTAGAACCTAAGTTCTGCCCCCTCTCTTGTGAGCCTTGCTTTGGGATCCATGAGCTCCCTCTAAACTTGAACACTTGAGGGCTGGCTCTTCCACACTGTACTGTAACTCTTTCTAATTAACATCTTGGGTGTAAGCACTGCCTGGAGTTCTTGAAACTCCTTGGATCTCTGAAACACCCTAGAGACGAGAAGGCTTTGGAAATCTGGATCTCGGAAGTGGTTCAATCTCATATTGTTAGATACTAAGTCTGAATTAGGCTGCTCGGATGTAGCTGTAATTTCTGATGTATTTTTTTATTTCTGTCTTATTTTTTACTAGTCTGTAATAATTTGTATAAACTCATGGGATTTTAGTGAAAAGGGGAGGGGGGTTACTTTTCATGCACAAAAGGGTAGAAATCATGTCTATAGGTTTAATTTCTACACTGCACAATTTCACACGTAGAGACCATGCCTATAGGATTTAACTTCTAAACTTTATGTAACTATGCATATAGATACCGTGCTCATAGGGGTTTACATTTCTGCACATAATGATACCATTAGGCAAACTGTAGGCTTAATTATAAAGTTGCATATAGATACTATGTTTGTAAGACTCTTGTTAAAAAGGTGTTAAAATCAGTTAACGTATAAAAAGCATGCCTATAGGAACTTCTAGTCGGAACTGTCTCATTTGTTCAAAACAACACCAACCGTTTAAATTAATATATACTTTGGTAAAACTGGCAGTCTTCTGTGATTTTTTGAACCTCGTAAGTTAACAAACATTTTCTAAACCAAACTGGCATTTTCTGAAACTCACTTTTTTCTGATAAGGTTCGTGAAACTCTTTTTTTTCCAACTAGTCTGCATGTCTTCTGAAGCTCCTTTCTTTTCTTTTAAATCTTTTTCAAAACGGTACATTCTTTTTCTGAAATTCGTTTCACTCTGATAAAAAACTGGTCACTCTTCATAACCAGTTCGCTTTTCGAAATCGTTAGTTCTATCCAACACATAGCTGAAAGTAGACTAGTCCTTAAGAACTGCATTTGAGCGAGCCTAATGCGGACTTCCTGTCTAAAAGTATGTGTTGAACCAGTTCGCTTATCGCTTTAATTTTAAAGACTAAACCAGTACATGCAAGACATGCTAAACTCTTTGGCTTATCTGACTTAAGGAGGTTTACTTGAGCGTTACTTACTTATTTGCTTTCCCTTTTACTTGCATTATGTGTTTTGATTGACGCCTAGTGTTTTGTCCTTTGAAAGCTCTCAAAAGGCCCCAAATCCCTTTCCTTTTAGGATTAGTAGTCCTAAATGCCTCCGGGACTGATAGGATTGGGACGGGTACTAGCATGCAATAAGTAACGAAACTTTCTGCGCTTTAATACCTTAACGGGGTGGGATGGGTAGAATATGGATATGATGACCGGTGCGCTAATATCACGTGCGACCCCTCTTCTGAGGAGTGATTGCTGGATATTGCATTGATGTGATCCATATTATTTGTAAACCTAGGACCCCTCTCCCCTTTACTTGTTAATTTTTAAGTTTTCTTTTAAATTAATTTTCCAAACTCTCTACTCCTTCAACTCTTAAACTTGTTTGCAAAACTATGTGAAAAATCCTTTTCTTTTCTACTTGTCTGCTTAAAGTCATAATTGTAGCATGGCCGGGAACCACACTAGTGGATCTTGAGAGGTTCCTAACACCTTCCCCTCGAGATAATTTCTAGCCCTTACCCAATCTCTGGTTCTTCATCTCAATTCTTTCTTAAAGTGTCCTAATGCGCTATAATCATTAGGTGGCGACTCTTCAAATTCCAAAACCCAATTCTCTAAAGGGAATAGAGTTGTCCTCCCAATGTCATATACCCAATTTCGACTCTTAGAAAAAGGGGGCGTCGACACTAGAAAGTTCCTTACCAATTATTCTCTCACTAATGCTCATCTTCTCATCCTAACACAACTGACTCGTTTTGACCTCCATTAATGGAGGTTGAGCTGTGACTAGAATCAGCTCGACTCACATGGTAACAGAGCAATCGATACTGGTTGCATCTTAGCTGAGTAGGTTCATGTTTGCGTGATACAAATTCTCGCTCAAATTCAGTAATGGTAGATGAGAAAATTAACCACACACATCCTCTGTTTATGCATCCTTCTGATACACCGAGCTAAGTTTTGATCCCAATTCAGCTCACCGGGTCTGAAAACTGTGGATTATGGCATAGGACAATGCAAATTGCTCTTCAAGATAAGAAACCTTTAAGAAGGAATTACATGAGGAATGAGAGACTTGCAATGCGATTGTGCTCTCATGGATAATGAACACTGTATAAATGAACCTCGTCAGTGTAATAGCTTAAGCATCAGATGCGCACCTTGTCATGCCCCAAACCTGGGGGCGAGACCGGCACCTGATGCCTCACCTATCCTTGCGTACCAACTTGCAACTAAGGGACTCTGATCATATGATGTCATACTTTGGCCATGTGCCACATTGCAAGACAACTGCGAATACTAACTAAACGTCAATATAAAACTGGGCCAACAAGGCCACCATAATTGTTACAACTAACAAACCAACCAAATGTATATACAAGGCCTATAAGCCCAACATACAACACTAACTGATAGAAAATGTCTACAAGCCTCTACTGATGGATATACTGTGATCGGAACAGTTCCCCGGCGTACTCATAACATATATACATATATATACAAGGTGTACATAAAGCTCTAGACCCGGCAACTCCGAAAGGCATGGAGCTTACCGATCAAGCTGAACTCGGGCAACACTTAATGAGGAGGTCTACCCGTCTGTTTGTCTGAACCTGCACGCATGAAATGCAGCGCCCCCAGAAAAAGGGACGTTAGTTTGAAATAATGTACCGAGTATGTAAGGCAATATGCTGAAAGCTGAAACTGAACTGATAATATAATAACTACAAGTAACGGGAAGTCAAAGATAATATGAAGATATTCTTACCTGTTGATAATGACTTAACTCTCTCAATATAGTAAGTAAAATAGCTGTCCGACCTTATAAGGCTCGGTATATATATATAACTGCTCTGCCGTAGTAGATTCGCTCATAGGCGCTCGGCCATAATAGGCTCTTTATCTCGACCAACTGGGCTCGCTCATAGACGCTCGACCACAGTAGGCTTGGTATATAACTTACCATCTGATCAGAGGTTGCCCAATAGGGGCCTGCCCACTGATTATAGCTCGATGGTAATGAAAATACTTTTAATACTATATATATTTAAATTCTCTGCTCTCTTGACTGGAAGAAGAAAATACTCAATTGAATATGAAGTCCCAATAAGGAGAATATTGTAACTTACAAAACTAGGAAAATATACATAATTTACGAGACTAGCAAAATATACGTAAATTTCGGGATATGAATTTTTCTTTATGCCTCGTTATCAAACTTGTGTAATTACGATATTATGCTAAAATGAAGGAAAAGCTTACCTGGAGTAGGGAAAACTCCGTATAATATTTTGTTGGAAAACCTTCATTGATTGAACAAAATTCGCCTCTGCTCCTTAAAGATTCACGGACGAAATTTGTTTCTGGTTCCTAAAATTTTGGAACGAATTGATCTGATTTGGAGTGAGGCTTGGATGAAAATTGTTTAGAATTAAAATGAATTATTTCTGCTTCCTCACGTTTTGGTCCTACGGCAGAATGTATCTTGTGGTTTTATCTTGAATGAATTGAGCATATACAGTCTCATATGAATTTTTGCTCTAAGAAATCACGTACTGCTATTCAAAATTGGATGAATTTGTTGAATCAATGCTTCAAAATACTTGGATGGACTTTCTGATGCAATTCAAATTGCTTATGGACATTATGCCTCAAGCTTAGGCAATGACTAAGCCTCAAGCTTCTTAGTATGCCACCTTGGAATGTGACATTATGAGACACTTAATTGATCCTTGTGTGGCTGCCACATTATGGGGGTGGGGGTGAGGATGGGGTTTAATCTTATCCAAATATATCCCCAATTAATTAGGTAATGTCCCGTTGCTCGGTAATTAATCAATTACCCGTAAAATTGAGAATTATTCCCACTTAATTAAAATATTACTCACTTTTCACATACCTTATACACCTTACTATTAAGGTCATGTGGTACCTTGTATGGTACTAGTCCATAAATACCGAGTATTTTAGCTTGAGCCGTATTTTATCCCAACATGCCAAACTTGGACGAAAATTCATTTTCTTTGACTTGCTTCCCCTTTTACCTTTACGAATTTACTTATTACTTGTTTGAAATAGCATAATCCTTATAATTCTCCAAATAATATTTTCCTTGGACTGATGTCAGTTACCTTATGACAAATTCAACGTACAACATTACAGGGTGCAACATCGTCGTAATGTAGTACTGCGGGACGTGACATCTCACTTCTGGGTTCTCATTAATTTATTTATGGCATGTTTTCATGTACGAAAATATGGGGTGTAACATCATTCACCCCTTTGGAATATTCGTCCTTGAATGTTGACTAATGTGCTTATCGTTCTCATATCCCATAGCTCTTGTGAATACTTTAGTAGTCCTTTTACCATCTAGGCAACTGTTCTGTGAATATGTCCAAAGGCCAGGCATTCCCCCCTTTAGGCCTCTTTCCCACGCCATGACTTGTGATCGAATTCCTTCCAATTTTGTAACTGTTGCTACCTTCCATTATGCTTCTTCTACGATACTGACCTTGTAAGTGTGACTATGCGACTCTCCTATCCTTTTTCCTCCAGCTTTTAGCCAATCCTGAAGTTCTCCGCTTGGTATTAGCCGATCTTATGAATATTTCTATATCTTATTTTATAGACCTTGTTATCCATTCGTATGACTTTACTGCATCTACATAGGTCATACTATACCATAACTCTCACCTCGATTTCTCGTTATTGAGGTCTGCTACCAAATCTTAGATCACTTTCGTTGTTTATCTCATACGTATAAATCTATGTCCTCTAATGCCTCCACATTACTATTCATTTTTAAGAATGACGACCTAATCTCCTCTCATACTTTATAACTTTTATCCATCCATTGTTGATTCACCTCAATTTCGATCCATAATCTACCTCTGATAACTTAACATTTTATGTAATATTACTACTAGGATTCACGTTTTATCGGGGAACATCTGAAATGATTAGATTGATCCACTTAGGGCGATACCCTACTTTCATAACCGTATCTCACAGCATCCCAATGTGATTCACCTTGCATGAGTATTTTAATCCTTCCAATTCATGAGATCCTTTTCTTTTATTTGTCAGATCATTACTCAATCTAAGGCCCCAAACGTCATCATTTTTCATAATAACTACACCCTCATTTTATTAACAGGGCGACATTCCATCTATTCTGAATGTTATTAGTCTTAGACTCCTTTGAGTTCATTCAGGTTATACTGAACTTTCTATAACTTAGAGAAACCATTAGCTTTCTTGTTTTCATGGGTCTTAATCCCGATGACCTATCCGTTCTCGTCACCATCTCACTCACCCTTTCTCGTTCTTACTCATGTCATAAAACTTTGTCGCTTTACTATACTTTAGCTTGGGACCCATATATATCTTTTTATATTATTCACGTCCTTCCTTCAACTTGCTTGCACCACAGATTTCCTTATGTTGTTCTGGAACATCAAGCGAGACATCACATTGTCTCTAACTATTCTTTACTCCCATAATCAGGCTTTTTGACACCTAGACCATAGGCTAGAAGATATGTTACTGACGCTGCTGCTATCATTCATGGATATTGAATCCCCGCGCTTCTAGCCTTCTATCCAAGTATGGAATATTCTCAACTTTCTGCTTTTGAGTATCTCGTTCATTGTTCACCTTTACCTTACTTTCTTTAAAGCCCCACATCACATCTTCTATCTCTTTCATGACCTTCCATCCACATAGATATAATTCACATCCACGTCTTGAACTTCTATTATAATACATGCACCTTTTTACACAATCTCGTGAGAGCTTCATACTAACTTCTTATGAGACTGTTACCCTTCTAACTGACTTTATCGTAGAGCCGTTATAAAATATAGTTGTTGTGTTATCTCTCTTGCACCTATAATATTAAAAGTGATTCTGCTATGTTCTCAATCATGATTCCTATAACTTCTGGGTCCAATAATCAGAATCCTGATTTACTTTGTTGATGTAACTCTTTAGTTTCCTTCTTCTTCTGATCGGCCTTTATGCTGGCTTAAGTTATCTTCCAATCTACAGCTCATGGTATTAGTTATTACTTTAGCCCTTCAGGGACGCTATGAAATATCCATGATACAATATTCTAACAATTCATTCCTTCGTCCATGACCTGGGCTCAATTCTTTCTTTTAACTTATACCAGAATCTTTTACGGATTTATGATTGTCAATATATATGCTGCATGTACAAAAATCCAAACTCTTAAGTGCGTTCATAGCGTCACCAACTCGGGATCATTGATCAAATAATTCCTTTCGTTCCTTCTCAGTTTTCTTTTAATGTAAGCTATTACCTTTCCTAATCTTTCTTCCCCCTTGTTGCGTGCATACTTAGCTTATCGTAGCTCCCATGCATGCCAAAATTTCCGTACAACTCATATGATCTTCGAATATTTCTTTTGATTTTTACTTCCCGTTCACTAGCCACAGTAGATTCCTCTTTCTTATGGAGGACGTACAATGTTGTTGTGAATCTGTTGTTACAAGACCATTTCCTCTTTAGGTCACTGAGCTTAGGTTGAAGCCTTCTTCCTCATTTCCTCAGCTAGTCCTTCACTATAGTACATAGGGAGGATCCTCTGACTCTTGTAAAGATGCGAGCTTATTATATCGTATTCCCGATAGAATTTTTTATGTTCGTGCTCACTTGTAATTATCCTTAGTTACTTACCTCCACACTCATCTGCTTGTACGGCTGCTTCTGAACCGAAGTTTTGACTATCTTCCCAGTGAAACTATCTTTTATTTCTGTAACACTCATACGATACCTTTAACTACCCCAACTCCTATTTGAATATTCCTCAAGTATTACAATGTCATAACTGCGGGGATAAATTCATTATATTGGGTTTTACTATCTTTATCTTGCACAACCTGCTGTCTTGTCTGTATCCTCTTGACTAGCCATAACTAGGCTCTTCCTGAATCAACTACTAACTACTCGTTGGTCCATTCTCATGTCAATATTCCGCAAAATCTTTCTTGGGTTATTTCCTTGGTCTTAACTTACATCTCGCACTGGCTCCTTAATTATCAATAACATCTCGGGCAGGAACCCTTACTTCTTCTCCTTGACATCGCGTTTACATAACGCCTAGAATCGTAGCATATCTGTAGCATTTGGATAATTGCAATCCCATTCCTTTCTCATTTTTATCATATTCTTCCTTTATCATTCCATATTCCCTCTTTTAGGGGAGTACTAAGAGTTAGAGCTACGACGACCTACCTATAGATGTTTCACCTTTTCATCTTTGGCGTCCTTTTACATCATCGTTGGCCCTTACTCGCCTTGCGGTAATCTTTGTGTACCAAGGATACAAAATTCCTTACTCACAATGGTGACACTTAGTGTAACTGGCACATACATTCCCTTAAGCTTAACTTTGCTCCCCTTGCTTGCTTTAGGGAAACGTCTTCCTGAATGACCACTCTCTGAATTTCCCATGAATCTTCTTTTATTGTCCATTCTGTTATTGCCGGAACGCGATCTGAAATTCTCATGATGCCGACCGTTATCAAATCACTCAGTCCCTAATTCATGTTTAGTTTATCTTGTTCACCTACCCATACTGATTTCTATTATTTTGGGGTTTAATTCTCCCTTCTAGTAATCACGTTAGAGTCACAAACTTATTTCCTAAAATAAGGATGTGACTGTATGGCCTATACTATTTTGTTTTCTTAAAGCCTATTACCTTTCTTCTTTTTCTTCATTCGACTATAGGTTTTGTAACACTCTACCATTGTCATCCATGTATCACACCTTATTCATAATGCTTCCTTATCTCTCTTCTTGTTACTCTGCTAATATTTCTGCATATCCCCCCTTTTTTGTATGAAAACTTCAACACGACATTCTTTCGCTTTTAGCTCCCCTTTGCTCCATTCATTGACTCTTCGGGTTACCTAGCATTATCTCTCTACTAGGGACAAGAGTCATGCTAAGATAATATTTATCCTTTCCAAGCTTCCAGCGCCTATCTTTGTAGCACTCGTATCTAGTGGTACTTATTTTAAAATGCACCATCTAGGTGTTTTACAAGGAGATCTATTAGCACTTTTTGCAATGTTCTTCGAAATTGTCAACTAACACAAACTATATATTTACCAATTTGGGTTACCCTAATCCAAACCGGATCTTGATATCCTGTTCTTCTCTAAATTATACATGTTAGCCCCCACAGGGCATAACTGGAATGAGTGTGACCAATTGTACATACCTCTGTTATTGCTGAATATAACTCAAAAAAGTTTATGTTCCCCTGCCTGAATTATATACACTGTTAACCTTCATTAACTGGGCGCCTCGTACCCTTCTTCATCTTGCTTTTTTTGCTTGTTGAAACTTTTATTTATCTTCTTAATCTCTCATTGTCTTTCACCATTAAAATGGATAGGCATTCTTGCCTTAAGGCTTCTTATCAGGAAGCTTACACCTTTCAGTACACCCATAATCTGCTAAAGACCTCACATTTACTTATCGTTTGCATCATACAAAATTGAGTTCCTCTTACTCAATTATTCCATATTCGCATTCAATCTCTAACAAATTGGAGGTATCATCATATTACGAATAAAATATAAGATAGGAGTTTGATTCTTATAAGTGAGCTCTACCACACGATCTAGAGTAAGAAGAAAGAGTGACAGTCATACATGCCCATTAGCCTCCTGCTTATAAGTGTGGTGCACGAGACACCCATAAATAAGACTCTGCTAGACACGGCTTGTAGACATCCCTAGGAAAGAACTGCTCTGATACCACTTTTGTCGCGCCCCAAACCTGGGGGTGAGACCGGCACCCGATGCCTCACCTATCCTTGCGTACCAACTTACAACTAAGAGACTCTGATCATATGATGTCATACTTTGGCCATGGGCCACACTGCAAGACAACTGCGAATACTGACTAAATGTCAATATAAAACTGGGCCAACAAGGCCACCATAATTGTTACAACTGACAAACCAACCAAATGTATATACAAGGCCTACAAGCCCAACATATTGTACTAACTGACAAGATATATCCACAAACCCTTGATGATGGATATACTATGATCGGAACAGTTCCCCGACCTTCTTAAAATATATATATATATATATATATATATATATATATATATATATATATATATATATATATATATATATATATATATATATATATATACACAGGTGTACATAAAGCTCTAGACCCGGCAACTCCAAAAGGCATGGAGCTTACCAATCAAGCTGAACTCGGATAACACTTAATGAGGAGGTATACCCGTCTGTCTGTATGAACCTGCACGCATGAAATGCAGCGCCCCCAGAAAAGGGACGTCAGTATGAAATAATGTACCGAGTATGTAAGGCAATATATTAAAAGCTGAAACTGAACTAATAATATAATAACTACAAGTAACTAGAGGTCAAAGATAATCTGAAGATATGCTTACCTATTGATAATGACACAATTCGTTCAATATAGTAAGTAAAATAGTTGTCCGACCTTATAAGTCTCGGTATATATATAACTGCTCTACCATAGTAGGCTCGCTCATAGGCGCTCGGCCATAGTAGTCTCGGTATATAACTTAACATCTAATCAGAGGTTGCCCAATAGGGGTCTGCCTATCGATTATAGCTCGATGGTAATGAAAATACTTTTAATACTGTATATATCTAAGTTCTCTACTCTCTTAGATGGAAGAAGAAAATACTCAATTGAATATGAAGTCCCAATAAGGAGAATATTGTAACTTACAAAACTAGAAAAAAATATACGTAATTTGCGAGACTAGCAAAATATACGTAAATTTTGGGATATGAATTTTTCTTTATGCCTCATTATCAAACTTGTGTAATTACGATATCATGCTAAAATGAAGGAAAAGATTAGCCTTAATATACATGGAGTAGGGAAAACTCCGTATAATATTTCGTTGAAAAACCTTCGTTGATTGAATGAAATTTGCCTCTGCTCTTTAAAGATTCACGGACGAAATTTGTTTCTGGTTCCTAAAATTTTGGAACGAATTGATCTGATTTGGAGTGAGGCGTGGACGAAATTTCTTTAGAATTAAAATGAATTGTTTCTACTTCCTCACGTTTTAGTCCTACGACAGAATGTATCTTGTGGTTTTATCTTGAATGAATTGAGCATATATAGTCTCGTATGAATTTTTGCTCTAAGAAATTACGTACTTCTATTCAAGATTTGATGAATTTGTTGAATCAATGCTTCAAAATACTTGGTTGGACTTTCTGATGCAATTCAGATTGCTTATGGAATGACATTGACATGTTACTACCCTTAATTAATGTCTAAGCCTCAAGATTCTTCTTAGTATGCCACCTTCGAATGTGACATTATGAGTCACTTAATTTATCCTTGTGTGGCTTCCATGTTATGGGGGGGGGGGGTGGGGCTTAATCTTATCCAAATATATCCCCAATTAATTAGGTAATGTCCCGTTACCCGGTAATTAATCAATTACTCGTAAAATTGAGAATTATTCCCTCTTAATTAAAATATTACTCACTTTTCACATACCTTATACACCTTACTATTAAGGTCATGTGGTACCTTGTATGGTACTAGTCCATAAATACTGAGTATTTTAGCTTGAGCCGTATTTTATCCCAACATGCCAAACTTGGACGAAAATTCATTTTCTTTGACTTGCTTCCCCTTTTACATTTACGAATTTATTTATTACTTGTTTGAAATAGAATAATCCTTATAATTCTCCAAATAATATTTTTCTTGGACTGATGTCAGTTACCTTATGACAAATTTAACGTACAATACTACAGGGTGCAACATCGCCGTAATGTAGTACTGCGGGACGTGACATCTCACTTCCGAATTCTCATTAATTTATTTATGGTGTATTTTCATGTTCGAAAATATGGGGTGTAACACACCTAGTTTGGGAGACCTGAAGGAGAGGTTTGATAAGGTCAATCGAGTTTGAATTTTTCAATTACATAGAGAAATTGCAACGATTTCCCTAGGAATTGACTCTGTTGATTCCTATTTCACGAGACTAAAGGAAATGTGGTTGGAGTGTGATGCTTTAGCTCCCACGACAGGATGTGATTCTGCTAAATCAAAGGACTATATTGAACACCTTCATCGTCAAAAGCTGCTTCAGTTTCTCAGTGGTCTGAATGAGACCTATAAGCAGGCAAGGAGGCAGATTCCGATGAAGACATTTGAACCAACCTTGAACCAAGCCTATACGTTGATAATTGAGGATAAAAGCCAAATATCATGTCTATTTCAAGCCTTAGGAGCTAGAAGATATCCTATTGCTATGCAAGCTGGACGAGGACAAGGCTACAAAAGGAAGAAGTCATTCATGAAATGTGACTACTATAAGATGATTGGACACTTGGAAGAAGATTGCTACAAGTTGATAGGCTACCCTGTAGATTTTAATGCTAAAAGGAAGGTTGTGGCCAATTGTGCAACTGGTAATGCTGAGCATGAAGAATATGCACACACGGCTGGAGGAAGAGCACACAATGATGGTCATGTAGGAGGGCACTTCTTCACTGAGAATCAGTATAGGAAAATCCTAGATATGCTGAATAAAGATACCACAATTCCACAAGTCTACATGACAGGTATTGCTACTGTACTAATGACTGATAATCTTAGTAAGAAATGGATAGTTGATTCTTGTGCGACTCATCACATAGTTGCTTCCCTAGATATACTACACTCTAAGACTGAGTTGAAAACTGGTATAGATCAAGTACATTTACCTACTAGTGAGAACACAAATATATCTCACATTGGTAGTGCAACATTTTATAAAAACATAAATATTAAGAATGTTTTATATGTTTTTGACTTCAAATCCAATTTGTTGTTTGTGTCAAAGCTCACAAAAGAACTCAGTTGCTCTGTTCATCTCTATCCTGACTTCTGTGTATTTTAGGACCTTTGGAGTGGCAGGGGTGAGGAGGATTGGTAAGGAAAGGGGAGACCTGCATGTGATGAAGGATGAGCTCATTGCTAGAGGTTTGAGGTAAGCATAAGTTGCAGCAGTCCAGAAACCATAAGTAGATGGCATTTTCTGGCATAAAAGATTAAGTCACACCTCTGTCAGTACAATGAAAAATATGGAATCCTTACAGCTTAAAGATCTTGATGTGAATAAAGACTGTTCTGCCTGCCCCTTAGCTTTTCCTAGAAGTGTTACAAAGAGTGGTAGTCCTTGCTTTTGCACATGGACGTTTGGGACCATACAAATTTTTCACACATGATAGAAAATACTACTTTCTAATAGTTGTGGACGATCATTTTAGGTATACTTGGGTAAATTTACTATAGTTGAAAAGTAATGTAATTATTGTGTTACAAAAGTTTCTCTCTATACTAAGAACACAATTTGGAGTAGCAATTAAGATTGTTAGAACTGATAATGGATGAGAGTTTTTAGTAAACAGTGCATTGAATTACTTGAAGTCGATGATATTATACATCAAAGTAGTTATGCATATACTCCCTAACAAAATGGGGTGGTCGAGAGAAAACATAGACATATATTAGATACTTCAAGGGCCCTAAAATTTCAGGCAAATGTACCAACTAAGTACAATGTATTACTACTGCTATTTACATTATGAACAAGCTCCCTTATATTATTCTGTAAGGCAAAACAACCTATAAACTTCTACATCTTCAGAAGCATTCTCTTGAGAATTTAAGAGTTTTGGGATGTCGGTGATATACCACCACTATGATGCATGAAAATAAGTTCTCAGCAAGAGCTAAACCTGTTCTGCACCTGGGCTATTCAGACATACAAAAGGGCTATAAACTTTTGGACCTTGCAACTAATCATTTTTTGTGTGCAGAGATGTTGTATACAAAGAGCATATTTTCCCATTTGCTTAGTCTTCCTCATTGCATCCTATTAATGTTCCTGCTAGGGGAGTGTATCATTTGAGCATGAACCATTACAGAGATATGTTGCAGATCATACACTTGAAACATTAAAGACACCTGCTACAAATCATGCACCTGAAGATGAAGCTGATACATCTGATGACTTTGATGCAGTCCATGAAGTTCATGAAGATGATGAAGCTGATACAATCTGAGAAAATGCCCTCATTTCTCATGTTGAAGAAGGCAATGTTGATGTTGCAGTATCTAAATAAGTACCTTAACCTCAACAAGCTAAACATGATGATCATACAAAAAATGATCCTGCACCAGGCCAATCTCTGGATGTTGAATGCATAGAGGTTGTACCTGAATATATACCCTCAGAAATCAGAGGTCAAGAGCCAAGAAGATTTGGCAGAAGCACCAAAAAACCTATATGGTTACAAGATTATGTTACCAAGAGCAAAGCACATAATATGACACTATATCCTATTTCACACTATTTGTGTTATAATCAGCTTTCACATGCATGTAAAAGCTTTGTGGAAAAGGTCTCAGCACTCACATAACTATAGAACTTCACAGAAGCATCAAGAGACAAGAGATGAGTTGAAGCAATGAAGCAGGAAATCAATGCATTTGAGGATAACGTGACATGGTAGATAGTAGACTTGCCTAAGGGAAAGAACATAATTAGATCAAAATGGGTGTATAAAATAAAGTATAGAGCTAATGGAGATGTTGAAAGATTTAAGGTCAAACTAGTAGCAAAAGGATACAGCCAAAAAAGGGGTTAGACTACCATGAGACCTTTTCACCAGTTGCCAAAATGGTAATTGTGAGGCCAGTTATTGTAGAGAGATCTCCATAAAGAAGTATATATGAAAATGCCTCAAGGTTTTAGAAGACAAGGGGAGACTAAGGTATGCAAGCTAGTGAATTCCTTATATGGACTAAAACAAGCTTCAAGACAATGGAACATCAAACTTACAGAGGCACTTCTTGAAGCAGGATATAAGCAAAGTCTATATGACTATTCACTGCTTACCAAGAAGAAAGGAGCAGGATTTGTGGCTGTTCTTGTATATGTGGATGATATGCTCATCACATGAAACAGTGAGCAGTTTATTTAGGAAATTAAGATGTTTTAAAACAAATTCAAAGTAAAAGATTTGGGAGAACTGAATATTTCTTGAGAATTGAAGTTATGATATTCAACAAAGGGATCTTACTAAACCAAAGGAAGTAAGCCTTGCAATTGATTTCTAATCTAGGGTTGGGAGCTACTAAATCAGTGGTCACACCAATAAATATGAGTCAAAAATTTACTTTAGCAGAATTTGATGCACATGTTGGGGTGTTTGGAGATGAATTGATGAAAGATGCTACAGGTTATCAGAGATTGATTGGGAGGTTAATATATCTGACTATCATAAGGCCAGATATAGTATTTGTTGTGCAAACACTTAGTCAATTTATGCATACACCCAAGCAGTCTCACTGGGAAGCAGCAATAAGAGTTCTAAGGTATATAAAACTGAATCCAGGAATGGGAATCCTACTAAGCAGCAAAAGTGCAAATAGTGTGACTTGCTTTTGTGATGCAGACTTGGCTGCATGTCCTAATACCAGAAGGTTAGTAACTGGTTTCTTTGTGAAGTTTGGGGAATCATTGGTGTTATAGAAGTCTAGGAAGCAACAGACAATGTCTAGAACCTCAGCATAAGCAGAATATAGAAGTCTTGCAACAACTACTGTAGAAGTAGTTTGGCTACTTGGGTTGTTCACAAAGTTTGGAGTTTCAATTGAGCAGCATGTGAGTGTGTTTTATGATAGTAAGACAGCCCTACAGATTGCAACCAATCCTATATTTTACGAGAGAACTAAGCATATAGAGATTGATTTCCACTTTGTGAGAGATAAGACCAAAGATGGCAAGATCAAGACTCATCACATAGGGACAAAGGAGCAACATGAAAATCTATTGACTAAAGGACTTGGGAGAGTACATCATGAATATTTGTTGAGCAAGCTTGGAGTGCTTAACATTTTACACCCTCCAGCTTGAGGGGGAGTGTGAGAATATGAGGTAGTATGACAGTTGGGCAAGGCAGTTAGCCAGCTATCACCAACTAGTTAAGGTTGTTATAGTTAGTTGGCATTAGTTGATTGGGAATTTTGTAATTACAATCTCCAATATACTAGAAAGTTACTTACCAATTATTCTCTCTAATGCTCATCTTCTCCTCTAAACACAACCGACTAGTTTGGACTTCCATTAACGGAGGTTGAACAGTGACTAGAATCAGCTCGATTCACAGTCCAAAGCCATGTGAACGATCTCCCAAGAAAGTATGTACTCAATATAGTACATTGTGAGCACATGATTTTTGCCCGACAAAAAATATTCCTACAAGATCGCAAGTAGATTTTTTCCAGTTTATTTTAATGTTTGTAGAATTTTCAGGAATTTCTTGGTATTTGTTGGTTGCATTTAATTACATATTTGATTATTTAAAATAAAAATAAAAATACAAAATACATCATGCATTACATTTTAGATCTCAATTGTATTTAATATATAAATAAAAAAATCAAAAAATATTGATTCATTCTTGCACTTTAGTTTAATTGCAATTACTAATTTTTCTTTCATTAATTTTAGGTTAATTAATTATTTTAGTGCTGAAAAAAGATAATTATTTTAATTTTACATATTAGATTTTATTTAGGATTTAGTTTAATTTTAGAAGTTTTAAATAAATCAAGTAAAGGAAAAGAGGGCTATATTAACGATTTGGGCTTGATTTTCCACAGAGCCCAAATTTCCCTTCCCCAACCCCTATGCCCAATTCCCCTTTACCCGATCCAGCTTTCCCCCTAGTTATCAAAACGACGTCGTTTGGCCTTTGTTGATCCAAACCGTTGATCTTCAATGATCCAACGGCTGGGAACTAAACCCCCCTCATTTCCTTTATTTTGTCCGAACCCCCCCTAAACCTAAGACCAAACTCTCATTCTCTCATCTCCCTTACACCCTCTCCTAAACCCAAGCCACCCCAATTCTCCAGCCGTTCACCACCAGCCGCCACTCCATCATAAATCGCTTCACGGCAGCGGCGGCGGCGCTCCAAACTCGCCCAAATATTCACCAAACAATCCCCGTCCTCACTTCTTTCCAAGATCCCAAATACCGTCTCTCAAATCCTTGTGGTTTTCTACAATTTTTAGATCCAAAAATTGACAAAATTATATTCTGATTCCTTTCTACTTTTCTTCGATATTTTTGTTCAATCCAGCTCAAATCTTGGTAAAGCTAGTTCCCTTGGCAAGAGAAATAGATCTATGTTGGTTTGGCTCTCTTCAAGCCGCGGAATCAGGCCAGTCACCCTACTATCCACCGGAATTCCATAGTCTTGTGATGGCATTCTCCAGACCAAGCTAGGGTCCTTATCGTAACACGCATCCACTATACATGTTTCTTTGAGCAAGAATCAGTTGCTCGTGTGACGATATCGACCCCGAATTGGATCGCTTGAAATTAACAGTTTGTCGTCCTCGGGTATTTCTTCCATTCATTTTCCTTTCCCCAATCAATCTGATTTAACAGTTCTTATTCTTATTTTGCTTTTTTGATCAATTGTCATTTTGTTGTTTTACATAATGTAGGTTAGTTTAATTATAATGTTCATTTGTTAACTACAATTTATTTTGGTGAATTAAATCAGTTTATCAGAGTTTAATTGAGTTTTAATTGATAAATTATTTTGTTTTGCTTTATCTCCGATTGGGCCTTAATTGTTTGAGGTTAGGGTTGTTGAACGCAATTAGGTATTAGGAGAGTTAAAGGGGTAATAACACAAACTTATAGGGGTAATTGAACAATAAAGAAAACTTAAAGGGGGTGGGTTAAAAGGAAATTGAGATAACGCAATTAGAGGGTTCTAGAACTTGGTAGCTGGCCCTATTTGGCAATACATACCACTGAAGCCAATTAGAAATGGCCAGCTGTCCCATTTTAGTTAGAAAAGATGCTTTTCTTGAAATATTAGGGCTGTTTTGAGGGAATAATTCCCTTATCTTTAGAGGTACTTGGGATATTTCATATACTATATATATGACCTTCCTTACACTGAATAGGCACGAAAAACAGACCCTAAAAAACTTCTGAAAAATCCAGCTCTCAACTTTTCTACTTCCTCACTCTTTACAAAGTTTGGAGAACATCTTTTTTGGATTTTCTAGGTTCTTTAGCTGAGATACAACTTGACAATGAAGCTGGTTTGATTATTACTGTTGTTCCTTGTTGTTGAGCCCCTTGTTTTCCTGCTACCCTTAGCTGATCTTTGAACATATTTTCTGGTTTTGCTTGCAGTATCCAGGTACCCCTTTTAAAACCTTGGATTGCAAAATGAATATGAAGATGTGTGTGTTTTGAGGCTGATGCAATCAGTCATTTTTCAATAATTAGCTCTTATGTTCTGTTAATTCGTATATTTTTTCTCTTGTTAACCAATGTCATGCTTGGCCTATTATTAATAGATATAGATTTGTATTTGGCACATAAATTTTTCATTGTAATATATGAATTTCTTGGACTTTAGCTTTTATGTTAAGAATCTCGCGGAAAATGTTAAATGTTCGAATTTTAGCCAAGTGGATATACAATGTGATTGTGAGAATTTGTCTATGCAATCTTTGGTTCTGGAACTATGCTGGAGTCATTAGAACATTTTGTGTGATGAGTTTGTGAATTATATTTGAGGATTGGCTACCACTGTTGCATTCAAATTCGTGAATAAGGTTTTTCATTTCATCCTTTGGGTCATCTTAGTTTGGAGTAAATCTACTGGTTCTCTTTAAATGACCTCTCATGGAAATGATATAGTTGCAATGTTATAAAGTTCTATGGAGAAAAATAAATATAATTGTGTGTTATGAATATGGCGAGATCATTTTTTTTTGCTTTAATACGTATGTGTGTGTGGTGTTTGCTGTAAATAGAAGCCTGACAATCTGTATATCCTTTGTGGTGAACAAAATTCATAAAAAGGGATGAAGTCAGATTAGGAGTGCAGAAACTATAATATTTTGTTAAAATGAACAATATTGTTTTCAAGACAATTTTGTTATTCGTTGTTATAATGATATTTGATCCTATTGTTACAATGTTGTGAATTGATTGAAAGGTTTGTTGATTGCCCCTATATAATGTTTGGGATCTAACTGGCTTGGTCCATTTTTATCGCACTAGGCCCATGGTTGAAGCTGTCATTTGGCTTTAGATGAGTCATTTAAATAAGGCGTCGTATTGCATAATAGCAAAACCAGAACTGAACTTTGGCCATAATTTGACTCCCATAGTTCACGGCTTCGTAGTAATCTCAGATTAATTTTAGGAATAATGAACCTCGTAGCTTGCTTTAGATGCGATTAATAATAAATGATCATGGTCGTGTACACGTTCACGTGACATAATCATGATTCTAAAAAATAAATTGAGGTATGTATTCGCGCAACTTCGGCCAAACCTGATTAATATTAATAAAGTGTTATTAATTGTGGACACGTACGCATGACATGATTTCTTACGCGCCAAATGAAATGAGTACACGTACGCATGACTCGTTTTAGGTTAATTTCATAATTAAAAGAGGTGAATGCACATAGGTTCTAAAATAAGTAATTAGACAATTTAATTAAGCCAGGTATGATTAAAGCGACCGTGCTAATACCACGGAACTCGGGAATGCCTAACACCTTTTTCTGGGTTAACAGAATTCCTTACTCGGATTTCTGTGTTCGCAGACCATAAATAAGAGTCAACTTTCCTCGATTCAGGATTTTAAACCGGTGACTTGGGACACCATAAATTATCCCAAGTGACGACTCTGAATTTGAATAAATAATCCCGTTTTGATTATTGTCACTTTAATTGAAAAAACTCCATTATATCCCTTTGGGGTAGAAAAAGGAGTTGTGACAGCTCTGGCGACTCTATTGGGGACAAGAATCCAGAATCTCTGGTTCAGCGTTCAAGAATTTGAACTTGTTAATGTGATTTTTACTTGGATTTATTATTGTTGATATTACTGTATTTGTGTACCTAATGTGCTAACTGTTGCTTATTTATCGCTTTGGTATTATTTGAATTGTATTAAACTGTCTTCTTACGCCTCCCATCTGAGTCTTCTAAAAAATGGTGCACACATTCGCGTGGCCTACATTTCTGTTTGAAGTTATACCAAATAGAGCGAGGTTGGGCCAGCAACAAAGCCGGGTAGACTTTCGTGCTCCCGGTACGTTGCCCTTATCTCGGTTCGAGCTGTCCGCTCGGGTAAGCCAAGTCTAGAACATAACCCCAGGTTTAAACCTAGAATAACATAAACTCATGCTGGATCCCTAGCAGGAACGTTTGTTTGCATCATGTGCATTTAACCTTGGGGACTCAACATAGGGGTTGGGTCCGTCTAGGATAGGTGTACCCAAAATAACAGACCATCCTGATGCATCCTACGTGCTATGTGAACATTTATTTGTTTCGGCTTGCATGTTGACCGACTAGAAAATAAAAATTAAGAGAAAAATCAAGAGTGACGTATGAAGGAAATAAAGCCCAGTTCTGTTTACAGCTGTATTTGAAAATTTCTTGAAACTCTACCGAAATTTCTCAAAAAAAGAGTTAAGAAAAAGAGTCATTTCAAAATGAGTCAATAACATGTCTCTTCCGATTTTATCAAAATTGACCTAACTACGCAGGTCTGATTCTCACCGGATATAGGATACGTAGGCAACCTACATAAGGTTCGGCCTCATTTTTGCAAAAAAATAATAATCAAATAAAGTCTAGTTCAGGGCTTTGGTCAAAAGAATAAGCCGACCCAACTTCGGTTATGTCTTAAGCCGTTCTTGCTGGGATAGCCTTAGAGTATCTTTCAATTATCGAAGGGCTATTTTCGTAAAGAACGGATAAGTCTTTCGGTAAGGTATCATTTTTCCATAAAGTAACTTCCCCGGCCTCAAAATTTATTTGGAATTGTGAAGGGGCCACGTTTACAAAAATGACCACTTTTGCTAAAATAGCATGGGGGTAGGGGGCCCATTTTCCGTTGATTTTCTCTTTTAGAAATTGAAAACTTGTTTCACAAAAGAGTCCACCGGAGCCCATCCCTAAACTTAACCATCCACAGGTACAAATGAACACTGTCCAGAACCCGTCATAATTGGTCATAGAACAGGCTCAGCTGCAACTTTGTATGTAGTGGAATGATCTAGATGAAGATGGTCGGGATTGAGTAAAAGAGCAATTGGGTGCCCTTATAGACATTATGGAAATCAAACCACCGGAGGATCTAATCAAGGCTTCGGTAACTTTTTGGGATCCTGACCACAATATTTTCCGTTTCTCAGATTTTGAGCTCACCCCTACTCTGGAGGAAATAGCCGGATATATTGACTTTGGCCGGGTCTTGAGAAAACAACAACTTATATTCCCAAGGGATCCCTCTGTGCACAAATTCTTTGATCTCCTGAATATCAGTAAGCAAATGAAGAAGGTCCATGTAAACAGAGGATGTTGTTCCTTCTACTTCTTGTATTTTAGGTTTGGGAACTCAGATGGGTTTGAAACGCACGAAAAGGGATTAAACAACAAACAATATAAGAGCATCTAGCAAATTCATCGTTGGTTCGCTTTCATAGTGGCATTTTTGGGAATTATAGTCTTTCCGAATGCAGAAGGGACAATAGATATCTGCATGGCCAGAATTGCACAAACGTTCATTACTAAAAAAAGATCATACACTTGCTCCATTAGTGCTGGCAGACATTTATCGAGCATTAACATTGTGTAAGTCCGGGGCTCAATTCTTTGAAGGTTGTAACGTTCTTCTGTAAATATGGTTATCGAGCATCTCTGCCATCACCCCAAATTCATGAGTTATGGATCGAGCAAGGACAACTTCATCGAGAGTTATGAGGAAATGGTGAAAGACTACAATTCTCCAGAAGGGTTTGAAGTCTGGGTCTCCCACTTAAGAACTCTAAAGAAAGTCAGATTGAATGGACTCTAGGATGGCTTTCGGTAACGGAAGTCATACATATGACGTCTAAAAAAGGCTACCTAATGTTGATGGGTCTAAGAAGTGTCAAACCATACACACCGCAAAGAGTATTAAGGCAGTTGGGAAGATATCAAGTGGTACCCGATGATGCAGATTTGAGTACCCAAGTCATTGAGCTACACCTAAAAGCAACATTACCCGAGGCTTTAGTACAACAAGATTGGAATGGTTGCCAATATCTGAAAAATGACACCCAGGTACCAGATCTTGCGAGAGGGGAAGTGGATCCAGATTATGCCATGTGGTTTGAAGAAGGTCTTGTGCAAATAATGAGCCCGAGCCTGAGCCCGAGAGGCTCGCCAAGAGACCTCATGTTCAGGCCTTTGATGATAAAGTCCGAGAAAGGTTGGCCTGGGGAGAAAAGAAGAAAAAATATCAAGCCGCCATTCACACCCTAGAAGAAAAATTAAGAAACGTCAAATTCAATAATGATCTCCAGGTGCAAGAAGCTGAAGGTGAAAGGAGAAGGTTGGCCCAAGAAAATGAAGCCCTCCGAGCCCAGGTCCAGAAGATGAAAATAGTAGCTGAGAATCCTCCAGAAGCGGAAAAGAGAAAAACTTATAAACGGTCTTAGGCAAAAAATGTGTGACTATGGTGTTGATTTGGAAATTACTGAGGGTGAACTAGCAAAGGCCCGAGCAAAGTTGGCTAGGAATGCGGACAAACGGGCAAGTTTCGTTCAGCAGTTGAAGGAAAAGTACGACAAAGGAATCACGGGTCAGAAGAAAAAACTCAATACCCCTGAGAACGAAATGGCCAAGCAAGCGAAGAACTTCAAAGCAGAAAGAGAGCATTGCTATGCTTTGATGTCATAACTGGAAGAGGACTTGCAGCAATTGTAAGAGCAAAACCACATAGCCACACAAGTTTTGGAGGCCAGATCTCAATAAATTGGACGTCTGCTCTAAGAGAAGGGCGTCATCAGGGAGAGGATTAAAAGAATTGCTGACTATATTGTGTTGAAGTGTAATGAATGTGAGGACATGACCAGATCTATGTTCTTTGCTGCAGTGATGATTTTTGTCCGTCAGATAATGGACGACCTATATCGCCTCAAAGAAGATATGGCACGTAGGCCCGCCGTGAGACCGACTAATGTTCCGCAGGCCCCTGGAGTAGTATTGGAGGCACTTATGTATTCCTACTTTTATTTCTGAGTCTGTATTTCAGTTTCTTTTAGAGTCTGGTAGTCCACTTTGAGTCTGTGTTGGTTTTTCAGTTCTTAAGTCTGTATGATGGAGTCGTTGTAATAGAGGAAAATCAGAATGTTTTTATTTAATGAAATTTGAAAACCCAAAAATGTTTTTTTTTCTTTTTCGCATTTGTCCCCTGAACTACGTAATGATCTGATTCATGCGGCGTCATGATACGTAGGCAATCCCCATAGGATTCGATCATAACCATAAAATGAAAAGAAAAAATGAAAAGACAAAAAAAGGAAAAAAAATTGAGTGAAAAAAGGATGGTAAAACGAGAGAACAAAAGCGAGTGCAAATATAAAAGGGGAGAGACAAGAACCAAGTAGGAAAATCAATAGTGACTAAAGAAAGGCAGGAGTGAAAAGAAAAGAAAAAAAGAAAAGAGAAAGTGCAAAGAGTTAGTTAAGGCCGGGATGAAGCATGCAACCGTTCAAATACACGATAGAAGCATTTAACTGTTTAGGTGTATTGCATCTCAAACGTGCGGTTGCCTATCTGTTAAACTCTTAAACACTAACAAGTTCGCTATTGTTATTGAGCACAAGAATGTGGTTAGTTTGTTCGGCATTCTGGAAAGCCTCCCATATAATACCAGTTCTAAACACACGGCGATCATGGCTGGCAAAGAATTGGACGCGAGTGTTATTGACCCGCTGAGAGAGGTGGAGGAATCTGAGCCTAGTTTGAAAGAAGACTTACATAAGTTGAAGCACCAAATGACCAAAATGTACCAGGCATGGATGAAAGGGCATCTTCCACCATCATACTCCGCCAACCCTACTTTCATCCCACCACTAGCTCAATCTCAATAGCACCCATTGTTGATCTATCCTCACAACATGCACCAAGTTTCACCCCTTACCACCACTATCATGGTACCACTTCCCAAACCATCCAAGCTCCACTAGCCAAAGCAACCACATACCCTGCTCCGCCGGCTACCCCTGTCTTCGTAGCACCTCCGCCAGCTATATCGATCTTCCAGTGAGTCGGCATTCCAAGCCCAAGATAACTAGTACTATGCCCCAGAGCCTACCTTCAACGTCCCAGATCACTACTCCTACACTCCCCACTTTAACTTCATGTCAAAACTGAGAAGCCACCCAAAAACACGGAGCAAGAGCTGATATTTAGGAAGGTAAAGAGATTGGAGCAGTCGCTGAGAAATATGCAAGGGTTAGGGGGCCAAGTGAATGTGGCTTATAAGGATCTGTGCTTGTTTCCTGATGTCCAGCTACCTGTCGGATTCAAACTGCCTAAGTTTGACTTGTATCATGGGCACGGAGACCCTGTAGCCCACTTGAGAGGATTTTGCAGCAAAATGAGGGGAGCCGGTGGGAAAGATGAACTGTTGATGGCATATTTTAGCCAAAGTCTGAGTGGTGCAGCATTGGAGTGGTACACCCGCCAAGACAATAACAGGTAGTACACCTGGGATGATCTGGCCCAGGCTTTCGCTTGGCACTTCCAGTACAATGTAGAGATTGTCCCAGATCTCATATCTTTGACTAAGATAGAGAAAAAGCCCAGTGAGAGTTTCAGGGAGTATGGTTTCCGATGGAGAGAACAGGCGGCACGAGTCAACCCTCCAATGGAGGAAGATGAAATGGTAGAGTACTTTCTTCAGGCCTTGGAGCCTACTTACTTTGGTCATTTGATCTCGGCCATAGGTAAGTCTTTCAATGAAGTGGTGAAGATGGGAGGAATGGTAGAGGAGGGACTCAAATCGAGCAAGATTATGAGTTACTTTGCCATCAAAGCAACTACATAAGCAATCCAGAATGGCACCGGGGGCGTGTTAGGGAAAAAGAAGAAAAAAGATGTTGCTATGGTCGTTTCAGGATTGTGGCATGGCCCAAGGGGCTCCCCTCACCATTATACCCAGCCTCGACCCCAGCCTCAAACCTACACCCAAACTCCATATAATCTACCCCAACACTACTTCCCACCACCAGAACCTCAGTATTCAGTCAGGCTACCCCAATACTATGTCCATCACGAACAGTCATATGCTCAACCCCCTCCTTACCCGCAATGGTGTGCCCCAGCTCCACAAAACCCTGACCTACCTCTACAAACATACCGAAACCCTACTACCCATCTTTCGGCCCAAGCCAGAGTACAAAAAGGAAAGGCAATAGTGGAAACAAACTTTCACTCTGCTTGGAGAGTCTTACGGCAGTCTGTTCCAGAGGTTGAGACAATTGGACATTCTAAGGCCGATTGAGTCGAAATTACCAAATCCCCCTCCGAAAAACCTGGATTATTCCCTCAGATGTGCATACTATTCTGACACTCTAGGGCACGACATAAAAAAGTGTTGGCATTTGAAGAGCGCTATCCAGGAGCGTATTGATACAAACCAAATTGTGGTCCACAGCCCGAAAGTGCCAAATATCAATCAAAATCCATTGCCACCCCATGCCGAAACGCACATGATTGAGATAGTGCATAAGGATGGTGAGCCCAAGAAGTCTTCAAAGTTGATTGTGATGATCCGTGCCAGTAAAAGTAAGCCAGTCACAACTCCAGTTGTTACAAAGGCAACATCTTCGATAGCTGAAGGGTTGATAGACAAGTTGAGCACGCCCAATGATAAGCCGCCTGTTGTAGTCGCGAATGGGTTCCCAGATGATGTTGAAACAAAGTAAGAAAAGCCGAAAGTGGTCCTGCCGGGGGGTAGCAAGTAAGCTGTCATTATCGTTGAAGGGGCTTCCATTGCCCCTGTTATTATTAAACATGTGACCCAGCTGCCGATAGATGACACCAAGGCTATTCCATGGAATTATAAGCGAGTGATAGTAACTTATAAAGGGAAAGAAGTGGAAGAGAAAGTTAATGAAACCTAGGGGTTGACTCGTTCGGGGAGATGCTTTGCCTAGAAGAATTAAGGAAAGCCAAGCCACTCAAAGATAATCCAATCCCGGTGAAGAAACCAGTCACCGAGGAGGAGGAGGAAGAATTCTTGAGAAAAATGAAGGTGCAGAATTACTCCATCGTGGAACAGTTGAGGAAGACACCCGCTCAGATTTCTCTTATGTCATTGTTGATAAACTCAGACGAGCACCGCCGGGCCCTCATGAAGATTTTGAATGAGGCTCAAGTCCCTGATATGATCACAGTGAACCATTTGGAGAAGATTGCCAACAAGATATTCGAGGCAAATAGGATCACATTCTCGGATGACGAGTTACCTATGGAGGGTACAGAACACAATCGGGCTCTCTATATCATAGTGAAATGCGAAGATTATGTGGTCACAAGGGTACTGGTTGACAATGGTTCCAGTGCAAACATTTTCCCTCTCTCCACTCTGCACAAGTTGAAATTTGATACTAAAAGGATCCACAAGAATAGTATATGTGTCCGAGGTTTTGACGGAGGGGGAAAAGATTTTGTTGGCGATATCGTGCTCGAACTAACAATAGGACCAATTGAATTTACCATGGAGTTCCAGGTACTGGATATGGCTATCTCTTACAATTTGTTGTTGGGTAGGCCCTGGATACATGTTTCCAAAGCAGTCCCGTCTTCTTTGCACCAGATGGTAAAGTTTGAGTGGGACAGATAGGAAATCGTAGTGCATAGTGATGAGAACTTATATGCTTATAATGATACATCCATCCCATTTATTGAGGCTAAAGATGATAAGGGGCTTTGGGTTTACCATTTTTCTGAAACAGTTTCAGTTGAGAAGGTTCAAGAAGGGGAATATATTCCAGGTCCAAAGCTAGCTTCTATGAACACCATGGTAGCAAATGAAATGTTAAAGAATGGTTTTGTGTCGGGCAAGGGTCTGGGCGCATCTTTGCAAGGTATCATGCAGCTAGTGTCTCTACGTGAAAATCTGGGTACATTTGGACTGGGGTTCAAGCCCACAGGGGATGATGTGAAGAAGGCTAAAAAGTTGAAAAAGAAGGCATGGTCGCTCCCTAAGACTATCCCACGCCTCTCCAGGTCTTTCGTCAAGTCAGGGGTTATGAAGCGTCCGGTGTCAGTAGTTTCAAAGCCTGTGGTTGACTTTGATGAAGAGTTGATTGAGAGGTTCCAAAGTCTATTTGATGAGTTGAACATGGTAGAAATTGGGAAAGGTTCCAGCAAATCAGGCGTGTAGTTTATTGGGCCAAAAGTGAAGCTTAACAATTGGAATGCTACTCCTCTCCCTACTCGGAAGGAGTTTTGATAGTTTGCTTTGTTTTCCTTCCTGTTATCTGGTTTATTCCAGGGTTGTAATCCTGATTTTTATTTTTCACTTGTTTTGATGTACAAATCCTTCTATCCTTTATTTTCAATGAAATGTAATTTTCCTTTTTCCATTACTCCTGATAGTGTCATTTTTGTCTTTCTTTGTACAATTCTTTTTATGTTGGTTTCAATGATATGACATGCATGAGGAATCTTCGGCCAAGTCATAAAAACCAATCTAACTCTGAAATAATAATCCAAGAAATAGAGTGTGATGATAAAACAAAATATGATGAAGAAGCGACATTTGAGGAAATTAGTAAAGAACTAAATCATTTTGAAGAGAAACTCAAGCCTAATTTATATGAAACTGAAGCAATCAATTTAGGGGATCCAGATAATATCAGGAAAACCAAGATAAGTATACACTTGGAACCACAAATCAAGGAAGAAATAATCAAAGCATTGTTGAATATAAAGACATTTTTGCATGGTCATATGACGACATGTCGGGTTTGAGTACTGACTTGGTGGTTCACAAAGTGCCAACAGATCCAGCATTCCCTCCCATCAAGCAAAAGTTAAGGAAGTTCAAGACTGATATGAGTGTGAAGATCAAGGAAGAAATCACAAAATAATTGGACGCAAAGGTCATTCGAGTCACGCGATACCCCACTTGGTTAGCTAATGTTGTACCAGTACCAAAGAAGGATGGTAAGACCAGGGTACGCGTTGATTACCGCGATATCAACAAAGCAAGTCCAAAGGATAACTTCTCATTGCCAAATATCCATATTTTGATTAACAACTGTGCCAAGCATGTGATCGGGTCTTTTGTGGATTGCTATGTGGGGTACCACCAAATCTTAATGAATGAGGAAATGCAGAAAAGACAGCGTTCATCACACCATGGGGAATGTATTGCTACTGGGTAATGCCATTTGGTCTGAAAAACACTAGGCAACCTACATGAGGGCAATGACTGCTGTATTTCATGACATGATACATAAGGAGATTGAGGTTTATGTAGATGATGTGATCATAAAGTCAAAGCAACAGTCTGACCATAACGGACTTGAGAAAGTTTTTCCAGAGGCTCCATAGGTAAAACCTTAAGCTCAACCTTGCAAAATGTGTATTTGGTGTCCCATCTAGAAAGCTGTTGGGGTTTATAGTCAGTCGGCGAGGTATTGAGTTAGATCCGTCAAAGACCAAAGCTATACAAGAATTGCCACCGCCAAGGAATAAGACAAAGGTGATGAGTTTGCTCGGGCATTTAAACTATATTAGCTGGTTTATTGCTCAACTCACGACAACTTGTGAGCCCATCTTTAAGTTGCTAAAGAAGGATGTCGTAGTCAAATGGACTGATGAGTGCCAGGAGGCATTTGATAAGATCAAGGGGTACTTGTCAAACCCACCTGTGTTGGTCCCGTCGGAGCTTGGGAGACCTTTAATTCTCTATTTGACAGTCCTGGATAATTCATTCAGTTGTGTGTTGGGTCAACACAACATCACTGTCAAGAAGGAGCAAGCCATCTATTATCTCAGCAAGAAGTTCACATCCTATGAGGTTAAGTATACTCCCCTTGAAAGGACATATTGCGCCCTGACTTGGGTGGTACAAAAGTTGAAGCATTATCTGTCGTCCTACACTACTTATCTGATTTCTTGCCTGGATCCTTTAAAGTATATCTTTCAGAAGCCTATGCCCACAGGAAGACTTGTAAAGTGGCAGATTTTGATCATAGAGTTTGACATCATCTATGTGACTCGGACCGTGATGAAAGCTCAAGTATTGGCCGATCATTTGGTCGAGACCCGGTGGATGAAGAGTATAAGCCATTGAAGAATTATTTTCCTGATAAAGAAGTGATGCATATTGACAAGGTGGAGTAGGATGAAAAGCCAGGTTGGAAACTTTTCTTTGATGGAGCTGCTAACATGAAAGGTGTCGGAATAGGGGATGTGCTCATTTCTGAAACAGGGCACCACTACCCTGTTACAGCCCAGCTTTGTTTCTATTATACCAACAACATGGCTGAGTACGAGGCATGAATTTTGGGTTTGAGGTTAGCTATAGATATGAGAGTCCAGAAAATCTTGGTCTTGGGAGATTCGGATATGTTGGTGCACCAGATTCAGGGAGAATGGGAGACTTAGGATTTAAAGCTTATACCGTATCGACAATGCTTTCATGATCTTTGTCAATGATTCAAATCAGTAGAGTTCAAGCATATTCCTAGGATCCATAATGAGGTTACCGATGCCTTAGCTACCTTGGCATCGATGTTACACCATTCGGATAAGGCTTATGTTGACCCTCTGCATATTCAAGTTCGTGATCAGCATACCTACTGTAATGTGGTTGAGGAGGAACTTGATGGTGAACTGTGGTTCCATGATATCTAGGAATATATCAAGATGGGGGTGTATCCGGTATAGGCCACAGGTGATCAAAAGAGAACAATTCGACATTTGGCTAGTGGATTTTTCTTGAGCGGGGGAATTTTGTGCAAGAGAACTCTAGATCTTGGGCTGCTGAGGTGCATAGATGCTAGACAAGCCACGACTATCATGATCGAAGTGCATTTCGGAGTTTGCGGGCCGCATATGAGTAGGTACGTTTTGGCAAAGAAAATTCTTCGAGCAGGGTATTATTGGCTCACCATGGAACGAGATTGCATCGGCTTTGTGCGCAAGTGTCATCAATGCTAGGTACACGGTGATTTGATTCATTCCCCTTCATATGAGTTGCATACAATGTCCACACCTTGGCCCTTTGTTGCCTGGGGCATGGATGTCATTGGACTAATTGAGCCAGCGGCATCAAATAGGCACAGTTTTATTCTGGTAGCCATTGATTATTTCACTAAGTGGGTTGAAGCTATGACTTTCAAATCTGTGACCAAGAAGGCAGTGGTTGATTTTGTTCATTCAAACCTCATTTGCCAGTTCAAAATCCCCAAGGTACTCATCACAGACAATGGTGCTAATCTTAACAACCACTAGATGAAAGAAGTATGCAAACAGTTCAAGATTATGCATCGAAATTCCACTCCGTATCACCCCAAGGCAAATGGAGTTGTTGAGGCAGCTAACAAGAACATAAAGAAGATACTTCAAAAGATGGTGCAAGGTTCTAGGCAAAGAAGATACTTCGAAAAGTTGCCTTTTGCTTTGCTGGGTTACCGCACCACTGTTCGCACTTCAGTAGGTGCAACTCCTTATTTGTTGGTATATGGTACTGAAGCAGTTATACCCGCAGAAGTTAAAATTTCATCCCTTCGGATTATTGCTGAAGCTGGAATTGGTGATGATGAGTGGGTCAAAACCCGTTTGGAGCAGTTAAGTCTGATCGATGAGAAAAGGCTGGCGGCCGTATGTCATGGTCAATTGTACCAAAAGAGGATGACAAGAGCATACAACAAGAAGGTGCGTCCCCAGAAATTTGAAGTGGGTCAGCAAGTATTGAAACACATCCTTCCACATCAAGTTGAAGCTAAAGGCAAGTTTGCCCCAAACTGGCAGGGGCCGTTCATTGTAACAGGAGTGTTGTCCAACAGTGCTTTGTATTTAACAGATAGAGAAGGCAAATGTGTAGATATGACTGTCAATGTTGATGCAGTCAAGAGATATTATGTATAATTTTTTTTTGGGTTGTCTAATTTTGTTGTTTGTACTTGGCATGTTTTGAAGATTGGAATGACGAAAACATTTTATTCTACTATCTAAACACTTTATCCTTTGTTATCCCTTTGAGCCTATTTGTTTTCTTTCAACCCCTCTTTTGGAATTAGAAGCAGCGTTTAGAAATACAGATACAAAAAATAATTAAAAAAAAGAAGAAAAGAGAAAGGAGAAAAATGAGAAAAGTAAAGCAGAAGAAAGAAAAGAAAGAGAAAAGAAAAGGAAAGAAAAAGCAAAAAGAAAAAGTGACAAAAACAAAGCAACTCCTATGTCTTGAACTATGTTTGACCTGATTCCTTTTAAGGATACGTACGCAGCCTCACGGTTCGGTCCCATCAAAACAAAAATTCAAAATTCCCTAGACTCAAAGAAACTGGGGAAGAAGTTGTGGTGTTGCAAAAGATCTGATTCCAAAGTTGTAATTTTGAACCTTGTTATTTTTAAACTGTTTTTGAGCTTGCATGCCACCTTTTCTTTCTAACCCCGTCCAAAGCCTACACTACGGTCCAAAGAAAGACCTTCCGATCAATCTTTGAAAAAATGCCAAGTCAAGTGAGCTAGAGGTATGATCCACACCATGGGTAACACTTTTTGTTCATGGTCACAAGGAAAAATAAATAAATGAGAGAGTCTTATTGGTGAAAACCTTCACGGGCATCATAAGGCGATGGAAAACTGAGAGAAAACTAAAATGAGAGAGTCTTATTGGTGAAAACCCTCGCGGGCACCTTAAGGCGACAGTGAGTCGAAAGATGAACAAATGAGAGAGGTTTGTTGGTGAAAATCCGTCAGGGCACCACAAGCCAAATGAGGCTCGTGACTTTGCAGAGAGATTGGATTATGGAAAACCCCGGTTTTGAAGTATGAAGACATGGCACAAAATAAAATATGATTTGGTGAACGGTCTGGGCTGATTAATCCGAAATGCATGTCATGATCATTGGAGCCAGCTGTTTCACTCAGATAAGTCTCTTTTCCACTCTTCCTCAAATAGTCATCTCTGTCTAAAATTTCCTCTTCGTCTTTGTTTCTCGAAGTCACTCTGCTTCGTTTTCTTTTAGGTCTACTTCTCTAAGTATTTTTCAATGTTAGTCTTGTTAAGCAAGCAAGAAAGGATTTCAAAGCTTATTACCAACTTTCAATCGCACAAAGCAAAGTGCGGCCAAAGCATACCAGAAACAACATGATTCAAAATGAGAAATAAGGTGTTAGGGGGAGTTCAAGTGGTCAAGTGGTTTTGTGATCTTTGAGGAAATATAGAGGTTCAAATTGGAAGGACAGAAATGTAAAACAACAGGCTGAGTGTAAGCTACTCGGGTCATTCAGGGTTCTGTGGTTGAGGTTCGATCAGAAGGTCAAACAATTCTTTGCTAGACCAAGGCAGCTAATCGGAACAAAGCATGACAGTGGAAAGGCCACCTTCAGCAAGAATGCCACAAACTAACCGCCACATTTTCGAACTGATAAGATTTTTTTTGATTGAAACAGGGGCAGAAAATTTTATTTGTTCTGGAGTAACCCTCCGTGAGGAAAGCATGTGACAGACAGGTTCGACCGTAAGTTTTCAGGACCCTCTTGGATAATGGGATTTAATTTAAAGCTCAGGACCCTCCTGGATAATGAAATTTAATTTAAAGATCAGGACCCTCCTGGATAATGAGATTTAATTTAAAGCTCAGGACCCTCCTGGATAATGGGATTTAATTTAAAATTCTCAGGACCCTCCAGGATAATGGGATTTAATTTAAAGCTCAGGACCCTCCAGGATAATGGGATTTAATTTAAAGCTCATGACGCTCTTGGATAATGGGATTTAGTTTAAAATTCCCAGGACCCTCCTAGATAATGAGATTTAATTTAAAGCTCAGGACGCTCCTGGGTAATGGGATTTAATTTAAAATTCTCAGGACTCTCCTGGATAATGGGATTTAATTTAAAGCTCATGACCCTCCTGGATAATAGGATTTAGTTTAAAATTCTCAGGACCCTCCTGGATAATGGGATTTAATTTAAAGCTCAGGATCTTCATGGATAATGAGATTTAATTTAAAGCTCAGGGCCCTCCTGGATAACTGGATTTAGTTTAAAATTCTCAGGACCCTCCTGGATAATGTGATTTAATTTAAAGCTCAGGACCCTCCTGGATAATGGGATTTAATTTAATGTCTTAGGATCCTCCTGGATAATGAGATTTAATTTAAAGCTCAGGACCCTTCTGGATAAGTGGATTTAATTTAAAATTCTCAAGTCCCTCCTGGATAATGGGATTTAATTTAAAGCTCAGGATTCTCCTGGATAATGGGATTTAATTTAAAATTCTCAGGACCCTCCCGGTTAATAGGATTTAGTTTTATATTGACCCTCATAGATAATGAGATTTAGCGCAAGTTTTAACTTTAGGAAGTAGAATTTAGCTTTCAAGATTTCTCTCTTAAGATGGGATTTAATTTTAGTTTTCGGGGCCCTCCCGGATAATGGGATTTAGCTTTTAAATTCTTAGAAGTTCTTTTGGATAACAGGATTTGATTAACACTCATAAATGTTCCCGGTACCAAACTGGGGCAGAAAAGTTTCTTTTATTTTGTCTGTTTTGTTGTGTTTGCGGGCACCCACCTGGAAAACAAGGGAATTCATTTCAAGTTTAAGTCGCAGGCGCTAACCTGGTTAACAAGGGAATTCATTTCAAGTTTAAGTCGCAAGCGCCCACCTGGAGAACAAGGGAATCCATTTCAAGTTTAAGTTGCAGGCGTCCACCTGGAGAACAAGGGAATTTATTTCGAATTTTAAGTCAGCATCAGTTGCAGGAACCCACCTAGAGAACAAGGGAATCCATTCAAGTATTAGGTCAAGTAGCAGGCTCCCACCTGGAGAATAAGGGAATTTACTTCAAGTATCAAGTCAAGTAGTAGGCACCCACCTAGGGAACAAAGGAATATATATCAAAGGTAAGCCCAAGACAACAGCAGGAGCTCACCTGAAGAATAGGGTCAATTCAAGATAGTAGTAACGGAAGCTCGCCTCGAAAATTCGAATCAACAGTTCAAGATGCACAACAGAACTGTAGAAGCTTAAAGACCAAGTTTTGAAGACATATAGATAGGAATCTTGTAACTCATAGCTGATAGACCTTCTTAGCTTCTTTTCATTTTTGATTTCGGTGTAATAAGGAGTTTAGCAAGCGGTAACAGCAGCAACAACAGTGAAATCACAGCTTTCCGGTAGTCCTAGATACCAAAACTTTCAAAACTACACTAACCTGATTCCTTTATATCTAAGGATATGTAGGCAACCTCGGAAGCAAGGTTCGGTCAGACTTTTCAAAATGCTTCCCACGGAGTATCCAAACGGGCAAAAATCGCTCGTATTTGCTCACTTTATCTTTGCCCGAAAACTCTCCATGTTTCCAAGCAAAGAGGGGCAGCTGTGAGCACGTGATTTTTGCCCGACAAAAAATATTCCTAGAAGATCGCAAGTAGATTTTTTCCAGTTTATTTTAATGTTTGTAGAATTTTCAGGAATATCTTGGTATTTGTTGGTTGCATTTAATTACATATTTGATTATTTAAAATAAAAATAAAAATACAAAAATACATTATGCATTGCATTTTAGGTTTCTATTGTATTTAATATATAAACAAAAAAAATTAAAAATATTGGTTCATTCTTGCACTTTAGTTTAATTGCAATTAGTAATTTTTTTTCATTAATTTTAGGTTAATTAATTATTTTAGTGCTGAAAATAGATAATTATTTTAATTTTACATATTAGATTTTATTTAGGATTTAGTTTAGGGTTTAGTTTAATTTTAGAAGTTTTAAATAAGTCAAGAAAAGGAAAAAAGGGATATATTAACGATTTGGGCTTGATTTTCCCGTGAGCCCAAATTTTCCTTCCCCACCCCCTAGGCCCAATTCCCCTTTACCCAGTCCAACTTCCCCCTAGTTACCAAAACGACGTTGTTTGGCCTTTGTTGATCCCAACCGTTGATCTTCAATGATCCAACGGCTGGGAACTACCCCCATTTCCTTTATTATTGTTCGAACCCCCCTTCCCCAAACCTAAGACCAATCTCTCATTATCTCATCTCCCTTACACCCTCTCCCAAACCCTAGCAGCCCCAATTCTCCATCCCTTCATCACTAGTCGCCGCCCCATTGGAAATTGCTTCACGGCGGCGCTCCAAACTCGCCCAAATTCTCGTGGTTTTCTCCAATTTTTAGATCTAAAAACTGTCAAAATCATATTCTGCTTCCTTTCTGCTTTTCTTCAATATTTTTGTTCAATCCAGCTCAAATCTTGGTAAAGTTAGTTCCCTTGGAAAGAGAAATAGATCTACGTTGGTTTGGCTCTCTTCAAGTTGCAGAATCCGGTCAGTCACCCTGCCATCCACTGGAATTCCATAGTCTTGTGACGGCATTCTCCGGACCAAGCTAGGGTCCTTATCGTAACACGCAGCCACTATACCAGTTTCTCTGAGCAAGAATCAGTTGCTCGTGTGACGATATCGACCCCTTCTTGGATCGCTTGAAATTAACAGTTTGTCGTCCTCAGGTATTTCTTCCGTTCATTTTCCTTTCCCCAATCAATCTGGTTTAATAGTTCTTATTCTTATTTTGTTTTTTGATCAATCATCATTTTGTTGTTTTACATAATGTAGGTTAGTTTAATTGTAATGTTCATTTGTTAACTATAATTTGTTTAGGTGAATTAAATCAGTTTTTCAGAGTTTAGTTGAGTTTTAACTGATAAATTATTTTGTTTTGGTTTATCTCTGATTGGGCCTTAATTGTTTGAGGTTAGGGTTGTTGAATGCAATTAGGTATTAGGAGGGTGAATGGGGTAATAACACAAACTTGTAGGGATAATTGAACAATAAAGAAAACTTAAAGGGGGTGGGTAAAAGGGAAATTCAGATAAGGCAATTAGAGGGTTGTATACGATAAAATCGGAGGGTCTAATTTTCCATCGTTATGATGCCTCGAAGGCTCAAAATCACGGTCGAGTATCATCCCTCGAGGGCCATCGACACTCGACCTTGGGACAATATGAGACCGACGGTTACAGGAAGAAAGTAAGGAGTTCTCAAGGCGAGAAGCTAGAGCCGACAAAATCTGTCAGGCTAGTCTGAACCCGTATCATGGTGTCAACTAGCTATCTCATCCCCATATTTTTGTAATTAATGCGTTTGTACTATGTTAGGATTCTCCCTCCTATATAAAGGGGATCCTTGTCATTTTGTAAACATCTATACTAGAACATTCTCTCTGCTCTCTAACACATTCTCTTGGTCTCGTTATCTCAATTATTGCTCATATTTATTGTGTTCTATTTATTGTTCATCATTTATTGCTTATTATTTATCATAAAGAGCCGTCTATGATTTATTTATAACTGTTACTCTCCATTGACCACCTTCGATAGCTCCCAGTCGAGCTTCAGACTCGACCCCGAGGCTCTCGAATAGGCAAGCTCGAGGCCCCGATTGGCAGCGATTCGGTTTGATTTCTAAGCCTTTCACATAGCATCAACTGCCTAACAACTAACATAAAAATATATCACGTATTTTTAGAACCACTAAATCAAATTTAATTGTTATTAACATTTTTACAATAAACAAGGGTTCTAGAACTTGACAGCTGACCCTATTTGGCAGTACAAACCGCTGAAGCCAATTAGAAATGGCCAGCTGTCCCGTTTTAGTTAGAAAAGATGCTTTTCCTGAAATATTAGGGTTGTTTTGAGGGAATAATTCCCTTATCTTTAGAGGTACTTGGGATATTTCATCTACTATATATAGGACCTTCCTCACACTGAAGAGGCACGAAAAACAGACCCTGAAAACCTCTGAAAAATCCAACTCTCAAATTTTCTACTTCCTCACTCTTTACAAAGTTTGGAGAACATCTCTTTTGGATTTTCTGGGTTCTTTAGCTGAGATATGACTTGACAATGAAGCTGGTTTGATTATTATTATTGTTCCTTGCTGCTGAGTCCCTTGTTTTCCTGCTACCATTAGCTGATCTTTGAACATATTTTCTGGTTTTGCTTGTTGTATCCAGGTACCCCTTTTGAAACCTTGGACTGCAAAGTGAACATGAAGATGTGTGTGTTTTGAGGCTGATGCAATCAGTCATTTTTCAGTAATTAGCTCTTATGTTCTATTAATTCGTATATCTTTTCTCTTGTTAATCAATGTTATGCTTTGCCTATTATTAATAGATATAGATCTGTATTTGGTACATAAATTTTTTATTGTAATATATGAAATTTTAGGACTTTAGCTTTTATGTTAAGGATCTCGTGGAAAATGTTAAATGTTCGAATTTTAGCCAAGTGGATATACAATGTGATTGTGAGAATTTGTCTATGTAATCTTTGGTTCTGGAACTATGCTGGAGTCATTAGAACATTTGGTGTGATGAGTACATACATTTGAGGATTGGCTACCACTGTTGCATTCAAATTCGTGAATAATGTTTTTTATTTCATCCTTTGGCTCATCTTAGTTTGGAGTAAATCTACTGGTTCTCTTTAAATGACCTCTCATGGAAATGATACAACTGCAATGTTCTGAAGTTCCATGGAGAAAAATAAATATAACTGTGTGTTATGAATATGGAGAGATCATTTTTTTTTGGCTATAATACGTATGCGTGTGTGGTGTTTGCTGTAAATAGAAACCTGACAATCTGTATATCTTTGTGGTGAACAAAATTCATAAAAAGAGGTGAAGTCAGATTAGGAGTGCAGAAGCTATAATATTTTGTTAAAATAAATAATGTTGTTTTCAAGACAATTTTGTTATTCGTTGTTATAATGATATTTGATCCTATTGTTACAATGTTGTGAATTGATTGAAAAGTTTGTTGATTGCCCCTATATAATGTTTGGGATCTAACTGGCCTGGTCCAATTTTATCGCACTAGGCCCATGGTTGAAGCTATCATTAGGCTTTAGATGAGCCATTTAAAATAAGGCGTCATATTTCATAATAGCAAAACCAGAACTGAACTTTGGCCATAATTTGACTCCCATAGTTCACGGCTTCGCAGTAATCTCAGATTAATTGAACCTCGTAGCTTGCTTTAGGTGCGATTAATAATAAACGATCGTGGTTGTGTACACGTTCGCGTGACATAATCATGATTCTAAAAAATCAACTGAGGTATGCGTTCTTGCAACTTCGGCTAAACCTGCTTAATATAAATAAAGCATTATTAATTGTGGTCACGTACGCAAGACATGATATCTTACGCGCCAAATGAAATGAGTACACGTATGCGTGACTCGTTTTAGGTTAATTTCTTAATTAAAAGAGGTGAATGCACATAGGTTCTAAAATAAGTAATTAGACAATTTAATTAAGCCAGGTATGATTAAAGCGACCGTGTTAAAACCACGGAACTCGGGAATGCCTAACACCTTTTTCCGGGTTAACAGAATTCCTTACTCGGATTTCTGTGTTCGCAGACCATAAATAAGAGTCAACTTTCCTCGATTCAGGATTTTAAACCGGTGACTTGGGACACCATAAATTATCCCAACGGACGATTCTGAATTTAAATAAATAATCTCATTTCGATTATTGTCACTTCAATTGAAAAAACTTCTGTATGTCCCTTTGAGGTAGAAAAAGGATGATCAGATGCATAGTGTTCGTGTAAGGAATGAGCAGCCTTGCGATTGGACTTAATGATGGTATTAAAAGTTGCAACAAAATAATATTGATTGCATTTAGCAAAGATAGCAACAATATGACGACCAAACCATACTAGGCAGTAGGCACATTGGTTGCATAACAAGACCAGCTGGCCCTATAGTCGACGTATATTCAATATTTTCATCACAATTCATTCAATAACCTCAACAAACTCACAAAATTAAAACCTCTCTTCCCCTCCGTCTTGTGAGCAACCAAAAGCATTTCATAACCAAAAAAAAAAGGACATACAATATGAAGAAATTAAATACTCCTACTTAAAAACTAAGCTTATGAAGAAATTAAATACTCCTACTTAAAAACTAAGCTTAGTAAAGGGTTAATAATAAACCAGCAAATCAAGCTGCCAAAAGGCGCCATAGCTGTTTTTCTCCTCCTCTTCTTCTTCTTCATCATCATCTTGATTCAATTCTTTGAATTGTTGATTCTATCCTCGCGGAAAAAATCAAGCAAAACAGAACTCTTGCATTTGGGACACTTTGGATCATCCACTGATAACATAACATACATTAGACATCTAGGGCAACCCACAAGCATCATTGAAGTTGTTGCCTCAGGGCTATTTGGGTAATTACCAAAAAACTGTTGATCTTCTGGAGTTGGTTCTCTAGAAACACATGAACTTGCTGGTGATCTTTCCATCGAAGAAGATGGTGAAATTTCTCCCCTTGGTGGAGATAAGTTTAGCTTCAAATCAAGCTTTGGATCACTACTCTCCCTTCTGTAGTTCATTTTTTGTTTCCTTTGAATTGTCTGCTTATATATCCTGTATTTATAACACAAAGAAATAAAAATTTAGTCCACAACTACGTACTAAAGAAAAACAAAACCAACATAAAATTAATTAAAAAAAAGGAGTACAATCTTGAAGAAGAGGTGCAACCTGATAGAAAGAAGATTGAAACTTGTAGCAATAGGAAAAGGGAGGTTTGAAGTGTGGGAGATAATAGCAAAAGTTTGACTACATTTATATAATGCGAAGGAAAAGAGAAAATTATGAGGTTTATTTAGTGCAGAATTAATTGCGATTATAACTGGAGAAGTAGGGTGGACGTGAAATGTCTAGAGGTAAAATTAACTGCAAGTAGAAAATTTTCAGAAGAATTTGGTATAGAAGATGAGAAGAGTTAATTTTACGGCGGAAAAATAGTTATTCAATTAATGGCTTGATATTTATATTTATATGTGCTTTCAAGAAAGTTTGATGGAACTTTGAGAATATTGTAAATACGTTCAACTATAAAGTGATGAGAAAGCTCTCAATCAATGCTAGATTATATTGTTGGATATATATATATTGTTATATTTTGTAAAACTAGTACTAAGGACTAAATGTGTACAAGGAGCTAAACCTCATTAAAATTCTAACGGCTAACCAAATGAAATTTAATGAAGCCAAATACAATTCTCATAAAATTCTAATATAGCATCTTTAATTTTTCCAGCTCTAAAAACTTACTAATACTATATAAATGTTATTGGGAGATCAGTACCTTTAATCTTGTCATGACATGTACTCAAGCAAGGAACTGTTTGTAAAGCCTGCTTACAGATACATTATTTTAGTATTTAATTTTACTAGTTGTTGTTGAGATTGAATTTCTATCTTTTAAATTATATACTAACGTTGAATATTCACAACTAACTCTATCCTCCTCTATCTTCCCTTAGGGAAGAGATAGCCTCAATTTTTTTAAAAAAATATTTGGAACCGAAGTTAAAATTAAACCCACTTAGTCAAAGTTATAAAGCTCAATAGTAGATAATCCTTTGAAAAAGTCATTTAACCACATCCATTCACTTCCATTTCGGAACTACATAATGACTTCACTGTTCTATTTCCCTTTTCTCGCCAACAAAGAGTAAGATTTTTTTCTCTACTAAGCATTAATACAGAAAATTAATCAAGTGCAGAGGCAGTAGGTTCCATTTCTCTTCTCTGCTATTTCATACACCAAACCAAGTTATGCTTTTTTTTTCTTTTCTTTTCGATAAGTAAACAAAGTTATGTGATGTTATTTGTATCTGATTTGGTAGTCCATTACATGTATTTATTTCTCTTTTTTGTCATTTCATATCAGAGTAAAGTTGATAAAAATATAATAGTAGTTTCATCTTTTACAATATCGGGCACGGGCCAACACTATCTAGTATATATATTGTATTGGGAAAAATTGAGTTTACATATTGAAGTGATTGAAAGATGACGTGTCATGACATGGAGGCTGGTCAAAGGATGATGATTAGCAAAGAGGCACGAGTTGCAACAGATACGAGCAGAGGCGCATGAAGAGGCACGAGCGGTTATTCAGAAGACTCAACGCTCGTACCTATTTAATCCAAAAATCAAGGAAAATAAATCTGACAGCACAAGAAAATACCGATACAGTATTTAATAAGCATTAAATACTAAAAACGTTAGGGAATCTGTATTGAATCATAATGATTATGTAACGTAGCATTTAATGCATTTAATTGTCTATAATGACCTTATTATGACAAAGGCATAACGTATAACTTGGAGATAGCTATAAAAGGAAGAGAATGAATCATTTGTAAGGATACGAAATACTATCTGAATACATTGGTTTACTTTATTTTCTTCTGATTATCTTATTGTTGGCAAAATCATTTTCCTTTATTCATTCTTTGATTATCAGTAACCCGAGTTCTTCTAAATTAAGGCTTTAACCGAAATTTCACTTTTTGGTTAAACAAATTGGTTCCGTTACCGGGAATCTGATAATCTACTCTTTCTTAGCCTAACCTTTTTTGTTGCATCAACTATGTCGAACATCAATGACAACACCCAAGGAAACCAATGAAACCAACAACTCCAGGAGAATCCACAGGATGACCACATCCCAATCCCTTCTCCACAAAGCTCCCCTCGACGATCTCGAGAAGGCACTCCTGATAGATCTCATGCAAATGGAAATGCTTAATTCGAAAATGATGAAGCTATCAATGAAGCTTTGCAAAAGATAATTGCTCAACAAGTCAATAAAGCTCTTAAGGCCTTTGTCAGCCAATTACCCGTTGCACCACCAATACCCACTCCAAACAATAACACTTTGGAGAACCCTCATTCTGGACTTGCTAATTCAGGTAGTGGTAGAACCTCCAGCGAGTCATGAGAAGGAGAACCAGGTAACTTAGTCAATTTTGAATTATAAAATTTAGTACTGCCATTGCAGAAACAGCTCAAGGAGCAAAGTGACCGCATAGAGCAAATACCTGGAGTACTGCCCGTAATCAAAGGGATAGATATGGATAAATATTCACAACAACCTTAGAAGCCAAGTGATGCTCCCCTCCCAATTCCAAAGAAATTCAAAATGCCTGATATTCCAAAATACGATGGAACAACTGATCCACGAGACCACGTGACTGCATTCACAACAGGCGTAAAAGGCAACGACTTGACCAAACAAGAAATTGAATCAGTATTGGTCAAAAATATTCGGTGAAACACTCACTAAGGGAGCATTAATATGGTATTCTCTTTTACCTGAAAATTTCATAAATTATTTTGCTGAGCTTGCAGATTCATTTATCAAAGCACACTCGGGAGCTCAAAAAATCGAAAAAAGAATGGAAGATATTTTCAAAATCAAGCAAGGGGACTCAGAATTGCTTAGGGAGTTCGTGGATAGGTTCCAGTGTGAAAGAATGACGTTACCGCGCGTACCTGACAATTGGGCAGCTATAGCCTTCACTAGTAATTTGAATGAAAAAAGCTCTGAAGCCACGAGGCGACTTAAGGAAAGTCTTCGTGAATTCCCAGCAACAATTTGGAATGACGTTTATAACAGGTACAACACGAAGCTAAGGATAGAAGAGGATATTATCTCACGATCTCAAAAAGAAGAAAAGGCGAGTTCGAGTCGGGCGGAAACTGAAAAAAAGTCCAGTAAAAACAGGTGCGAACCATATATGGGTCCAGTAGGAAAAGACTCACGGTCAAAACAGGACGATCCGAGGTACAATCATAGGTCGAGGAATAGAGAGTCGGGCCCGTCATCAAGATTTAGGAAAGATCGAAACAAGCGAGAGTCACGGGATGATGATAGAAATTTGAAAGCAAGGTTTGGTGGTTATAATTTTAATATAAGCACTTTCGATCTCTTAGCTATTTTAAGAAGCATGGGTGATAAGGTACGGTAGCCAAAAGAAATGAGATCAAACCCAAACAGTCACAACCCTGATCACTGGTGCAAATTTCACAACAATCACGAGCATAAAACGGCAGACTGTAGGTTGCTGCAAGGTGAAGTTGATCATCTATTAAAGGAAGGGTATCTCACTGAATTATTCAGTGAGAGAGGTAAACAAGCACATATGAAGAATAGGCAGGAGACCCCAAAACCACCTTCTCCCAAAAGGACTGTTAATGTGATAAGTGGAGGTGAATACATCAATGGTGTGACGTACACAGCAGTCAATAAAGTCTCCAAAGTCACAATTACCCACGGGAAGCAGGTGCGACATGTCTTAGAGGAAGAAAGCATTACGTTTGATGATGCAGACACGGATGGCGTATTATCACCACATAACGATGCACTGGTAATATCTTTACTTGTACATGATACTAATGTGAAACGAGTTTTGATTGATCTAGGTAGTTCCGTGAACATTATTTTTCTAAGAGTACTATATGAGATGCAAGCTGAAGATAAATTAATACCAAAGGCGCATACTCTGTCTGGATTTGACAATTCCAGCATAGTGACGAAAGGGGAAGTAATACTTACAACATTCGCAGAAGTAGTTGTCAAGGATACAAAATTTCAGGTGGTAGATATGGAGATGACTTACAATATGATCCTTGGGAAACCATGGATCCACGAGATAGATGTCGTTCCGCCAACCTTGCACCAAGTTATTAAATTTCCATCATCATGGGGAATATGTCAAATCCGTGGGGATCAACATACATCCAGAAGTATCAATTCTGTAGCAGATTCAAGTACGGGAAATGAAGAAAAATAGCAATTACAGAATCTAATTGAGGGTATCACAACACAAACCTCAACTGAACAAGGACGAACAGACATGGACTCAAGGCTAGATGCATTTAAGAACCAAAAGAAAATGAAAATGTCAAAACAACGATTGAAGAACTGGAAGCTGTAATATTATTTGCACAATGGCCTGAAAGGAAAGTCTACGTAGGGGCCAATCTAAGCCAAGACATGAAAGGTAAGTTGATTGAATTTTTAAAAACTAACGTGGATTGTTTTGCTTGGTCCCACTCTGATATGACAGGAATACCACCGGAGGTAATGACTCACAAAATATTATCCCCCTGTCAAACAAAAGAAGAGAAAGCAAGGAACTTTCAAAAATCAAGTGATTCAAGATGAGGTTCAAAAATTATTAAAGATTGGATCTATCCGTGAGGTAAAGTATCCTAATTTGTTTTCCAATACTGTTGTGGTACCGAAAAAGAATGGGGAGTGGCAAGTTTGTGTAGATTACACAGACCTTAACAAAGCTTGTCCTAAAGATTCTTTTCCATTACCACATATAGATCAACTAATTGATGCTACCGCAGGACATGAATTGTTAAGCTTTTTAGATGCATATTTAGGATACAATCAGATCAAAATGGATCCAATAAATGAAGAAAAAACTTCATTTATAACAGACAGGGGGACTTACTGTTATAAAGTAATGTCTTTTGGTCTCAAAAATGCTGGTGCAACATATCAAAGACTAGTGACCAAAATGTTCCAAGAACATTTGGGAAAAATAATGAAGGTTTACATAGATGACATACTCGTTAAAACTCAACATTCAGGGGATCATATATCGCACTTGTCTGATACGTTTCAAGTCTTGTGGAAATTCAATATGAAATTAAATCCGGAGAAATGTGCATTCGATGTTGCATCAGGTAAGTTTTTGGGTTTTCTTGTTTCTAACTATGGTATTGAAGTGAATCCCACACAGATTAAGGCCATTGAAGAAATTCCTGACAAACTTACAATTAGAAAAAAAATGCAGAGGTTGACAGGAAGAATTGCAGCCTTGGGGAGATTCATTTCTGAATCATCAGAAAAATGCATTAAGTTCTTTTCAGCTCTTAGAAAGCAAGATCAGTTCGAATGGACTGAGGAACTCAAAAATTTGAAGGCATACCTGTCAAATCCGCCATTACTCGCAAAACCAAAGGCTGGGGAAAGATTGCTCATCTACCTTGTTGTCTCAGAAGTAGCGGTAAGTGTTGTTTTAGTCTGTGAAGACCAAGGTAAACAATCTCCAATCTATTATGTCAGCAAATCTTTATTAGATACGGAGACGTGGTATCCTCAGTTAGAAAAGCTAGCACTTGCATTAATCATGGCATCTAGAAAATTAAGGCCTTATTTTCAATGTCATCCTATCGCTGTAGTAACTGCTTATCCATTACGCAATATATTACATAAGCATGAGTTGTCAGGTAGGTTAGCCAAATGGGCTATAGAATTAAGTGAATATGACATCGCATACCAGCCTAGAACCGCGATAAAATCTCAAGTGTTAGCAGATTTTGTGGCTGATTTTAGCCAAGGAATGCAATTGGAAGCAGAAAAAGAATTGCAAGTGTCCAACGGCTCTAATTCGGGAATTTGGACGTTATTCACTGATGGTTCCTCTAATGTGAAGGGTGCAGGCTTGGGAATTGTTTTGGTACCACCTAGGGGTGAAACCATTCGACAAGCCATTAAATATCATTCTATAACTAACAATAAGGCAGAGTATGAAGCTGTGATTGCAGGCTTAGAACTAGCATGAGAACTCGGCATTAATCAAATTGTGATCAAAAGCGATTCGCAGCTCGTAGTTAATCAAATGTTGGGGACTTATACGGCCAGGGAAGCACGGATGCAGCAGTACTTAGAGAAGGTATGGGATCTGGTCAGCAATTCCAAACTTGGAAAGTTATGCAAATATCAAGAGATAAAAATGTCGAGGCGGACGCCCTAGCCAATCTCGCATCTGCAATAGACGTGGCAGGCAATGAAAGTGCTTCCGTAATTCATTTGTTTCATTCAGTGCTCGATCCAGAAAAAAATAAGGTAAATTTTAATAACTTAACCTGGGATTGGAGGAACGAGATTGTTATTTTTTTGCAGTATGGAACCATCCCTGAAGACAAGAAAAAAGCTCACACGCTTCGGAAAAAGGCTGCTCGATATTGTTTAAATCAAGGCAATCTTTATCGAAAAATGTTCGGTGGACCCTTAGCAAGGTGTCGTAGGCCTTCACAGACAGAATATGTAATGAGAGAGATACATGAAGGGCATTGTGGAAATTACGCCGGAGGAAGATCACTGGTAAGAACCATGAATAAGGCAGGTTATTACTAGCCTAAAATGGAAGAAGAAGCGGAAACTTTTGTGGCGAAATGTGATGAGTGCCAAAGATACGGTAATAACATGCATAGACCTGTGGAGTTGTTACATCCAGTCATTGCACCGTGGCTATTTATGAAATGGGGAATGGATATTGTGGGTCCACTACCACTAGCAAAAGCACAGGTAAAATTCTTGCTTGTACTTACTGACTATTTTACTAAATGGGTGGAAGCAAGAACATTCAAACAGGTGCGAAAAAAAGAAGTTAGAGATTTAATTTGGCGAAATATAATATGTCGATTAGGTGTGCCAAAGGAAATAGTGTGTGATAATGGCCCTCAATTTATAGGCGCACAAATTACAGAGTTTTTTCAGAGTTGGCAGATTAAAAGGATTACATCCACACCTTATCATCCGGTGGGTAATGGACAAGCTGATTCAACAAACAAAGTCATTATCAACAATTTAAAGAAGCGTTTGGAGGAATCCAAAGATAATTGGCCAGAATTGTTACCTGGTGTTTTATGGGAATACCGCACAACAACAAAAACAAGTACGGGAGAAACACCATTTTCATTGGTTTATGGAGCTGAAGCTTTAATTCTAGTTGAGATAGGAGAGCCATGCACAAGGTTTACACAAGCGTCATAAGAGTCTAATGGCGAAGAAATGCGCATAAATCTTGATCTACATAAAGGAAAAAGAGAAGCTGTATTAATAAGAATAGCAGCACAAAAGCAGGTCATAGAACGATACTACAATCGAAAAGCACGCCTAAAATTCTTCAAGATTGGGGACTTTGTGCTCAAAAAGGTTTTTCAATCTACGAAGGCAGCCAATGCGGGAAAATTAAGTCCAACCTGGGAAGGACCCTATAGGATTCATGATATCGCAGGGAAAGGAGCATACGAACCGGAAACGATGGATGGCAAGATATTGCCTTCACATTGAAATGTTGTTCATTTGAAGAGATACTATTTCTAAGGAATACCCACGGTCAGGTATCTATGTTTTAAAATTCTATTTTTGAATTGTTAAAATTTTACTAACGATTTTAGATGATAGGCAAAAAGCTAGCCCGTACTAAATGATGAGTCACGACCTGCAAGGCATGTGGAATATATTAAACTTCCCAGTCTAGGGTTACAATTATTCTGATAGAAATTCAAACGGGTTAAGCAGTCTTCATCTATAATCGCACCTCCGAGTCCCGTATGTTTTTCCTTTTCAGGGAAAAGACCAAATAAGAGGAACAATCAAGTGCTCGAGGATTCATACTTCAATGCTCAAACACTTGGGGGACTATATAATATACACAGGCATGTGTATAAAGAAGGCAAAAAAGATTGGAAAATAATCAAAGATCAAGCCTAAAAAGTTCACTCATTGAATGAGTCAAGTGCAGAGCAAAGTCACGAGCTAAGGCCAAAGAAAAACCTTACTAGAGTTAGGGTAAAGGCAATGTATTGAAACGGGATAAATAAAAACCTTATCATAGTTAGGGTACGGGCAATGTACTGAAACAAGTTATAAATAAAAACCTTGTGTCTAGTTAGGATAAAGGCAATGTACTGAAACGGGTTATAAATAAAAACCTTTTGTCTATTTTTCTTTTTTAAATCTGTTATAAGAAAAACAGATACGAGAAAGTTATAGATGTAATTCAAATACATGTTAAGTGTTATTCAAAACTAGATAAAGTTCAAATAAAAACTTGTCAAAGTTATTTCAAGAAATATGTGTATTCCTATTTCTATTATCGTATATTAACACCGTTATAAAGTTGAGACGTCTTCTTCATTAAGTGTCGAATATAAAAGGGCCCTCTTTTATAAAATTCATGATTAATTTAAGTATTCATGAAGTTAAGAGAAGCATTTTTGAAGAATAAAAATGCAAGTTATTCAGTAAGTCCTTAGAAATAAAGGAAAGAATAAACAAAACAAAATTTCAAATAGTAACGTAAACTTCTTAATATTAGAAAGTTTAGACTAAGTATGAACTTAGTCATAAACCAAAAATTGTTTATACATATTGCCCCATAAAAGGTCTGAGGACTTAAGTTTCTAAAACAAACCCTCAAATGAGACCAAGGGTTATAACCACATTTCACCAAAAAGAAAAAAAAACACAACACAAAGGAGTTCAAATAAACTTTTTATTGATTTGATGAAGGGACTGAAGCAGCGGGCTCAAATTGGCTTGAAGGAGTGGGGATACCCGTATCAATTTCAACATTTTCAGAAGCTTCGACTACGGGAGAAGAAAAATCTTGGTTTTGCTGAGCCTTCTCAATAGTCTCTTTGATCTTGGCTAACTCAGATTCCAAGTTAAAATTCTCTTGGCTAGCTTCAACAAGGGTATCACGGCGAGATTCAAAAACGCCCAACTCACTTCAATGGCAGATTTATCTTCAAAGATCTCGTAGTCTCTTTCCCAATCAACAATTTCATTTTTTAACTTTTCATTTTCAGCCAAGGCAGATTCATAAGAAGCTTGAAGAGAGGCGTGGGAATTTTCTAAAGAACAAACCTTATCAGAAGATACCCGGAGGTCTTCCTGAGTTTGGGTCAAATTTTGCACAAGTTCACCAGCATATGCTTCCTTCTCAGCCAAGAGAGCCTTCAACTCTCTGATCTCTTCACTTGCCTTAAAAAGCTTCTCGGAAAAAGAGGTTTCAAGACGAGCCTTCTCTTTATCTGCTTGACTTGAGGAAGCCTTTTCAACTGCCAATTCCGAAGTCAAGGCCCGCACCTGCTGCTCCAAGGTACTCTTACTTTCTTCTAAGAATTCCACATCAATCTGAAGACTTTCATACTGTTCCTTCCAATTATACGCCTCCAATTGATAATCACGCACTAACTGCTCTAAGAGAGTAACCCTTCTCATCATCTCCGTGCCGATGAGGTTGGCCTAAACAAAGAAGGGAAAGAGAAAAAAATGAGAATAATGAAGATAGAAAAATGGCAAAGTAAAAGTTTGAAGAAAAGAATACCTTCAAAGAAGCATGCACTATGTCATTCATCAAGGTCAAAGAACTATGGTTGTCTAGCTTAGTTCTCTCAATAAGACCAATTAAAGGCTTTAGACACACGTCAGCTTGACCTGATTTCCTTAAAAGGTTACCCTAACTCAGGGACTTCAATAGTAACTTGCCTCATAGCACCACTCCTACTTGAGGAACCAACCTCAGTACGATGAACGGGTGGAGGGGGAATTATTGAAGAAGGAATAGTAGAAGTAGTAAAAACAGCCTGGGGAGGAACGGAAACAGCCACGATCGGCAAGGAGGGAGTCACAGGAATGGGAGTAGAAAAAGAAGCCGGGGGTTCTTCATCAGAAATAAGACCTAAACTTTCACTACCAAACTCGCAGTCAAAAAGCTGCTCAACAGAATCATGAGCAGCAGCAGGAACATCATCAACATCATCAGGGGTCACTACCGGGGCTTCAGCAGACTTGGTAAGAGGAATAGAATGGTGAGGGGATGCTTCTGCTTCATCATCAAAAATAATACGTCTACGAGCCCGTGACCTTGTTATCAAGGAACCCCCATCTTCATCTTCTTCGGAGTCTTGGTCATCAACGACTTTTCTTTTAGATGAAGAGACCAAAATTATTTATCGGGCCCTTTCCAAAGAAATACGAGAAGCCGCAACCGCCTCGGCACTAATCCCTCGAACTGCAAATCCTGATAGAAAGATGGATTAAAATCAGTTCAGGAAAAAGACACTGAGGAGTTAAATAAAAACTCTTAGTAAAAGAATTTTTCCTTACCATGAGTTTTTACTTTCCAACCAAACGGTGAGAAAGATTTTTCCAAGATCTACCCTCCACTGGGGCTATATTCAGCAACTTTCCTACCCAATCGCGGAAATTGGAAATTTCTTCAACAATTCCCATGGTTGCTGGAAAAGAAAAGTAAAATTAGAATAATAATCTTCAAAACTAAGGAAAAAGGTACGAGACAGTTACTGAAAAGAAGACTCACGTGCAAAATTCCACTTCTCAGGGAAGCGAACGTTCTCATCACCCACTAAACCAACAGTGGGGGCAGCAACAAACCTGGCATACCCCACGGTCTCTGTCATCTTCGGGACTAATCAGAACTCTTTTGCTCCTTGCTACTAGTGTAAAAACACCATTGCGAAAGAGTCTGGGGGAGTAAAGATGAATTAGATGGGAGAAAGTAAAAGGCACACTGACCATATTGCTCAAATGCCTCAAACAGGAAACAACCCTCCATACTATTGGGCCAATTTGACTTAAGCAAACATCGAAGAAACGACAAAACTCGAGAATAACAGGATCAATAGCAGGTCCTACTATGAAAAGGCATGTATATACAAAGGAAAATCCGGTTAAGTAGGAGGTGATTCTTTTATTTGGATTGGGAATAATGATAGTAAAGTCATGACTCCAATGACAGTCATTACGAACTAGAGAAATTAGACCTTCTGTGATCTGAGTTGGATAGATATCAGCACGATCTAAAGAGGACACTTGATTTCTCAAGGACTCCCTATCATTATAGAAAGATAGTTTAGCAGGAACTATTTCATCCACTGTGAGTTCACGAACAGGCTCAGAGGGATTTTTTCCTTTAGAAGAAGATCTTTGAGAAAAAGAATATCTGGTTCTAAAAGCAGGACTGGAACCAGACGAAGGAAGAGAAGAACCATGCAGAGATGAAGATCCTAAATTACGAAGCATACCCCCTCTTCTACTCCTACTGGGGGCATTAGGGAAGCTATCAACTATGGGACCCATTTTGGGTTAGGGTTTGATGAAGACATGATAGTACGAGGAAGAAGCAAACAAAGATTCGAGAATCGGATATTCAAAGAACTTTATGTGGTAAAGACAAAGAAGAAAACTATATTTATACTGAGAAGCAACCATAAAAGAAAAAGGTACAATGATGGAAAGGTCATAATGAGAACTGACGCTTCATGATTAGTGAAGCTGTGGAAAAAAGCCCTAAAAAGCGTTGCAGAGTTGCAGAACCAGTAAAAGGGTGCCATGTGTGAAGAGCATTAAATGGAAGTGACAATTGAAGCGTCGATTATGTCAATAGCATTAATAGTGACAAAAATTCTCGCTTTAATGAATTTCACTTCCCAAATATTCAATTGATGAATAAATGGCAAGTGGGGGACTATCTGTATTGGGAAAAATTGAGTTTACATATTGAAGTGATTGAAAGATGACGTGTCATGACATGGAGGCTGGTCAAAGGATGATGATTAGCAAAGAGGCACGAGTTGCAACAGATACGAGCAGAGGCGCATGAAGAGGCACGAACGGTTATTCAGAAGACTCAACGCTCGTACCTATTTAATCCAAAAATCAAGGAAAATAAATCTGACAGCACAAGAAAATACCGATACAGTATTTAATAAGCATTAAATACTAAAAACGTTAGGGAATCTGTATTGAATCACAATGATTATGTAACGTGGCATTTAATGCCTTTAATTGTCTATAATGACCTTATTATGACAAAGGCATAACGTATAACTTGGAGATAGCTATGAAAGGAAGAGAATGGATCATTTGTAAGGATACGAAATACTATCTGAATACATTGGTTTACTTTGTTTTCTTCTGATTATCTTATTGTTGGCAAAATCATTTTCCTTTATTCATTCTTTGATTATCAGTAACCCGAGTTCTTTAAAATTAAGGCTTTAACCGAAATTCCACTTTTTAGTTAAACATATATATAATAGTTATTGAATTCTCTTAACTTCTTATTATGTTACTTTCTTATATTATGTATTCACTTACCGAAAATTCTAACTCCGCATGCTCAATATGTCCTTTTGCAACTCGAGTTCTTACCTGAAGTACAGTTTTTGCTCCGAAACCTAACCTACTTAAAGCTATACACTAAATGGGGCACACGTCAACCATTTTTGAACTCTTTTAGTTATCAGTCCTAACTCCTGACGTTGCCGTATTTATTCATGTAAACTTTGAATACTTTACCCAATCCCCCACAAACCTATTAAACCAACCTTTGGCAGGCTCTGGTTAATGTCATTTAATTTACTATTCCATTAAATGTTTTTGGTCTTCATCACGTTTCTCTTGAATGTTTGTTAGTTAGTACGTACTTTTCAGGTTTGTTTTTTAGTGTTATACTGACCCGCAGTTTTAGTTTTTAAGTATTATTCCCCCTGCTCCATTTTAATTGATTTTTTTGGTTTTTTTTACACATATTAAAAAATTTATTTTTTAGCATTAATTAACAATGAAATTGACCATATTAACTTAAGTTATTCATTGAAAATATAACAAATACTTTTGGACTCTTTATTCCAAGAGCACTTTTGCAAAAAAGAAGTTTATTCCTTTTTAATATCTGAAAAATCAAATATTGTGGACCACAAAAAGAAAGGCCAAAAAATCAATTAAAGTGGACCGGAGGGAGTACTGCCTTTGGTCCATACTATATTACTCTTTCCATTCACTTTTACTTGTCCACTATATTAAAAATATATTTTTACTTTTACTTGTCCTATAGTAAATCAAGAGAAAGACAATCTTTTTTCATGTTTTACCCTTAATTAACTACTCATTCCAAAATTATTTTTCCCAAAACTTTTGAAAATGCTATCATTATGGGTAAAATTATAAAATACAATACATACTTCATTTATTTATTCTTAAATGGAGAGCAAAATCAAAAGTGGATAAGTAAAAGTGAACGGAGGGAGTAGTTACTATAGTATAGTTATCTTTTCTAGTTTTTTTATGGCAAAACAAATTGAGACCTATTCAGCCAATAATAAGGTTTTACTCAATCCCAATTAGTTTAAGACTATAGCTGGATGGATAAGATCTTTTCATCCTTAATCAGATATACAAGGTTTGCTGTATTGGTAAAAAAATACATATGACACGTGGATTATCGATATGTTGACAAATGGCATTTGGATGAGATCAATAAGGAAGAATGATGGGCACGGTTAAAACACCTACGAAATTAATTACAAAAGATACCATATCTGACAACTTAAAAAGAAGAGATAAACACGGGATGCATGGAGACTAAAAGAGAGGAAGATTCTATGGCAGTTACACACATGGAAGAGGGATCAGCATAATCCCCGATTATACGCGATTGTTTATTATTACCATAACTGTTACGAATAGTATGAGTAACGGGCAATTAATGTGGTTAATGTTAATAACGGGCGGGAATTAAATGATGGAAAGCAATTACATATTGTATCCTTATTTAAGCGCCCCTTACCTTACTTTGTACGATCATCAAAAAATTCACAAATATATGCAATCAGTCTTTTACTTTTACTTCTTTGCTTGATTGAATATTCTTACTCGCGATTCTTGGGAGGAAACATCAATCATCAATAAAATTGCAATTACTTTTTACTCTTTGACATTTGAAAAGGTGAAGTAAACTTGGTTATTAGAAATCCGATTTATTCTAATATCAACTTTAACCACAAAAACTATTTATTAGTTAAACATTTATGCCTTAGATATAGAAAAAATCTGAGTGGAGCGTTTTCCCTTAAATAGACTTTACGCAATGCGAATTCAAATTACTCGAGATCCCAATGTAGGTTACAGATACCTAAGGGGAAATATAAAAAAATTATTTAGAACGGGGACGTACTTGAATAAGTAATTGATTAATGATTTAAAATAATTTCATAAGTACAATAATTTTGGCAATAATAAGTTGCTTGTACTTTTTTTGTTCTGAAGAAAACAAAAAGAAGTAGAAATTATGATTACAGCCGAAATAGTTATATGAGGCAGGAGCATATTTAATAACGTAGCCCGACTTATCTTAAAAAGTGTCGCACATATATTGTCATGCCAAGTATATTTCACAACGTTGCAAGTGGTGTATAATAAGGGGTCGAAATTAAATAGCATTAAATGTTAAAATTATGTTCATTAATGTTGGGAGTTTTATGCTAGGCCAGTTTGGAAAATTTTAGGTAGCACAGTGAACCAGTGATCGCTGATACTCCCTTCGTCTCATATTAACAGTCGTGGTTACTAAAATTATTTATTTTAAATTATTTGTTATTGTAAAAGTTCAAGACAAAATTGATTATTTTTTTTCTTTTCTACCCTTAGTAACAATTGTTCTTGAAGAGGAGATGATACATGAATAGAATAAATATTCAATGAAGAGAGAGTATATCTTAAAATTTAAATAAGGGTAGAATAGTCTAATCCCTTTCCTAATTAATATTTCTTAATGAGCGTGTAAAAAAGAAACAAGGCATATAATATGAGACAGAGGGAGTAGCAAATACCAACATTAAATAGTGCAAAGTCCTTTGTTCAATTTAGTTAGACATCATGAACAACTTATTTTTAGTACTATATTGAACAATTAAAAGGGAAGGAAGGGAATATCAGTTGGATATAATGTTGTGCGTGTTATGATGAATATCACATTATGGTGGATGTCTACTCTTCTTCCATGATCATCTAAAATGCTTAATGACATATTCAATGACATAATTTGTATGTTCAATGACATATTCCATGACATATTTTCTTCACTTTTTATGCCTATATAAAGGCCTTGTAATAGATAGGAAAAAATACACAATTGAAGAAGAAAATCTCTTCATTCTCTCTATCTCTATTTCTTGTTCATGTTTTACTAAATTGCTTTTATTTTATAACACGTTATCAGCACGAAACTCTAATTTTATTCTTAACTCCAGCTAAGTTGAACCATATTTTATTGAGGTATGTATCATTATAATCATTTTATTTATGACAGTACATATATCATATGCTTAATTCTTACAACCTAAATTTTTCTTTGCAATTTTTGATAATTTACATCATTCATGTCGTTGTTCCCTTTTTCATATTTTTGTTTATCATGTTGTTTTTCACACCTGACACAATACCATTAAAAAAAATGTATGCATATGTATGTAGTGTATACATTATCTAGTCACTGCAACTAATAAAACGTTAAATTATATATATATATATATATATATATATATATATATATATATATATATATATATATATATATATATATATATATATATATATATATATATATATATATATATATATATATATATATATATATATATATATATATATATATATTATGGCATGAATAAAATGAAATAGTAGATTGCTAACATGATATAACTTTATTTTCATTTCTTTTACCTTAATCGATTTGTTTCATTAATTGTTTATTATTATAATTATTTCTCTAACTTATTCATCTTTTATGATAGTTTTCACTATGTCAAATTTATCAAAACTTGAATTTGTGGCACTTGACATCACCGGGAAGAACTATTTATCATGGGTCCTTGATGCTGAAATTCACCTTGACGCTAAAGGTCTTGGAAATACGATTATACAAGGAAATGAAGCATCAAATCAGGATAAAGCGAAGACCATGATTTTCCTTCGCCATCATTTACATGAAGGGTTAAAAACTGAATATTTAACAGTAAAAGATCCACTTGAATTATGGATTAATTTGAAGGATCGATATGACCACCTAAAACTTACAGTATTACCGAAAGCTCGGTATGAGTGGTTTTAAGGTTGCAAGACTTTAAAACTGTAAGTGAGTATAATTCTGCTATCTTTAAAGTAAGTTCTCTATTAAAATTATGTGGAGACACTATCACAGATGAGGACTTATTGGAAAAAATATTTTCTACTTTTCACGCTTCAAATGTGGTGCTACAACAACAATACCGTGAAAAAGGTTTTAAGAAATATTCTGAGTTAATCACATGCCTACTTGTGGCTGAGCAGAATAATACTCTATTAATGAAAAATCATGAAGCTCGTCCCACTAGGTCAGCTCCATTTCCGGAAGTGAATGCTGTAGCAACATATGATAAGTTTGAAAGAAAACAAAATAATTACCGTGGTCATGGACATGGTCGTAAACGTGGACGTGGCAGGGGGCGAAACAATTATCGTCATTATGGTGGAAATAAATTAGAGAACAATAAGGGTTCTCAAATTAATCATTCAAAAGGTAAAGCTAGTATGTGTCACCGATGTGGTATGAGAGGTCATTGGGTACGCATTTGTCGTACGCCAGAACATTTTGTCAAACTTTATCAAGCCTCCCTCAAGAAAAAAGAAAATAATGTGGAGGCACACTTGACCTTTCAAAATAATAATGATGAAGCAGGTCCCTCAAATAAATATGATTCTAAGGCACATCCTGCATATAAAGATGATGATTTTGAAGGCCTAACAAATATTACTCATTTAGAAGTTGGAGACTTCTTTGAGGATATTGACTGAAGAATGAATCATCTTACTGGGGAATGAAGTTATAAAAGTTGTTATGTTTATGTTTGCAACTAGTTTATTTTTTCTTGAGTGTATTTTCCTAATGCATCATGTGTTGCTAGTTTCTATATTTCTAATGTATTTCTTAATGTTTTTTTTTGCTTGTCTTTCATATTTCTTATGATGTATTATTTGTCTTTTTTTTTATGAAGAATATGAAAATTCCACAGTCTTCAGTTGGACTCAAGATTAATAAAGATGATATATGTCTTCTGGATAGTTCTACAACACACACTATTTTAAAAGATAAGAGATATTTCTCTTATTTGGTAATGAAAGAAGCGAATGTTAATACAATATCCGGTAGTACAAGATTAATTGAAGGTTCTGGAAGAGCCAATTTATTACTACCAGGAGGAACAAATTTGGCTATTGATGAAGCACTATATTGTAGTAAATCTCAAAGAAACTTATTAAGTTTCAAAGATATTCGCCAAAATGGCTATCATATTGAGACTACAAATGATGAAAATATTGAATATCTTTATATTACTACAATAACGTCCGGTAAGAAATATGTGCTTGAAATGTTACCCGCTTTTTCCTCTGGCTTATACTACACAAGTATTAGCAGGATTGAAACACATGTCGTAGTAAACAAGAAGTTTACTAATCAAGATAATTTTATTATTTGGCATGACCGGTTGGGCCATCCTGGTTCTAATATGATGCGTAAAATAATTGAGAATTCACATGGACATGCAATGAAGAATCAGAAAATTCTTCAATTTAAGGAATTCTCTTGTGCTGCATGTTCTCAAGGAAAATTAATTATTAGACCATCAACTATTAAAGTTAGGATGGAATCCCCTGCATTTCTGGAACGTATACAAGGTGATATATGTGGGCCCATTCACCCTCCATGTGGACCATTCAAATATTATATGGTTTTGATAGATGCATCTACAAGATGGTCACATGTGTGCTTACTATCAACTCGCAATATGGCATTTGCGAGATTGTTGGCTCAAATAATAAAGCTAAGAGCACAATTTCCAGATTATGCAATTAAGACAATCCGTCTTGATAATGCTGGTGAGTTTACATCCCAAGCCTTTAATGATTATTGTATTTCAACTGGGATAACAATTGAGCATCCGGTTGCTCATGTTCATATACAAAATGGTCTAGCAGAATCATTGATCAAACGCCTCCAATTAATTGCTAGACCAATGCTTATGAGAACAAAACTTCCCATTTCAGTATGGGGTCATGCTATTTTGCACGCAGCATCACTTGTGCGGATAAGGCCCACAAGTTATCATAAAGTCTCCCAATTGCAATTGGCTTTTGGTCAGGAGTCAAATATTTCTCATCTTATGATCTTTGGTTGTGCGATATATGTTCCAATTGCTCCATCACAACGCACAAAGATGGGTCCTCAAAGAAGGTTGGAGATATATGTTGGATATGAATCTCCTTCAATTATAAAATATCTAGAGCCGATGACTGGAGATTTATTTATGGCATGATTTTCTGATTGCCATTTTGATGAATCAGTATATCCAACATTAGGGGGAGAAAATAAGCAGCTGAAAAAGAATATAGATTGGAATGCATTATCACTGTCTCATTTAGATCCTCGAACAAATCAATGTGAACAAGAGGTTCAAAAGATTATTCATTTGCAAAATATTACAAATCAATTGCCAGATGCATTCACTGACCTACCAAGGGTGACCAAGTCACATATTCCAGCTGCTAATGCTCCAATTCGAGTTGATATCCTGGCAGGACAATTAATTAAAGCAAATGAGTCTAAGCCATGCTTGAAACGTGGTAGACCAATCGGTTCTAAAGATAAAAATCCTCGAAAAAGAAAAGGAGCAAATGATCAAAGTGAACATAACACGGAGGTAATGACTCAAGAAGAGCCCCAAGACGTAACAAATAATAAGACCTTAGGGGAGGTCCAGGTACCTGAAAATAATGAAAATGAAGAGATATCAATAAGTTACGTCTCAACCGGGAAAAGATGGAACCGAAATAATGTTGTTATCGATAACATTTTTGCTTATAATGTTGCTGTTGAAATAATGCAACAAGATGAGGATCTTGAACCAAAATCTGTCAATGAATGTAGACAGAGAAATGATTGGCCAAAATGGAAAGACGCTATCCAGGCAGAGTTAACTTCACTTGGAAAACGTGAAGTCTTCGGACCCATAGTTCGAACACCTGAAGGCATAAAGCCAGTAGGGTATAAATGAGTTTTTGTGCGGAAACGAAATGATAAAAATGAAGTCGTTAGATATAAAGCACGACTTGTGGCACAAGGGTTTTCCCAAAGGCCTGGAATTGATTATATGGAGACATATTCTCCTATAGTGGATGCTATCACCTTCAGGTATCTCATAAATATGGCAGTGCAAGAAAAACTTGATATGCATCTAATGGATGTTGTTACAGCCTATTTGTATGGATCATTAGACAACGAAATTTTTATGAAAGTACCTGAGGGATTTAAAGTGCCAGAAGCATATAAAAGTTTTCGAGAAACTTGTTTAATAAAGCTTCAAAAATCTTTATACGGATTGAAACAATCAGGTCGTATGTGGTACAATCGCCTGAGTGAATACCTGTTGAAAGAAGGGTACAAGAATGATCCAATTTGTCCTTATGTCTTTATAAAAGGTCTGGATCTGAATTTGTTATAATCGCTGTGTATGTTAATAATTTAAATATCATTGGAACTCCTGGGGAGCATCCAAAAACAGTAGACTGTTTGAAGAAAGAATTTGAAATGAAAGATCTTGGAAAGATAAAATTTTGTCTTGGTCTACAAATTGAGTATATGAAAGATGGAATATTTGTCCATCAATCAACATACACCGAAAAGATTTTAAAGCGATTCTATATGGATAAAGCACATCCATTGAGTACCCCGATGGTTGTGAGATCACTTGATATAAAGAAAGATCCATTCCGACCTCATGAAAATGATGAAGAGCTTCTTGGTGCTGAAGTACCATATCTTAGTGCAATTGGGGCATTAATGTATCTTGCCAATAATTTCTGACCAGATATAGCTTTCTCAGTAAGTTTATTGTCAAGATTTAGTACTTCGCCAACACAAAGACACTGGAATGGTATTAAACATATATTCAGATACCTCCAAGGGACCATTGATATCAGTTTATTTTATTCAAACGAATCCAAGCCATCATTGATTGGTTATGCAGATGCAGGATATTTGTCTGATCCACACAAAGGTCAATCTCAGACAGGCTATTTATTGACAAGTGGAGGTACAGCCATATCATGGCGTTCGACAAAACAAACTATGGTTGCTACTTATTCAAATCATGCAGAGATAATAGCCATTCACGAAGCAAGTCGAGAATGGGTTTGATTAAGATCTATAACTCAACACATTCAGCAAACATGTGGTTTTTCTTCGAAAGAGAATATTCCAACAATATTGTATGAAGACTATGCTGCATGCATAGCTCAATCGAAAGGAGGACATATCAAAGGAGATAGAACAAAACACATTTCACTAATATTCTTTTTCACTCATGATCTTCAGAAGAATGGTGAAATAGATGTACAACAAGTTCGTTCAAGTGATAATTTGGCTGATCTGTTCACTAAGGCATTACCAACCTCAATATTTGAAAAGCTGATATATAAGATTGGAATGCGTCGTCTTCGAGACATTAAGTGATTTTTCATCAGAGGGAGTAACTATACGCTGCACTCTTTTCCTTAACCAAAGTTTTGTCCCACTGAGTTTTCCTGGTAAGGTTTTTAATGAGGCAGCAAGCAATGCATATCATAAATAACTATGTACATCCCAATATTTTTTTTAGAGAGTTTTTAACGAGGCACATTATCTATGGACATCTAAGGGGGAGTGTTATGATGAATATCACATTATGGTGGATATCTACTCTTCTTCCATGATCTTCATCTAAAATGCTTAATGACATATTCAATAACATAATTTGTATGTTCAATGACATATTCCATGACATATTTTCTTCACTTTTTATGCCTATATAAAGACCTTGTAATAGATAGGAAAAAATACACAATTGAAGAAGAAAATCTCTTCATTCTCTCTATCTCTATTTCTTGTTCATCTTTTACTAAATTGCTTTTATTTTATAACAGTGCCAAAATTATTGTTCCTTACCCGCGGAAAAAAACTCCTTTTTTTCTTGAGATTTCTTATGAAAGAAAACTATTAGATTTTGTCAGTGACCTCCTCTTTATAGTGGACTTGAAATTGGTTTAATAATAATCTTTCACCAAATATTTGACTATTTTGACATGGAACATGAGTGAGGACACATTTGGTATAAAGGTCTTTATCCAAATCTTTATTTTAATTGGAAACTCTCCTTAGATCCCCACTAATAACTCCAAGGAAAACTAATTAACCAGAAATATAAGGGCAGGTTATATCTTTTTCCTCAACAATTTCAGATCATCTCTGAAAACTTCTCTCATTTCCTAATTACTACTCCAATTGTTATTTTCTAACGAAGTCCTTGATGTCAAATATTTGTACCTGCTTAAGTTGTTAAGACTTGTCTTCCTGCCGTTTAGAATTTCCTAATGTTTGGGGTCGTTTCATGATTTTACAAACAACGCGGGGTTGGCTTTGAGTTTCAATAGACTTTGGGGTTGGCCACCAAAACAATCCATTTCTCGTGGTATGACAGAAGTCTTATTCGATGTTAGTACGTTGATGAGTGAAAAATTATTATTTCTGAGTGTATACACACACATATATATACTAGATTTCAACCGACTAGAAGCACATGAAACAATTTTGAGTCGTTAATAACATCATGGATCCTCTAAACATTAATTAAAGAAAAGAAATAACGGCAAACAGATAAACTAAATACTAAGCAAAAATATCCATTCCCTCCTGATATAACATAATTTCACATTGACAATCATCTTGTTTTGAACCCACACCACTAGTATATTGTAACGACTCGGCCGGTCGTTTTGAGAGTAATAGCTCTGATCTCCTATTTTCTGCTTTTTTCGTATCTTTTTCTGCTTATGTGATGTCACGACCCGGATTTTCCACCCTCGGGAGTCGTGATGGCGCCTACTAGTGAAAGCTAGGCAAACCAACCATTTGAACAATTTACCTTTTTCCTTTTTTTTAATCCTTTAATAATTATGAACCAACAATTTATAAACAACGGAATTTAAATAAGCAGAAGAAACAAATAAAACCATTTAAATAATTCCAATATAATTTGTTAAACAAAGACTACCCAGAACTGGTGTCACAACTTCACAAACGGTCTAGGAATACTACAAACAAGTTCCGAAAAATAAATACAACACTGTTTCTGAAATACGTAAATGAAACAGGATGAAAAGATAGAGGGAGACGCCAGGGCCTGCGGACGCCTGCAGGACTACCTTGGATCTCCGAATGAACTGAAGGCAGTAACCCCAAAGCTAAGGTCCAAAAGCTGCTGCACCGAGATCTGCACACAGTGCAGAGTGTAGTATCAGCACAACCGAACCCATGTGCTGGTAAGTGCCTAGCCTAACCTCGACGAAGTAGTGACAAGGCTAGGACCAGACTACCAAATAAACATGTGCAGTTAAATCATATACAACGGAAAATAAAAGTAGGAATGTACAGTTTAGAATGGGAGGGGGAAGCATGCTGCGGGGAACTATCAAATGATAACAGAAGAACATCAGGTAAATACAAGGAACACCATAACTCAATTAACCACAAGAATCATAAATCAAACAGGTGCACTGCATCACCCTTCGTGCTTTTACTCTCGTCCTCACCATAAGAATCAATATAATTTGCACGGCATCACCCTTCGTGCTTTTACTATTGCCCTCACCATAAAATCAATATAATCGGCACAGAATTGTACATCATGCGGCACGGCATCACCCTTCGGGTTTTTACACTCTTCCTCACAAAAATTATACACGGCATCACCTTTCGTGCTTTAACACTCTCTTACCAAAATAATGCACGTCATCACCCTTCATGCTTTAACACTCTTCCTCACCCAAACAACAATCACAAGCAATAAGGGAAAGGAAATAAATAAAATCACCATAAAATTCCGGCAAGGGAACAATAGTTCAACAATCAAATTCCGGCAAGAGAACAATATCAAAAGCATCAACATCCCAGCAAGGGAGATAACATTAAAAGCAACAACATCCCGGCAAGGGAGATAATATAATAATTCTCTTCTCTTTTTCACATTTACTTCACAATTCACTTCACAACTTGAGCCAATGCTCTATAAGGTTCAATTGTCAATTATACTTCCACAATTCATTGTACAACTTGAGCCAACACTCTTCAATATTCAAATACCATTATTACTTCCACAAGCTTTGTTTAACAATAGAAATCATCACATAAGGCATGAACAATACAAATGGAGTCACATTAATCATCGTATAAGACTCACAGGTATGCTTGACACCAACGTATAGATACTCGTCACCATGCCTATATGTCGTACTCAACAAATACACATAGAAAATAGGACACGACTCCTAATCCCTCTAGCTACGGTTAGACCAAACACTTACCTCGATGCCACAATCATAATTAAAGTCTCAAGTATCGCTTTACCTCTTCATTCCACCACCAATTCGCTCGTATCTAGCCACAAGTTACTTAATTATATCAATAAATGCTAAGTGAATCAATTCCAATGCATGAAAATAGGTTTTCTAAAGTTTTTCCCAAAAAGTCAAAAATCTTCCCCAGCCCACATGGTCAAAACCCGAGGTTCGAATCAAAACCCGATTACCCATTCCCCCACGAACCCAAATACACAATTTGTTTTGAAATCGGACCTCAAATTGAGGTCCAAATCCCCAAAATTTGAAAAACTTAGGTTCTACCCAAAACACCCAATTTCCCCCATGAAAACCTTTGATTTTGAGTTGAAATTATGAGAAAAGATGTTAAAGATTAATAAAAACAAGTTAGAAATGACTTACAATCGATTTGGAAGAGTACTCTTTGAAAATCGCCCAAGAGTGTTTAAGTTTTGAACGGATTTGAAAAATGAAAGATTTTCGGCTAAGTCATGAATTTGCAGGTTGCAGATGTAGCAATTGCGAACCCTTTAGAAGACTGGTATCATCGTATTTGCGATTAATGTTCGCAATTACGAACTCGCTTTTGCAATGGGATTGTCGCATTTGCGACACTGAAGGATTCCAGGCCACTTCGCAAATGCGATGGGCCCTTCATATTTGCGATATCATTTTTGCGATGACTACGTCGCATATGCGACCCCAAGGCAGACCAGGTCTTCTTCGCATTTGCGAGCCAGGCTTCGCATTTGCAAAGCCTGCAGACTTGCAACATACCAGCTAAAAACCTGCAACTTTCTAAGTCCAAATTTCACTCCGAGGCCTATCCAAAATTCACCCGATCCCTCGGAGCTCCAAACCAAACGTGCACACTAACCCAAAAATATTATACGGACTTGCTCGTGAAATCAAATAACCAAAATAACATCAACTATTATGAATTTAGCATCAAAATCAAAGAAAATCTCAAGAACTTTCAAAGTTTCAAATATTTCAACTAAGGTTCTGAATCACGTCATATGACCTCCGTTTCTTACCAAATTTTACAGTCTCAACTTAAATCACATATAAGACCTGTAACGGGCTCCGAAACCAAAATACGTGTCAGATACTATCAAATTTCAAACACATTTCATTTCCAAGAACTTATATATATTCCAGAAAGTAATTTTCTTTAAAAATTTATTTCTCGGGCTTGGGACCTCGGAATCCAATTCCAGGCATATGTCCAAGTCCCATATTTTCCTACGGACCCTCCGGGACCATCAAATCACGAGTCCGAGTCCGTTTACCCAAAATGTTTACTGAAGTCAACTTAAATTTACTTTAAAGGCAAAATTTATCATTTTTCATAGATTTTCACATAATGGCTTTCCGGCTACACGCCCGAACTACGCATGCAAATTGAGGTAAGACAGAAAGAGGTTTTTAAGGCCTTGGAACACAGAATTTATTTCTAAGACAAGTGATGACCTTTATGGGTCATCACATGTGACTTGCCAGGAGGTTTTATTTTTGGCTTCGGAGTGTTTTGAGACACTTAGTCCATAAAACGGAAGCTTAAGTCTTAGGATTTTGATTGTAGTCGAAATTATGTGAATACGAATCCGGAATAGAGTTTTGTTGATTCCATTAGCTCCGCTGGGTGATTTTGGACTTAGGGGCAGTCCGGACTGTGAATTGGAGGTCTGTAGCTGATTTAGGCTTGAAATGGCGAAAGCCGAATTTTTGGAGATTTGACCGGAAGTGAACTTTTTGATATCGGGGTCGACTTCCGATTCCGGAAGTTGGAGTAGGCCCATAATATTGAATATGACTTGTGTGCAAAATTTAAGGTCAATCAGACATGGTTTGATAGGTTTCAGCATCGATTGTAGAAATTTAAAATTTCAAATTTATTAAGTTTGGATTGGAGGGTGATTCGTGTTTTTAGCATTGTTTGATGTGATTTGAAGGCTTGACTAAGTTCTTATGGTGTTTTGGTACTTGTTGGTATGTTTGGTTGGGGTCCCGGGGGCCTCGGGTGTGTTTCTGATGCTCAACGGATCATTTTAGGACTTGGGAAAATAGTAGAAAATCTGGTGTTTCTATTGCTGGTTTCCTTCATCACGTTCGCGAGAGAGGTCTCGCATTCACGTAAGGCATCTGGGAGGCCAGCTGAAGTTGTTCTTCGAGTTCACGAAGTTGGGGCCGCGTTCGTGAAGATTTGATCATCAGTGAATCGCTAACGCGTGAAGGGCATCGCGTTCGCGTAATAAAAATGGATCAGTTGGGACCACAAGGTTTTATTCTATGCATTCGCGTAGTGAGGAATGCGTTCGCGAAGCAATAGGTAGTGAAAACTACTCGTTCACGATGGGTCAATCGCATTCGCAAAAGAGAGATTTTTGGTCAGTGATTTTTGCTCAACGTGAACGTGAGGGTTTAACCGTGTTCGCGAAGAAGGAAGTACCTGGGCAGAATATAAATTTCAAAATCGAGGGTTTGACCATTTTTATCAAAACTTGAGTTTGGGAGCTTGGATTTGGACGAGATTTTGAGGAATTTTAAGAAGCATCGATTGGGTAATAATTCTATACTTGATTTTGCTTATACCCCTCCAATCTTTCATAATTCCACCTTTTAATTTTGGGTTTAGGTTGAAAGTTTGAGAAAAATGGGAAAAAGTTCTTCAACTAAGATTTTGGGTTTTGATTGACATTTTGATATCGGATTTGGATAATTTTGGTATGAGTGAACTTGTGAGTGAATGTTTTTTCATATTTTGTGACTTTTACCCGATTCTGAGACGTGGGCCTGGGTCGACTTTTTACGGAGATTTTCGAATTTCTTATTAAAGTCTTGATTTCATTAATTAGATTAGTCTATTATAGTTATATTTATGATACGTAATTACTTTTGGCTAGATTTGGGTCATTCGGAGTCGGAGATTCGTGGAAAAGGCATTATTATAGAGTGATTGAGCATGGTTTGAGTAAGTGACTTGCCTAACCTTGTGTGGGGGAACTCCCCTTAGGATTTGGTACTGTTTTGATCTGTGAGCGTCATGTACGTGAAGCGACGAGTGCGTACACGAGCTATTTGTCGTAAAACTCCATTTTTCATTGAGTAATACTTTGTTTTCACTTTAATTGAGTTATACTAGCATGTGTAATTATTCTGTTTAGCCTAGAATAACATGTCTACGTGTCTTAAATGCTTATCTGAACTCTATGCAACATGCTTAGTGGATTTCCTGCTTCTTCCTTGAGTTGTACTTAGTCTAAACTGTAGGATTTCGTGTTATAGCTGTTATTTCCATTGTTGAGCTGTGTATTTACTTTGGGACTACGGAACGGTATTCCGAGAGATCTCCTTGCACATTTACTTTTGGGACTACGAGACGGTATCTTAGGAGATCCCCTGTTGTTATTTTTGTACACTATACTATTATTTTTTCTGTGATTTCCTTTCTGTTGAATTTCAGTCTTTTATTATACTGTGATATTTTGTTCTACCTTAATTTTATATATATGTTTACCAGTAGGGACCTGACTTGACCCCGTCATTATTCGACCGAGTTTAGTCTTGGCACTTACTAGGTACCGTTGTAGTGTACTCATGCTACTCTTCTGCATATGTTTTCGTGTGCAGATCTAGGTACCTCATACCAGCCTCGCTATTAGTTGTGTATTTGTTGCTGTTCCGGATACTTCAAGGTACTTCTTCCTGCATCCGCAGACCTTAGAGTCCCCCTCTATCCCTTTATGTTGTTCTTCCTTTATTTCTTCTAGTCATTGATGTATAGAATTAGTAAAATAGAAAATCTTAGAAGCTCGTGACTTATGATGTTCCGGATCTTGGGGAGAATTTGTGTATATTCAAGAGTGGTTATTGTATATGCCGAACGACACTTATATTAGTTGGTAAGTTCTGTTACAGTTAATTGTTAAATTTATGTTTTCATTTCATTATTCCGCAATGTTAGGCTTACCTAGTCATAAAGACTAGGTGCCGTCACGACATCTCACGGAGGAAGAATTTGGGTCGTGACAAGTTGGTATCAGATCTCTAGGTTCATAGGTATCATGAGTCACAAGCAGATTTAGTAGAATCTCACGGATCGATACGAAGATGTCTGTATTTATCTTCGGGAGGCTATGGAACTGTTAGGAAAATTTCACTTCTTTTGATTCCTCGTCGTGCAAAATTTGTTGACTTCGAAATTCTAAACTTATATCTTCTAGTATCTCACAGATGGTGAGGACACATATAGCCTGATCAGATGACCAAGCACCCGCACGCCCTACTAGAGCCGCCAGAGGTTGGGGCAGGGGCCAAGGTAGAGGCCGAGGGCATCCACGCGGTGTAGCCACAGAACCTGCACGAGCTGCCACAAAGGAGCCCCCAGTAGCTCCAGCTGGAGGGCAGACACCTGAGGTACCTGTTGCTGCACCAGCCCTCCAGGAGACTCTAGCCCAGTTTATGAGCATGTTCAGCACCCTAGCTCAGGTTGGATTGATTCCACTTGCTCTTGCCACATCTCGGGCTTGGGGAGGATCACAGACTCCTACCGCCCGCACCCTAGAGAAGCGGGTTCAGGTCTATCAGATTCTAGAGGTTATATCGGTGCCACATGTTGCCCTAGTTCAACCCGAGGGTAGGGCAACAGTTTCATAGGAGGAGCAGCGTAGGCTCTAAAGATATAAGAAGTACTACCCTCCTACTTTCAGTGGTTTGGCAACAGAGGATGCTCAGGGTTTTCTTGAGGAGGGCCACCATATCCTCCGTACTATGGGCATAGCAGAGTCGAGTGGGATTTCTTTCACTGCCTTCCAACTTCGAGGGCCAGCCTATTAGTGGTGGTGTACTTTTGAGTTTGACAGTCCGGCTAAGGCAGCTTCACTTACATGGACTCAGTTCTTGGATATATTTTTGAGCGAGTATGTTCCTAGAGCCTCAAAGATGCATGGAACGTCGAGTTTGAACAATTGCGCCAGGATGCAATGACTATGTCAGAGTATGCAGTTTGTTTAACTGATTTGGCTAGACATGTACTGACATTGGTTTCTACAATTCGAAATGGGTCCGTTAGTTTATCGAGGGGTTCCATCCCAGCATCAGGACTAGCAGGCCTGGGAGTTAGAGATGGATATTTTGTATTAATAGGCTGTGAGTATTTCTAAAAGAGTGAAGGGCATGCTTGTTCGGGAGAGGGAGGAGAGAGAGAGGCCAAGAGGTCTCGATATATTGTTTCTTATTCTGGTGCTCGTGCCCCAGTTGCAGTTCGACATGGTAGGGGCTATGTGAGTCACCCCGTTCAATCAGCTCTTATAGTTGCCAGTGGTATTCCGGCTACTCCTAGACTCCAGGATCCTTATTATGCATCACCAATATCTACTGTGCCTCCTGCACGGGGTATTTCTGGCGGTTAGTCTAGCAGACCTGGCTCAAGCCAGCCATAGCATCCACACCCTCCCAGGTCTTGTTTTGAGTGTGGCTACACTCGCCATATGGTGAGGGATTGCCCCATACTTAGGAGGGGTGCACCTCTACACACTTCTCAGGTACTGCGTGCTCTACCAGGTCCTTAGGCTATTGTTACAGCACCAGTCACTACTCCACCTGCTCACCCAGCTCGAGATGGAGGTCGGGGAGGTCACCCTAGAGGTGGAGGCCAGGCTAGATACTATGCCTTTCATGCTCGTATAGAGGCAATTGCTTCCATCTCTATCATTACAGGTATTGTTCTGGTCTGTCATTACAGGTATTGTTCCGATCTGTCATAGAGATGTGTCGGTTCTATTCGATCCAGGCTCCACTTATTCCTATGTGTCATCTTATTTTGCTCTGTATTTGGGCATATCCCGTGATTCTATGGGTTCTCCTGTTTATATGTCTACACCTGTGGGAGATTTTGTTTTTGTTGAAAGTGTGTATCGGTTGTGTTTGATTGTTATTAGTGGTTTTGAGACCAGAGCCAATTTATTATTGCTCAGTATGGTAGATTTTGATATTATCTTGGGCATGGAATGGTTGTCGCCCCATTATGATATTCTTGATTGTCACGCCAAGACAGTGACACTGACTATGCTAGGCTTACCGCAGTTAGAGTGGATGGGTACCTTAGATTACACTTTCAGAAGAGTTATTTCATTTCTTAAAGCTCAATGAATGGTTGAAAAGGGGTGTGACGCATATCTAGATTATATGAGAGATGTCAGTATTGATACCCCTACGGTTGAGTCAGTCCTAGTAGTGAGGGATTTCCCTGATGTATTTCCAGCTGATCTTCCGGGCATGCCGCCCGATAGAGATATCGACTTTGGTATTTATTTGTTGTCGGGCACTCAGCTCATCTCTAGCGCCCGACAGTTTAATAGATTGGATATTTTTGAACCGAGTCGAATTTTGGCTTGTGCGGTATCCCAGTCTTCTCTTTATGATCGTATCAGGGAGCGTCAGTATGGTGACCCATATCTGCTCGTCCTTAAGGACACGGTTCAGCACGGTGATGCTAAGGAGGTCACTATTGGAGATGATGGTGCATTGAGGATGCAGGGCAGGTTATGTGTGCCCAATGTTGACGGATTATGTGAGTTGATTCTCCAGGAGGCTCACAGTTTATGGTACTCCATTCATCCAGGTAACACGAAGATGTATCCGGACTTAAGGCAGCATTATCGGTGGAGGAGAATGAAGAAGGACATAGTGGAATATGTAGCGGCCTAAATTGCCAGCAGGTGAAGTATGAGCATTAGTTGCCGGGTGGATTGCTTTAGAAGGTAGAGATTCCAGAGTGGAAATGGGAGCGGATCACTATGGATTTCATTGTTGGACTCACTATGGGTGATTGTGGACAGGAGCTCATTTCATTCTTTTAATGACTACCTGTTCTTTCGAGTAGCTGGCTCAAGTTTATATCCGCGAGATTGTCAGACTTCATGGAGTGCCGGTATCTATCATCTTAGAACAGGGTACGCAGTTTACATCACGATTCTGGAGGGTCGTACATCATGAGTTAGGTACTCGAGTGGAGTTGAGCACAATATTTCACCCTCAGATAGACGGACAGTCCGAGCGCACTATTCAGGTCCTAGAGGATATGCTCCGTGCATGTGTGATGTAGTTTGGAGGTTCTTGGGATCAGTTCTTTCCACTTGCGGAGTTTGCCTACAAAAACAGTTATCAGTCCAGCATTCAGATGGCACCGTATGAGGCTCTGTATGGTAAGTAGTGTCGATCCCTAGTGGTTTTGGTTCGAGCTGGGTGAGGCCAGCTTATTGGGTACAAACTTGGTCCAGGATGCCTTGGAAAAGGTTTAGGTGAATCGGGATAGACTTCGCACAGCCCAGTCCAGAAAAGTTATGCGGAGTAGAAGGTTCGCGATGCTGCATTCTTGGTTGTAGAGCGGGTCTTGCTCTGGGTTTTGCCTATGAAGGGCGTTATGAGGTTCAGAAAGAAGGGCAAGATGAGCCCAAGGTTTATTGGTTCATTCGAGGTGTTGCGGCGAGTTGGGGAGGTTGCATATGAGCTTGCCTTGCCTCCTAGTCTAGAAGGAGTTCATATGGTATTCCATGTTTCTATGCTCTGGAAGTATCACGGTGATCCGTCTCATGTGTTAGATTTTAGATCAGTCCAGTTAGACAAGGATCTATCTTATGTTGATGAGCCAGTGGCTATTTTGGACAGGCATGTTCGAAAGTTGAGGTCAAAGAACATTGTTTCGGTAAAGGTTCAGTGGAAGGGTCAGCCGGTCGAGGAGGCGACTTGGGAGACCGAGCAGGATATGCGCAGCCGTTATCCTTATCTTTTCACCACTTCAGGTATGTCTTTATGCTCGTTCGAAGACGAACGATTGTTTTAAGAGGGTGAGGATATAACGACCCGGCTGGTTGTTTTGAGAGTAGTAGCCCTGATCCCTTATTTTCCACTTTTCCCGTATCTTTTTCTACTTATGTGACTTGCTAGGAGGCTTTATTTTTGGTTTCTGAGTGTTTTGGGACACTTAGTCCCTAAAACGGAAGCTTAAGTCTTAGGATTTTGATTGTAGTCGGAACTATGTGAATATGACTTCAGAATGGAGTTCTGTCGATTTCGTTAGCTCTATTGGGTGATTTTGGATATAGGGGCGTGTCCGGACTATGAATTGGAGGTTTGTAGCTGATTTAGTCATGAAATGGCAAAAGTCGAATTTTTGGAGTTTTTGCTCGGAAGTGGACTTTTTGATATCGAGGTTGGATTCCGATTTTGGAAGTTGGAGTAGGTCCGAAATGTTGAATATGTCTTGTGTGCAAAATTTGAGGTCAATCGGACGTGGTTTGATAGGTTTCGACATCGGTTGGTTTCAAGTTCATTAAGTTTGGATTGGAGGGTGATTCGTGTTTTTAGTATTGTTTAATGTAATTTGATGGCTTGACTAAGTTCGTATGGTGTTTTGGACTTGTTAGTATGTTTGGTTGGGGTCCCGGGAGCCTAGGGTATGTTTCGTATGCTCAACGGATCATTTTTTAACTTGAGAAAATTGCAGAAAATCTGGTGTTTCTGTTGCTGGTTTCCTTCATTGCGTTTGCGAGAGAGGTCTCGCATTCGCGTAAGGCATCTAGGAGGCCAACTGAAGTTGTTCTTCGAGTTCGCGAAGTTGGGGTTGCGATCGCGAAGGTTTGACCATCAGTTCATTGCAAACGCGTGAAGGGTATCGCGTTAGGGAAATGGAGTAGTTGGGACCCCAATGGTTATGTTCTATGCGTTCTCATAGTGAGGAATACGTTCGTGAAGCAATCGGCAGTGGAAACTATGCATTCGCGATGGGTCAGTGGCGTTCGCGAAAGAGAGATTTTTGGTTAGTGATTTTTTTCAACGCGAACGCTAGGGTTTGACCGCGTTCGCGAAGAAGGAAGTACCTGGGCAGAATATAAATTTCAAAATCGAGGGTTTGGCAATTTTTATCAAAACTTGAGTTTGGGAGCTCGGATTTGAACGAGATTTTGAGGGATTTTCAGAGGTATCGATCGGGTAATGATTCTACCTTGATTTTGGTTATATCTCTATAATCTATCATTAATTTCACCTTTTAATTTTGTGTTTGTGTTAAAAATTTGGGGAAAATGGGAAATAAGTTTTTCAATTAAGATTTTGGGTTTTGATTGAGATTTTGATATCGACTTTGGATAATTTTGGTACGAGTGAACTCGTGAGTGAATGTGTGTTTATAGTTTGTGACTTTTACCTGATTCCGAGACGTGGGCATGGGTCGACTTTTAGGGTTATTTTCAAATTTCTTATTAAAGTCTTGATTTTGTTAATTAGATTAGTCTATTCTAGTTATATGATATGTAATTGCTTTTGGCTAGATTTGAGCCATTCGGAGTCGAATATTCGTGGAAAAAGCATTGTTATCAAGTGATTGAGCTTGGTTCGAGGTAAGTGCCTTGTCTAACCTTGTGTGGGGGAACTCCTCTTAGGATTTGGTATTGTTGTGATATGTAAGCGCTGTGTACGTGAAGTGACGAGTGCGTACATATGCTATTTGTCGTAAAACTCCGTTTTTTCACTTTAATTGAGTTATACTAGCATGTGTAATTATCCTGTTTAGCCTAGAATAGCATGTCTACGTGTCTTAAATGCTTATATGAACTCTGTGCAGTATGCTTAGTGGATTTCCTGCTTCTTCCCTGACTTGTACTTATTCTAAACTGTAGGATTTCGTGATGTAGCTGTTATTTCCATTATTGAGCTGTGTATTTACTTTGGGATTACGGAACGGTATTCTGGGAGATCCCTACACATTTACTTTTGGGACTACGAGACGGTATCTCGGGAGATTCCCTGTTGTTATTTCTGTACACTTTACTGTTATGTTTTCTGTGATTTCCTTCCTGTTGAATTTCAGTCTTTTATTATACTGCGATATTTTGTGCTGCCTCAATTTTATATATATTTACCAGTAGGGCCCTAACCTGATCTCGTTACTACTCGACCGAGGTTAGACTTGGCACTTACTGTGTACCGTTATGGTGTACTCATGCTACTCTTCTACAGATGTTTTCGGGTGCAAATCCAGGTACCTCCTACCAGTCTCACTATTAGTTGCATATTTGTTGCTGTTCCGGAGACTTCAAGGTACATCTGCCCGTGTCTGCAGACCTCGGAGTCCCCCTCTCTCCCTTTATGTTGTTCTTCCTTTTTTTCTTCTAGTCCTTGATGTATAAGAACAGTTAGAGAGAAAATCTTAGAAGCTTGTGACTTATGATGTTTCGGGTCTTGGGGTGAATTTGTGTATATTCGAGAGTGGTTATTTTGTATGACGAGCGGCACTTATATCAGTTGTTAAGTTATTTGTTACAGTTAGTTGTTAAATTTATGTTTTCATTTTATTATTGCGCAATGTTAGGCTTACCTAGTTATAGAGACTAGGTGTTGTCACGACATCTAACGGAGGAAGGATTTGGGTCGTGACATATGTATAGCATCTTTACGCATCACAGTTATTTAAATTCCAAGAACTAGGCATCTGTATTCCAGGGAACTTCAAAAACTGAAGTTGAATCTTTTACATGACCCTCATCCTCCGGGCTGGCTGTTAAGCACAAGTTAGAATATTGATCTCCAGAAATGAAATGGTTTTACAGATGAATAGGCATTCACGACTGCAACAGTAGAGCTGAATACCAAAAACCATGTGATTTAGTTCATTGGTAACTTACAGGATAAACATAAAAAATCAACAGCAAATTACATGTAAAAATAGCAGAATAAGTAACATTCACAGTGACAGGCTTATCCATGCTAGTGTTCAATCCTCTAGAGCTTGTTGGCTGTCAAGTTCAGCTACATTATTAATTTACCAGGGAGCTAATTAAGGTTGACGTTTATTTCTGTTTCTTTGCTACTTTGCAGACTTGCAGTGCAGCAACTGCTCCCTAGCTAAGACCTCATTCAGCCCCTGTATGCGATAGGATAATCTGCAATAATTGATCGAATCTATTATGGGTTTATAACTTTACATGTCCATTATAACAGAGCCATAAGACCGCGCGAGCTAGTTCACATTTGAATACTACTCCCACAGTTACATTTGTAATGGTGCTCAATGCATAAGTTGAGCAGGCTTATTGCTTCTCTGCAGTCAGGTGAGAATTATATGTACAATTTGATACTATTGACAGGGTACTGCAATTATCAGAAAGAAAATGTTGCATACAATTCCTTAATAGTAATGTATTCAAATAAGCTGTAGGAAATATGAAAGTTCCGTTTGTTCACCAAATTTAACTTGTAAAAGAGCTATTCTGTTCTAGATACCTGATCAAATAAAGTATTATACTACTATTCATTCATGATCTTAAGCTTATCTACTCTGTAGCCCTTTTACATTCCATATCTCCTCTTGTTGCCACAAATTTCCACCATTGAACTTCAAGTAACTAAAATTACAACTTTGAAGAACATGTAGACGAACTTGTATAATACTAAATCCTCAAGTGTCAGTATGCAAATGAAGTTAACACTCACAACATGAAAATAACAAGGATATCAATAACAAGAAAGATGCAAAAAGAACATGTAGACGAACTTGTATTATAGTATTAGTTCACACATCATAATCAAATGATTAATGATGTTAATTTTGTTTGACCAGGAACACCCATATAGACATCAGACAAAGACTTTACTTCCATTCTCATTTCGGGAACCATCAAAGGGTGTATCAGATGTACATTCAACGATCGACATCATACAATCACTTAAGCTTCTTTTCAAGTCAAAGCTTGACAATCAGGTAGCACAGGAGGAAAGAGTTGGGATCGAAAATAAAAAGGCGTTAGAAGCCAATAAAGCAAATCTTGAGCGACGATAATCATACGATAAAACTACGAGAATATTATAATGGGGTTTGGTCAATTGACCTACATATGATAAAACTAATATAAAATAAAATCTAAAACTTGGAGAATAGTTTCCCCTAAACAAAATTGTCCTAAGTACTATAATATGATGTTATTGTTATATTTTTGTGTAAACAAAGAATTCTCAATTTATAGAGATCCACAACTTTTTCCTCCAAAAATAGGGATCTGTCAAATATTGAAGAGATCTATACTTAAAGTAAAAATCAATTAAGGTAAATTATTTTTCTTTTCTTCAAGAAAAGGTAAAAACTCTAACAGAAAGAAATAGCACAATTACCTTCTCTTTAACCGCTTCTTCTCTGTTCGAAATCTGCTGTTATTTCTTTCTGGGACATACGGTTCAACATCACTCACCAATTGCTGTTTCCATTAATTCAAACTGGGATGTAATTAGGAGCATAAGTAACAGCAAAACGAGTAGCATCATTCTTGACATCATTACAGACCACCCTCACACAACGTGGTCAATAATCCCACAAAGAGAACCAGGCATACCTTAAAACTAAAAATCACATTTCGAATATTGACAATAAAGCCCACCTTTACTATAGTCTAACGAACACAGATAGTGGTTCTACTTAACAAGCAAAAGCTGCATTTCATGGCAATTCAGCAAGGAAGTAATTATGAAAAAAAGGATAATTTACTTAAACCGGTTGAGGATATTTTACTTAAACCTAAAGTAAGTAAACAGAGAATTTAGAGTTGAATTATTTTCAAATTTAGAAATATGTCATTTATTTTGGAACAGACTAAAAAAGAAAGTAACTCATCTAATTTGAAACTGAGATAGTATCTCTTTTGGGTGCAAAAGCTCATTTTGATGAAAAGACATTTGCATCTAATAAGTCCTCTAAACCAAGAAATAAAAAGAGAAAATTAAAAAATATTAGCTTTATCACTTCTTCTAGAACAATTCAACATCCCATGAGAGTTTCTAAGGTTGAGCTAAGTGTAAATTAACTCCATTTTTCTTAACATATACACTGTTGAACTAGGTACAGGATTCATGGATATGTTGTCATGACATTGAAATAAATAGCTGCTACTAATTGACTTCATGAAATCGATATAATCGCATGCCATTGAATTTTCTGTTAGAAGATATTATCACAAATGTAACGCATCCTTTTTCCGAAGATAAGCGAGTTTTTTCAATTACAACGACAACAACAACAAAGTGACATTATTCGAAATTTGATTATTTATTTAATTGGAGTCGCCACTTGAAATAATTGTTATGGTGTCCCAAGTTACCGGTTTGTTTAAAATCTCAAATCGAGGAAATTGACTCTATTTTAAAGTCCGTGAAACACAAAAGATCGGGTAAGAAATTCTGTTAACCCGGGAGAAGGTATTAGGCATTCTCGGATTCCGTGGTTTCAAGACGATCGCGTTGATCATACCGGGCTTAATTAATTATTTAATTACGTATTTTTAGAACCTATGTGTATTTTACCTTTTACCGCTTTTAGTTATGGCGTTATGGATTTATCTTTGAAACGGATCACATGTGTGTACATCCGTTTTATTTAGTGCACTAAAATCATGTCACACGAACGTGTACACAATTAATTATGCTTTATTCATTATTAAGATGGTTTGGCCAAAACCGCGCGAACGCGTACTTTAATTTATTTTGGGAATCATCATTATGTCACGCAAACATGTACATAATCACGATAACAGATTGTAAGAGTGCCTAGAACATACTACGGATATTCATGAATCGTCTAATTTCCTAGAGTTCAAGGTTGCATGTGTGAACTCTAAGGGTTGTGGAATTTACGTGGATGAGGGACCATTGCTATAAAATAAATAGCTAAGTCTTGAAATATTAAAACTTGTTTGAATCCAATTTCTCGCACTACGTGAAAAGGTATGGCTGGTGGCTGAATTAAAGAAAAATTTGTTTGAAATTACCAAAAAGGGTGAGGGGATTCAACCAACAATATACGAGAGAGTCAATCCTCCTCAAAATGCAGATTGGAATGAGTGCTATATGAGAGAATGAGAGAGGGTGTAGGAGAATCTGTCAGCCCCTAAAAAATAGGGGAAAAGTATCTTTTTAATAGATTTTGGATAGCTGTTATGATGACCTTTTTGAAAGTAAATTCTGTGTTCCGAGGCATTAAAAACTTCTTTTTGTCTCACCTCGATTTGCATGAGCAGTCCGGGCGCATTGCCGGAAAGCTTTTATGTGAAATAAGGAAATTAACCTTGAAAATGGATTAAAGTTGACTTTGGTCAACATTCTTGGTAAACGGACCCGGACCCGTGATCCGACAGTCTTCTAGGGTCCGTAGAAAAATATGGGACTGGAGTGTATGCCCGGAATCGAATTCCGAGGTCCCAAGCCCGAGAAAATAATTTTTAAAGAAAATTATTTGCTGGAAAATATAAAGGCTTTTAGATGTGAATTGAAATAATTTCTTGATGGTATCCGGCCTGTATCTTGGTTCCGGAGTCCGGTACAAGTTTAAATAATAATCTGGTTGAATCTGTGGAATTTGATAAGAATCGGTGTTCGTTTGGTATAAAACGGACCTATAGTTGAGAAAATAGAGATTTCAATGTTCTTGAGTGATTTCATGAATTTGAGGTTTAATTCATAGTTGTTGATATTATTTTTGATGATTTGATTGCACGATCAAGTCCGTATGATATTTTTGGACTTGTGTGCATGTTTGGTTTAGAGCCCCGAGGGCTCGGGTGAGTTTTGGATAGGCCATAGAGTGAAATTAGACTTAGGAAAACTGCTGGTGTGTTGCAGGTCTGCAGGCTTCGCAATTGCGAAGAAATATCGCAATTGCGAAGATGGGCAGGGCAGGGAGACCTACGTATTTGCGAAGCTCAATGTCGGCAATGCGACTTCAGCAGGGATCGCAATTGCGAACGGTAGTTCGCATTTGTGAAGAAAGCAGGGCAGGCCTACCTTCACATTTGCAAAACATGGGCCGCATTTGCGAACCTAACATCGCAAATGCGATATCTGCACCTGTGCAAATTATAACTTAGACGAAATTTCTTTATTTTTCAAACTCTCTCAAACCCTAAGCTCTCTTGGGCGATTTTCCAAAGAAACGTTTTTATCCAAATCATTAGTAAGTCATTTCTAACTCATTTTCTATAATCTATAACATCTTTTTACATGATTTCATTTCAAAATCAAGGGTTTTTCATGGGAAATTGGGTGATTTTGGGTAGAACTTAGGATTTTTAAATTTTGGGGATTTGGACCTCGATTCGAGGTCATATTTCAAAACAAATTATATATTTGAGTTCGTGAGTGAATGAGTGATTGGGTTTTGGTTCGAACTTCGGGTTTTGACCAAGCGGGCCCGGGGTCGATTTTTGACTTTTTGGGGAAATCATTAGAAAACCTATTTTCATGCATTAGAACTGGTTTATTTAGCATTTACTAATGTTATTAGGTAAATTGTGGCTAGATACAAGTGGGTTGGTAGAGGAATCAAGAGGTAAAGCGATAGTTGAGGCTTGATTGTGTTCGTGGCATTGAGGTATGTGTTTGGTCTAACCTTAGCTTGAGGGAATAAGAGTTGTGGCCTTATTTGCTATGTGTAATTGTTGAGCACGACGTATAGGTATAGTGACGAGTATCTATACGTTGGTATCAAGCATGCCCATGAGTCTTATACTATGATTGTTGTGAATCTGTTATGTACTGTCCATGCTTAATATGATGAATATCAATGAGGAACAAGGCTTATGGAAGTATTCTTGGTAATTGAACATTGTAGAGCATTGGCTCAAGTTGAGATTTATGATGTGAAGTGATTGTGGAAATGAGGAAAGATTTATGATATTGTTTCCCTTGCCGAGATGTTATTGCTTATGATATTGTTTCCCTTACCGGGATATTATTGTTATACCATTGTTCCCTTGCCGGGATTCTATTGTGATTTTTATTGATTCCCTTGCTCGAATTGCTTGTGATTGTTACTTGGGTAAGGATGAGTGGAAAGCACGAAGGGTGATGCCGTGCATGATATTTGTAAGTGCGTGTTAATGCACGAAGGGTGATGCCGTGCTGATATTGTGAATATAAAAGCACGAAGGGTGATGCCGTGCCGTGATATGAGTGATAATGCACGAAGGATAATGTCGTGCCATGATTATGTGAGGTAAAAGCACGAAGGGTGATGCCGTGCCAAATCTATTGATTCTTATGGTGAGAACGAAAGTAAAAGCACGAAGGGTGATGCCATGCACTTGTTACTATTTTCCTTATTCTTGCTCATAATTGGATTTTGGTGTTCTTTGTGCTTCTCTACTGAAATTCTGTTAGTATTTGGTATCCCCCGCAGCTTGTTTCCCTCTTTCCAACTTTAACTGCTAGTTTCTTTCGTTATTATTTGCTATCTGTGATATAATTGCACAGGTTTATTTGGTAGTCTTGTCCTAGCCTCGTTACTACTTAGCCGAGGTTAGGCTTGACACTTACCAATACATGGGGTCGGTTGTGCTGATACTACACTCTGCACTGTGTGCAGATCCCGGTGCTGGAGCATTTGGACCATAGAGAGGTTGCTGCCTTCAGTCCACCAGAGACCCGAGGTAGTCCTGCAGACGTCCGCAGGCCTTGGCATCTTGTAGCGGTACTTCATCACCACCCCGGTACTTCAGGATGCTCTGGTCTGTCTAGTGGGCCTTATGGAGATTGTCGCCCAAGCAGGCTTGCTTCTTGTAGTACCAGCCGTCTCTCAAGCTGGAGGAGGAGCCCAGACTCCTACTACTTGCACTCCAGAGCAGATGGCTTCCCAATTTCAGACTCCAGCAGCTCAGCCAGTTGGGGTAGTTCATCCGGATGTTGTGCCACAGACTAGTGAGGGGCCAGCTATGTCTGTTGATACCTTATGGAGATTGGACAGGTTCACCAAGCTTTTTACTGCCACTTTTGGTGGTACATCTTCTGAGGATCCCCATGATTATTTGGACAAATGTCATGAGGTTCTACGGAACATGGGGATAGTGGAACCAATGGAGTCGACTTTGCTGCTTTTTGTCTGTCCGGATCTGCTAAGACTTGGTGGAGGGATTATTGTTTGGCTAGACCAGCTGGGTCCCCGGCTCTGACTCGGGATTAGTTTTCTCAGCTATTTCTGGAGAAGTTTCTTCCTATCACTCAGAGGGAGAACTATATGAGGCAGTTTGAGCGTCTCCAGTAGGGTTCTATGACTGTCACTCAGTACGAGACCAGATTTATTGACTTGGCCCGTCATGCTCTACTTATACTTCCCACTGAGAGAGAGAGAGAGAGTGAGGAGGTATATTGAGGGACTCGTTCATCCCATTTGATTGCAGATGGCTAAGGAGACGAGGAGCGATATTTCCTTTTCAGGACGTGGCCAATGTGGCCAGAAGAGTTGAGATGGTTCTATCACAGGGAAGTAGTCAGGGGTCTGACAAGAGGCCTCGTCATTCGGGCAGGTTTAGTGGTGCCTCGTTAGGAGGCAGGGATTCTTTTGGTAGGGTCCATCCTTCTAGGCCATTTCATTCAACACTACAGGTTTCTCACGGTGCTCCAGGTGGCCGTAGTTCTCATATGTAGTATTCCAATCAGCTGCCCTACAGTGCACCGCTAGCTCCTATCAGTGCACCTCTGCTCTAGAGTTTTCAGGGTCGTCAGTCCCAACAGCCGAGGGCTTGTTATACTTGTGGCAACACGAGGCATATTGCTAGATTTTACCCTCAAGCACCGAGCAGCTCTTAGCATCAGGGTTCCCGTACCATGGTTCAGGCACCGAGTGTTCCACCGCCCGCTTAGCCAGCTAGTGATAAAGGTGGAGGTAAAGGTATTAGAGGTGGAGGTCAGGCCACTAGAGGTGGAGGCCAGCTAGCAGGAGGCCATCCCAGAGATGTAGTTCAGAGTGGTGTGGCCCGGCCCCGATGTTATGCTTTTCCAGCCAGGCCAGAGGCTGAGGCCTCCGATTCAATTATCACAGGTACTGTTCTGGTTTGTAGTAGAGATGCTTCAGTTCTATTTGATCCAGGATCTATATACTCCTATGTGTCATCTTATTTTGCACCTTATTTGGTCATGCCTAGTGATTCCTTGAGTGCTCATGTATATGTGTCAACACCGGTGGGTAATTCTATTGTGGTAGATTGTGTCCATGTTCATGTATAGTTGTGATTGGGGGTCTTGAGACCCGAGTAGATCTGTTACTTTTGGATATGGTGGATTTTGATGTCATATTGGGGATAGATTGGTTATCACCTTTCCACGCTATCTTGGACTGTCATGCCAAGACTGTGTACCTTAGCCTTGCCGGGGTTGCCTCGTTTAGAGTGGAGAGGGACTCCTGGTCGTTCCACCTGTGGGTTATCTCATATATGAAGGCTCGACGTATGGTTGATAAGGGATGTTTGGCCTATTTAGCGTATGTTCGTGATTCTAGTACTGAGGTTCTTTCTATGGATTCTGTGCTTGTTGTTCATGAGTTTCCGGAGGTATTTCCTTCAGACATGTCGGGGATGCCACCCGACAGGGATATTGACTTCTGCATTGATTTGGCTCTAGACACTCAGCCCATTTCTGTTCCACCATATCGTATGGCCCTGCCAGAGTTGAAAAAATTGAAGGAGCAGTTGCAAGACTTGCTTGATAAGGGCTTTATTAGACCTAGTGTCTTGCCTTGGGGTGCGTCAGTGTTGTTTGTTAAGAAGAAGGATGGATCGATGAGGATGTGTATATATTATCGGTAGTTGAACAAGGTCACAATCAAGAATAAGTATCCATTGTCGAGGATTGATGATTTGTTTGATCAGCTTCAGGGTGCCAAGGTATTTTCTAAGATTGATTTGAGATCTGGTTACCATTAGTTGAGGATTAGGGCATCCGATGTCCCTAAGATAGCTTTCCGCACTCGGTACAGGCATTATGAGTTCTTGGTGATGTCTTTCGGGTTGACAAATGCCCTAACAGCTTTCATGGATTTGATGAGCCGAGTGTTCAAGCCTTACTTGGATTCTTTCGTGATAGTCTTCATTGATGACTTTTTGATCTATTCCCACAGCCGGGAGGAGCATGAACAACATTTGAGAGTTGTTCTTCAGACTTTGAGAGATAGTCAGTTGTATGCTAAGTTTCGAAGTGTGAGTAAAGTTGGTATCAGTTGCTTTCTTGGGTTATATTGTATTAGTAGAGGGCATTCAAGTGGATTCGAAGAAGATAGAGGCAGTCAAGGACTGGCCTAGACCCGCATCAGCTACAGAGATCCGGAGTTTCTTAGGTTTGGTGGGATATTACCGTCAGTTTGTGGAGGGTTTTTCATTTATTGCAGCCCCGATGACCAGGTTGACCTAGAAGGTTGCCCAGTTCAGGTGGTCGGACGAGTGTGAGGCGAGCTTTCAGAAACTCAAGACAACTTTAACTACGACGCCGGTATTAGTACTGCCTATAGGTTCAGAGCCATATACGGTTTATTGTGATGCTTCTCGTATTGGACTTGGTGCGGTATTGATGCAGGATGGTAAGATCATTGCGTATGCTTCGTGACAGTTGAAGATTCATGAGAAGAATTATCCAGTTCATGATTTAGAGTTAGCAACCATTGTCCACGCGCTGAAGATTTGGAGGCACTATTTATATGGCGTGTCATGTGAGGTGTTTACGGATCACAAGAGTCTGCAGTACTTGTTCAAGAAGAAGGAGCTAAATTTGAGGCAGAGAAAGTGGTTGGAGCTATTGAAAGACTATGATATCACCATCTTATATCATCCGGGGAAGGCCAATGTAGTGGCCGATGCTTTGAGTAGAAAGTCAGTCAGTATGGGCAGTCTTGCGTATATTCCGGTTGGTGAGAGACCGCTTACTTTGGATGTTCAGGATTTAGCCAATCAGTTCGTGAGGTTGGATTTTTATGAGCCCAGCTATGTGTTAGCTTGTACAATCGCCCATTCTTTATTATTTGATCGTATCGGAGATAAGCAATATGATGATCCTCATTTATATGTCCTTAGGGACATAGTGCGGCACGGTGGTGCCAAGCAGGTTACATTAGGAGAGGATGGAGTTCTGAGGATGCAGAGTCGAATTTATGTGCCTAATAAGGATGGACTTCGAGAGTTGATTCTAGAGAAAGCCCATAGTTCCCGGTACTCTATTCATCCGGGCACCTCTAAGATGTATCAGGATTTGCGGCAGTATTACTGGTGGAGAAGGATGAAGAAAGATATTGTTGCATATGTGGCTCGGTGTTTGAATTATCTGCAAGTAAAGTACGAGCATTAGAGACCTGGTGGTTTATTTCAGAATATTGAGATTCCTGAGTGGAAGTGGGAGCGTATCACTATGGACTTTGTTGTTGGACTCCCACAGACTCAGAGGAAGTTCGATGTAGTGTGGGTTATTGTTGATAGGCTGACCAAGTTAGCGCATTTCATTCCTGTGGCAATTTCCTGTTTTTTTGAGCGATTGGCAGAGATCTATATCCGAGAGATTTTTCGTCTTGATGATGTGCCCGTGTCTATCATTTTTGACCGACGTACGCAGTTTACCTCACATTTCTGGAGGGCAGTTTAGTGTGAGTTAGGCACACGAGTCGAAAGAGCACAACATTTCATCCTCAGACGGATGGGCAGTCCGAGCGTACTATTTTGATTTTGGAGGATATGCTTTGAGCTTGTGTTATTGACTTCGGAGGTTCGTGGGATCAGTTCTTGCCATTAGCGGAGTTTGCCTACAACAACAACTATCAGTCAAGCATCCAAATGGCTCCTTATGAGGCATTATAAGGTAGATGGTGTTGGTCGCTGGTTGGATGGTTTGGGCCGGGAGAGGCTCGGTTGTTGGGTATGGATCTAGTACGGGATGCCTTGGACAAGGTTATGATCATTCAGGATAGGCTTCGTATAGCTCAGTCTAGGCAAAAGAGTTATGCTGACCATAAGGTTTGTGATGTGGCATTCATGGTCGGCGAGCGGGTGTTGCTTCGGGTGTCGCCTATGAAAGGCATGATGAGATTTGGGAAGAAGGGCAAGCTAAGCCCTAGATTCATTGGTCCTTTCGAGATTCTTGATCGAGTGGGAGAGGTGGCTTACAGACTTGCATTGTCGCCGAGTTTATCAGTCGTGCATCCAGTGTCTCATGTGTCCATGCTTCAGAAGTATCACGACGATCCATCCCACGTGTTAGACTTCAGCACTGTCCAGTCGGACAAGGACTTGTCCTATGAGGAGGAGCCAATAGCTACTCTAGATCGGCAGGTTCGTCAGTTGAGATCGAAAAGTATTCCTTCGGTTCGTGTTCAATGGAGGGGTCAACTTGTTGAGGCAGCGACCTGGGAGTCTGAGTCCGATATACGGAGCCGATATCCCCATCTTTTCTCCGACTCAAGTACTTTTCTTATGTCCGTTCGAGGACGAACGGTTGTTTTGGAAGTGGAGAATGTGATGGCCCAAAAGGTCATCACTCATTTTGAAAGTAAATTCTATGTTTCGAGGCCTTAAAAACCTATTTTTGTCTTACCTCAATTTGCATGCACAATCCGGGCGCATTGTCGAAACGCTTTTATGTGAAATCTAAGTAAAATAAGGAAATTGACCTTTAAAATGGACTAAAGTTGACTTTGGTCAACATTCTTGGTAAACGGACCCGGACCCGTGATCTGACGGTCTCTAGGGTCCGTAGAAATATATGGGACTAGGGCGTATGCCCGAGATCGAATTCCGAGGTCCCAAACCCGAGAAAATAATTTTTAAAGAAAATTATTTGCTAAAAAATATAGAGGCTTTTATAAGTGAATTGATGTAATTTCTTGATGGTATCGGGCTTGTATCTTGATTCCGGAGCCTGGTACAAGTTTAAAATAATAATCTGGTTGAATCTGTGGAATTTTGTAAGAATCGGAGTTTGTTTGGTATAAAACGGACCTATAGATGAGAAAATAGATATTTCAATATTCTTGAGTGATTTCATGAATTTGAGGTTTAATTTATAGTTGTTGATGTTATTTTGATGATTTGATCGCACGAGCAAGTCCGTATGATATTTTTGGACTTGCATGCATGTTTGGTTTAGAGCCCCGAGGGCTCGAATGAGTTTTGGATAGGCCACAGAGTGAAATTGGACATAGGAAAACTGTTGGTGTGTTGCAGGTGTGCAGACTTCGCAATTGCTAAGCCTGGCTCACAAATGTGAGCTCGCATTTGCGAATAAATATCGCAATTGCGAAGATGGGCTGGGAAGGGGGGACCTTCGCATTTGCGAAGCTCAATGTCGCAAATGCGACTTCAGTATGGATCGCAATTGCGAACAGTATTTTGCATTTGCGAAGAAAGCAGGGCAGGCCTACCTTCGCATTTGCGAAGCCTGGGCCGCATTTGCGAGTTCGCATTTGCGAACCTGACATCGTAAATGCGATATCTGCACCTGTGCAAATTATAACTTAGACGAAATTTCTTCATTTTTCAAACTCTCTCAAACCCAAAGCTCTCTTGGGCGATTTTCCAAAGAAAAGTTCTTCTCCAAATCATTAGTAAGTCATTTCTAACTCATTTTCTTCAATCCATTAACATCTTTTTACATGATTTCATTTCAAAATCAAGAGTTTTTTCATGGGAAATTGGGTGATTTTGGGTAGAACTTAGGATTTTCAAATTTTGGGGATTTGGACCTCGATTCGAGGTCCGATTTCAAAAAATATTATATATTTGAGTTCGTGGGTGATCGGGTTTTGGTTCGAACTTTGGGTTTTGACCAAGCGGGCCCAGGGTCGATTTGGGAAAATCATTAGAAAACCTATTTTCATGCATTAAAGTTGGTTTATTTAGCATTTACTAATATTATTAAGTAAATTGTGGCTAGATACAAGCGGGTTGGTGGTGGAGTCAAGAGGTAAAGCGGTAGTTGAGGCTTGATTGTGTTTGTGGCATTGAGGTAAGTGTTTGGTCTAACCTTAACTTGAGGGAATAGGAGTTGTGGCCTTATTTGCAATGTGTAATTTTTGAGTACGACGTATAGGTATGGTGACGAGTATCTATATGTTGGTGTAAAGCATGCTCGTGAGTCTTATACTATGATTGTTGTGAATCCGTTATGTATTGTCCATGCTTAATATGATGAATATCAATGTGGAACAAGGCTTATGGAAGTATTCTTGATAATTGAACATTGTAGAGCATTGGCTCAAGTTGAGATTTATAATGTGAAGTGATTGTGGAAATGAGGAGAGGTTTATGATATTGTTTCCCTTGCCAGGATGTTATTGCTTATGATATTGCTTCCCTTGTCGGGATGTTATTGCTTATGATATTGTTTCCCTTGCCGGGATATTATTGTTATACCATTGTTCTCTTACCGGGATTCTATTGTGCTTTTTATTGATTCCCTTGCCCGAATTGCTTTTGATTGTTGCTTGGGTAAGGATGAGTGGAAAGCACGAAGGGTGATGCCGTGCGTGATATTTGTGAGTGAGTGTTAATGCACGAAGGGTGATGTCGTGCCAATATTGTGAATATAAAAGCACGAAGGGTGATATTGTGCCATGATATGAGTGATAATGCACGAAGGATAATGCCGTGCCATGATTATGTGAGGCAAAAGCACGACGGGTGATGTCGTGCCGAATTTATTGATTCTTATGGTGAGAACGAGAGTAAAAGCACGAAGGGTGATGCTATGCACTTGTTACTGTTTTCCTTATTCTTGCTCACAATTGGATTTTAGTGTTCTTTGTGCTTCTCTACTGAAATTATGTTAGTATTTGGTATCCCCCGCAGCTTGTTTCCCCCTTCCCAACTTTAACTGCTAGTTTCTTTTGTTATTATTTGCTATCTGTGATATAACTGCACATGTTTATTTGGTAGTTTTGTCCTAGCCTCGTCACTACTTCGTCGAGGTTAGGCTCGACACTTACCAGCATACGAGGTCGGCTGTGCTGATACTACACTCTGCACTGTGTGCAGATCCCGGTGCTGGAGCATTTGGACCATAGAGAGGTTCCTGCCTTCAGTCCACCGGAGACTCGAGGTAGTCCTGCAGACGTCCGCAGGCCTTGGCGTCCCCTTCTATCTTTTCTATTCTGTTTTTTTATGTATTTTAGAGACAGACTTGTATTTCCATTCAGACCACTATTTATAGTATTCGTAGATGGTCCATGACATTGTGACATCAATTCTGGGTAGAGTTGTATGTTGGATTTTATACTAGTTATTAGTTAAATTATTAGATTTCGTCTGCCGCATTTCTTTTATTATTATGGTTATTCCGTTTTTAATCACATATTAATTTGAAATTGTTAAACGGTTAAGGAAAAAGGGTAATAAAATCTGTAACACTTGGCTTGCCTAGCTTTCACGAATAGGTGCCATCACGACTCCTGAGGTGGGAAAATCGGGTCGTGACATCTGTCTTATTTCAATTATTCTTTTCTTTCTTTTTATACCTTTTTACTTTCTGTATTTACTCTTCAACCCTAACACCTGGCCATTTAATTTTCTTTCTTTGCAAATTAGCCACTCCTAGAAGTTTCCTAAATAACTAACTAAGATTCCCAAACTTTCATACCACCTTAGCCCCCTTACATTTCTATTCTTTCAGATTTTGCTCCTAAAGCGAGCTCGAATTGGGCCTAATTTTGGGCCTTGTTCCTAGACCAATCTACACTTCTAGGTCCAAAGCAAAAATTAATCAAATCCCATAAAGCTTGTGCATCACTAATTGAATTTTGGAATTAATTCGAAATCAGAATTTGATCTCTAATAGACTAGAAACTTAGGTTAACCGAGTTCAAAGGCTAAGACAAATTAAACATACATAGGCATGCTCAGAAACTAATCAACAAAAAACAACAAATTCGGACTCGATTAGAATCATCAAACCAAACCAACCTAAAATGTAATTAAACCTAATTCAAAATTGCAATCAATTATCCAACAAAATATGCAAATCAGGCTTATTAACTAAGGCATAATCACAAAACAAAAAGAAGCTAATTAATATTTCTGGCATCAATAACCAACTAAACCATCATGGAGAGAAAGGAGAACGAGATATACCTCGACGAAACTCGAATTGGAATGACAAGGTTTCAAGGGCTCTAACCGGTCAGCAACTGATTGACCAAAATTAGACAACTTCAGAATGAACCAAAACCAACTTTAATTAATTGTTCTTGTTAAGAACAATAAATCAACGTAGGTTCAAGGTCAAAACGAGTTAAAATCACCAAGAAATCAGAAATGGGGAAAACTTAGGTTTTCTAGAATTTAGATGGAAAAATCAGGGAACCTTAGGGTGTTTTAGAGGAAATAAAGAGGAAATATAGGATGAGGAGGAGATGATAATTATGGGGTGAAGATTTGGGAAGATTTGGAGTGGTGTCGCCACCATGGGTGATTTTCGGCGGCGGCTTTGGGCGGAGGATGAGAGAGAGGAGAAGAAGGAGCCTGGGAAGGGTTTTGGGGGTAGGGGATTCTTGATTCGGACAGTTATAAGGGAATGGAGAATTGAGTTCCTGGTCGTTGGATCAACATTGAGGGAAGGCTAAGATTTGATCTAATTAACCTAATTTAAAATGACGTCATTTGGTTGTTAAAAGGCTGGACCGTTTTTGGAGTGAACGGGGGAAGGGATTTAGCAATCGGGCCATTCAAATGTTGGCCCAGTCCGGTTTGAAACTCAAAACAATCCCTTCTCCTTTCTTCTTCTCTTTCATTTTTAACCACTAATTAACTAACATAATATGTAAAACTTAAATTGCAAAATTAACCTATTTACTACTTTATCTAACAATTAATTAAGCTATGAATTACCAAAATAACTAATGTATTATTATTTTTGTGATTTTATATTTAGTAATGCAATTAACATGTGATTTAAGATCTAAAAATGCAAAGAATAAAATATAAAATATTTTTATTATTTTCATGATTTGCGATACTACTAAATATGCTAAAAATGCAAATAAATGCCAAACAAATAAATAGCAATAAAGAAAATTCCTAATCATAAAGGCAATTAAAACTATCTTAGAGTATTTTAGGCATGAGTCAAAAATTACGTGCTCACAGCTGCCCTCTTTGCTCGAGAACATGAAGAGTTTTTGGGCCAAAATAAAGTGAGCAATTATGAGCAAGTTTTTCTCGTTTGACACTCCATGGGAAGCATTTTGAAAATGTTTGATCGAACTTTGCTTCTGAGGTTGCCTACATATCCTTGGATATAAAGGAATCAGGTTAGTGTAGTTCTGGAAGCTTTGGTAGCTGGAACTACCGGGAAGCTGTGATTTCACTGCTGTTGCTTCTTGTTGAACTCCTTATTACACCAAAATCAAAATGAAAAGAAACTAAACAAACCTATCAGCTATGAGTTACAAGATTCCTATCTAAAAATCTTCTGAAACTTGATCTTGAGTTTTGACTGGTCCTTCGTGCAGACTCTGATCTGAACATTGATGCTCGCTAGCTGCAGGTGTTAGTTCATTCTTTGATGGCTTTTCTGATGAAAATGGTAAATGCGATGCTTGTGACTCCAGTCATGTCTTGTGCAGTCCACACCGCTTCTGCATTTAGGATCCACTTCTTTTCTTTTCCTTTCTTTATTTTGGATTAAGACTTCTTCTTTTGGTCATCTCGAGGTAAAACCTGCTCAAACACCAAAACAAAACAAATGAACAAATTTTTTTTGCCCCAATTTTTACTAGAAAACTTTCGTGAGTTATTTGTAGCAAAGCTCTATACTACTTCATTATTGAAAACGATAAAAGGTCGGGACTGGTGTACCTTGGGAAAACATGATTCTTTGGAAGTGGTGTACATTGATTGTCTAAATGATTCCTAAACTAAGGATTGGTGTACCTTATATTGGGAAAATGTGGCGAGGTAATGGTGTACCTTATATTAACAAAGATACTAGGGAATGGTGTACCCTACACTTAAGATCAGATTAACTAGGGAGTGGTATACCCTATGTTGGAAAACACAACTAGAGATTGGTGTACCTTAAATTGGTAAGGCGACTAGTGGGTGGTGACCCAATATCTAAACTAACATCAACTAGGGAGTGTAGACCCTATGTTGGAAAAGAAGACTAGGAAGCGGAGACCCTGTGTCAATAAAAACTAGAGAGTAGAGACCCAATGTCTAAAATAATATCAACTAGGGAGTGGAGACCCTATGTTGAAAAAGAAGACTAGAGAGTGGAGACCCTATATCTAAAATAACATCAACTAGGGAGTGGAGACCCTATGTTGGAAAAGCAGACTAGGGAGTAGAGACTCTATGTCTAAAATAATATCAACTAGGGAGTGAAGATCCTATGTTGGAAAAGGAGACTAGGGAGTGGATATCCTATGTCTAAAATAACATCAACTAGGGAGTGGAGACCCTATGTTGGAAAAGGAGATTAGGGAGTGGAGACCCTATGTCTAAAATAACATCAACTATGGAGTGGAGACCTTATGTTGGAAAAGAAGACTAGGGAGTGGAGACCCTATGTCTACCATAATTTTGAACTTTCTTTCTTTTATTTCTTCTTTTTATTAAGAGATTGTGTAAAATGCAGGAAATTTTTGGAAAAGACTTCCCTTTTGGAGTTGTTGCTGCAGAGCCATTTCTATCCCTCACGCAATTTCTTTTTGGTTGCGCCTACTTCTTGCAAGGTTTCTTTTGGATTACACTTGTTTCCTTCTTTTCAAACAAAGAACAATTGTTAGTTTGAAACGGTGGTTAGTTTTGTGGCCTTGAATGTTTCAGTCACTTGATCTCGGCCCGGCTTCTCTGATGATGATTTCAATTAAAACTGGTTGCTTCCTGGATATCGATTGCATTTCTGGTCCCGGAGAACCTTTGGCTTTTCCAAAATTTTACCATAACAGTTGGTCACGTGGGACTTAACCATTTTAACATTATTTGGCCTTTGTGGGTATTTGACTTCTTTTGTTTGATTTTAACTTCAGAGCATTGGGGAACTTTTAGCTTTGCAAACCTTACCAAGACGGTTAGCCACTTGGGACTCAACCTCTGCAACTTTATTTGCCTTTATAGGTACTTCAATTTGGATTTTTACTTCCAAGAGTTTTTGATTTTGAAGCATCGGCTGCCATGGCCAGTCAAGGTCGACTTGATGCCCCTGCCAAGGCTGGGTGCCTCTTGAATATATCAGCTTGTGGAAAATAAAAGTTCTATAAATCAGTCTTGCCATCCCTTCTTTATCTTAGTTTTTGAAATAAAGTTAGACCGAAAGGGATTCAGAGAAAAACAAATAATAGAATGGAGAATAAGTTTAAACAAGAGGTATCCCTTGTGGGGAAAGGAAAGAAGGACTTATTTGGAGTACATGGGGACTTCAATAAACATGACATACCTTTTGGATTGGATGCCTGATCTGAGTCAACCATCCAACTTTCAGAAATTCATCACAACTTTTGCCTCGAAATCGAGAAACCTTCCCTAATACTGTGTCGATACCAATGGCTCTGAGGATTATCTTTTCAATTAGTGGCGTGCTTTGCGGGTTTTCACTAGCTGACCTCTCTCATTTCTCTTCTCACCATTGCCTTATAGTGCTCTTTGCGAGTTTTTACTAACAAGACTCGCTCATTTCAATTTCTTTACTCCCGGTCACCTTACGGTGTCCGTGAGGATTTTCACTAATAAGACTCTCTCATTTTATTTCTCTCATAAGACTCTCTCATTTTGGTTGCATCAGATCCAAGTAACTCTATCATCCAATTATTGAACATTCTCGTCGATTGATCGGAAGAACTTAAAAAGGATTTAGGTACAAAGAATTTGAATTGAGTTACAACTTTGGAACATTTCAGGCGAAACCATTACCAAACCATTATAACATCTGCCCTAGTTTCGACCTTTTTTGGGGGAATGTGAATTTTTGTTTTGGTGTGACTGAACCCAGAGAAAGGCTGCCTACGTATCCTTTAGGAATCAAGTCGAACATAGTTCAATCAACTTTGTTTTTGATTTTCTTTTCTTTTCTTTTCTTTCATTTTTCATTCATTTTCCTTTTTTCAGTTTTTTTCAACTTCCAGGTTCCAAAGAGGGTAATCGAAGAAAGGGAACCGGCTCAAAGGGTTTGCAAAAGGTTGATAGTGTTTGGGTAGCAATAAAAAAAGTCTTCTTCATCCCAATCGGAGCATACTAAGGCTTGCGAAAAAGGGTCAAACATAATACCTTTTGATCACATCTACATTGACAATGTCTCCCAAATACAGTGCTCCTTTGGGCAACAATCTTCTTATAATGTATGGGCCTTTTCAATTTGGAGCAAATTTTCCTTTGGCTTCTTCATGATGTGGGAGAATACGTCTCAAAACGAGTTGCCCTGCTTCAAATTTTTTGGGCCGCACTTTTTTGTTGTAGGCATGGACTGTTCTTTGTTGGTACAACTGGCCTGGCAAACTGCGGCCATTCACTTTTCATCAATCATAGTCAATTGTTCCAACCGGGTTTTGACCCATTCATCATCCTCGATTTCGGCTTCAACAGTGATCCGAAGAGAGGGAATCTCAACTTCTACAGGTATTACGCCTTCAGTTCCATAAACCAATAAGTAGGGAGTGGCCCCAACTGATGTGCGGATGGTTGTGTGATATCCCAATATTGCAAAAGGCAACTTTTCATGCCATTGTCTAGAACCCTGAACTATTTTCCTAAGGATATTCTTGATGTTCTTGTTTTCCACTTCAACGGCGCCATTAGCTTTGGGCTGATAAGGGATAGAATTACGATGTGTAATTTTAAATTATTTGCATACCTCCCTCATCAAGTGGCTATTCATATTTGCAGCATTATCCGTAATGATAGTTTTAGGAATACCAAAACGACAAATAATGTTGGAATCCACGAAGTCCACCACTACTTTCTTGGTGACAACTTTGAAAGTGACTGCTTTGACCCACTTTGTGAAATAATCAATGGCAATCAAGATGAATATGTACCGTTTGAAGCTTTCGGCTCGATTGGCCCAATAACATCCATGCCCCCAGGCAACGAACATCCAAGGTGCTGGCATAGGATGTAACTCTAAAGGCGGTGCATGAATCAGGTCACTGTGCATCTGACACTGATGGCATTTTCAGACAAAGCTGAAACAATCTTTTTCCATGGTAATTCAATAATAACTTGCCCGGAGGAATTTTTTTGCAAGGACATACCCGTTCATGTGAAGCCGACATACTCCCGAATGCACTTCGTTCATGATACTTTTAGGTTATCGAGAATATACGCACCTCAGAAGATTCAGATATGGAGTTCTTTTGTATAGGATCTCTCCACTCAAGAAGAAACTACTTGCAAGCCTTCTGATAGTTCTCTTTTGATCTCCACTGGCCTGCTCGGGATATTCTTTTGTTTTCAAAAACATTTTGATATCATGATACCATGGCTGACCATCTGGATCCATTTCAATTGCATTATAATAGTCATGTCTTTCTCGAACCTAGATTTCCAGCGGGTCAATATGAGCATTACCCGGGTATGGCAGCATTGAGGACAAAGTAGCTAGTGCGTCTAGTAGCTCATTGTGGAATTGGGGAATATAATTGAACTCGATGGACTTAAACCATTTATTGAGGTCTTCCACATATTTCTTGTACCGGATGAGTTTGATGTCTCGAGTTTCCCACTCACCTTGGGCTTGCCGAATGATTAAATTAGAATTGCCCATGATCAAAAATTCTTGTACATCCAGATCAACTGCCATGTTCAAGACCATGATGCAAGCTTTATCTCGGCGGTATTATTTGTACAAAAGAACTGGGTTGTGGCCGGATAGTGTTGACCTGTGGGCGAAATCAAAGTTGCCCCAATCCTTACGCCTTTTGCTTTTACGACCCCATCAAAGAACATTTTTCAGGCATTGGTGTTCTCTGGAATTACTTCAACTGAGTTTACTTCTTCGTCTAGAAAGTAAGTGCTTAAGAGTTGGTATTCATCATCGACCGGATTCTCAGCAAGATGATCCGCCAAGGCTTGGGCTTTCATTGTCGTGCGAGTGATATAGACAATGTCAAACTCGATGAGCAGGATCTGCCATTTTACTAACCTTCCAGTGGGCATTGGCTTTTGGAATATATACTTCAAAGGATCCATTCTGGTTATGAGATATGTGTGTAAGACAGCAAGTAATGTTTGAGCTTTTGGGTGACCCAAGTTAGGGCACAATAAGTTCTTTTCAATAAAGTGTACTTGGCTTCATAACTGGTGAACTTCTTGCTCAGATAATATATGGATTGTTCTCTCTTCTTGGTAACATCGTGTTGCCCTAGGACATAACCAAAAGAATTTCCAAGACCATCAGATACAAGAATAAAGATCTTCCTGGCTTGGGCGGAACCAACACTAGCGAATGTGATAGATATTCTTTGATTTTATCAAAAGCTTCTTGACACACATCTATCTATTTGATTGTTGCGTCTTTCTTTAACAGCTTGAATAAGGGTTCACAAGTGGCGGTAAGCTGAGCGATGAACCTTCTGATGTAATTCTGTCTCCTAACAGACTCATAACCTTTTTCTTGCTCTTCGGAGGTGGCAAGTACCGAGTAGACTCTATCTTTGTTTGATCTAATTCAATACCCCTCCGACTGACTATAAACCCCAGAAGTTTCCCCGATGAAACTCCGAATGCACATTTAGCTGGGTTCAATTTCAAATCATATCTGCGCAGATGCTCAAAAAATTTTCTCAGATCTCGCACATGGTCTTCTTGCTTTATGGATTGAATGATCACATCATCCACATATACCTCAGTCTCCTGATGCATCATGTAATGGAAAATGGCGGACATAGCTCTCATGTAGGTCGCCTCAGCATTTTTCAAACCAAATGGCATGACCCTGTAATAGTAAGTGCCCTAAGGCATGGTAAAAGCAGTCTTTTCTGCATCTTCTTCATCCAACAGAACTTGGTGATACCCAACATAACAATCCACAAAAGACTGGATCTCATGTTTAGCACAGTTGTCAACAAGAATGTGGATATTTGGCAACGGAAAATTGTCCTTGGGACTTGCCTTGTTTAGATCCCGATAATCCACACACACTCAGATTTTTCCATCTTTCTTTGGCACTGGAACCACATTGGCCAGCCATGTGGTGTATCGGACCACTCGAATCACACCAACTTTCAGTTGTTTGGTGACTTCTTCCTAGATCTTATCACTAATATTAGTTTTGAACTTTCTTTGCTTCTATTAGACGGGTGGATATCCGGGATAAATAGGCAATTTATGTACCACCAAATCAATGCTCAGCCCTGGAATATCATCATAAGACCATGCAAACGCGTTTTTGAATTCAAACAAAAGTTGGATTAAGGCATCTGTAGTTCTTTCATCAATGTGAATGTTTATCATCATTTCTCGGATCTCTTCTGAACTGCTCAAATTAACTAGCTCGATTTCATTTAAGTTTTTCTTTGGCTTATTCTCAAATTGTTTCAATTCTAATTTATTTGCCTAAAAGCCTCATCTTCATCATTAGGGCTACTTATCGGGCGGATTGGGCGGTTATTTACTCTTAAAGGTTTGTCTTATCGACTATTGGATTTTAAATGTATTAATCTGCTAGCCATCCGATAAAATATCAGACGGATTGGTATCAGTTTAGTTCTATTGGGTGGTTTATCGGCCTAATTCAATCTATATTGCACATGATGCTCTTTGAGTTCATAGCAGACTTACTTCCTTAGGACTTCGAAGCTGGAAAAGGAAGGACAGTAACTCATTATATCAGTAAGAACAAACTTTTGAAGTATATGTCATTTTAATGGATTGGAGAGCAGTGGTAATACAGAAGCTTGGCATTACAAGATAAATAGAGGAACACGAAAAGTTTTAAATTTCTGCAGCATTATCTAACAGAATATATACTCCTACTATATTCTTTTTTTTCTTTCTTTTCCTCTCTTTTCATTATTAGATTTGCCTTTTGTTCAGCGTGGAAACCAAAGATAGTATAAACAATAGAAGCATTAGCAAATATTGTCATTGGTGCAATGCAAAAAATGCATGAAATTTACAAACAGTAGAAGGCACTTGTTTTTACTTCATCCACTTCTTTTTCGACGTCTTTTCTTTGCCTTAGACTCCATAACCATCCTGTATCCATCTTCGTTGACAATTCTCACAAACCATTTTGGTCTCCCTGTTAAGAAAATGACACATCCCATAAACAATCCAAACACCATTCCACAATCATATCCTAATAGAGAATAGAGATAGAGTACTGGAAGTGGAAGAAAGGGTTTTTGATTATTTAATATATATATATATATATATATATATATATATATATATATATATATATATATATATATATGGATAAAAATAAATCTGTTAAATTTATATATATATTCTTAACGGGTTAACGGATTATTCGTTAAGAAAATTGAATAATCCGCCCCAAACTAATAAGCCATTAATAAAAAAAATCAATTTGTTCCCCGTCCATTAAACTGTTAACCTGATACTAATAAGCCATTAAGCTTTGGGATTTGGGCATGAAGTTCGTAAGCATGCCATGTTATTTAAGTCCGCATTATTAGAATTGAAAAGAAAAAAGATTAAAAAAATAGCAAAATTAGAACAAAGTAAAAGAGACATCTATGGACGATGAAATATTGGTTCCATTTTATTGAATTAAAAGATCTGAGGGTTTACATCAGAATTAAAAGACAATAAAGTAAAACATTCGATTTACACCTTGAAAAAACTCGTAATGCAGAAAAGATGGCAAGACTGAAATACTGGGACTCCTGACTGACAGGGAATGGGGTAGCCTCTTAGTTCTGGAGCTTGATTCCAGTCCCATATACTGCACCTCGGCAAGGCTCGTGCCTTCCCCTGACTGGACCATGTGGGACTCATATAGCATTTGTTTCAAGGCTTCGCAGATATCATCGATTTCTTCAGCCGTGAAGGCCTCTTCTTCTTCTTCCACATACTTTGGTTTGACAAATGACTAGGCGAGATATGGAATGGGCTGGGACATGACCTACCCATTTTCTTTGCATTTGTCAGCCTATATTCTGTCGGCCTTTGTAGCTCGGAAGCCCAAACCAAAACATTCTCATTGACGATTGGGGAAATGGGCTCAGTAATGCCCTGTAGAGATACTCTGAGCCCCTTTCCGTGCTTGTACCCATTTTTAATCATTTGGGTGGCGACTATGATCAAAGCATTAGACAAGCAAGGTTGAGGTAGTGGGGCCCCTTCTTCAAATTGGTCAACGATCAGAATTTTGTAAGCTTGATACACAATGCACACACTGCCTTCCCTAGATTCAAGACACGAGACCGAGAGGTCCCGGTATATGGATTGCTCGTCTTATCTATAGACAACAATCTTTTGATTATCATATTCAAACTTGACCATTTGGTGAAGAGTGGAGGGAGGCAGTATGAATCCATGGTCTACCCAGGAGGAAATTATACGAGGTTTCTACGTCTAAAACTTTGAAGGTCACCTCAAAGTCCACAGGTCCAATAATTAGAATCAGATCAATTTCTCCTATTGTGTCTCTCTTGACCCTATCAAAAGCTCATACGCAGACAATGTTAGCCCGAATTCTTTCTGTTCCAATCTCCATTCTATAGAATGTTGAGAGAGGGAAAATATCTACCTAGGCCCACCATCTAACATCACTCTTTTCATATAGTAGCCCTCACATTTGGCAGTCAGGTGAACGACTTTGTTGTAGGCAGCTCCCTCTGCGGGCAAATCATCACGGCTGAAGGAAATCTTATTGACCTCAAAAAAACGTTCGCACATCCTTACCAATTGTTCGACAGAAGAATCAACCGGGACATACGCTTTATTTAATGTTTTGAGGAGCACTTTTTGATGTTCATCCGAACTCAGCAATAGAGATAAGAGTGAGACCTGGGAAGGAATCTTTCGGAGTTGGTTAATTATTGAGTACTCTGAAGTTTTCATCTTTCTAAAGAACTCTTCAACTTCTCATTGCTTACAGGCTTCTTGGATGGCATCTGTTTATCCCTATTCTGTTTGGACTTCTTTAGCTCTTCTGGGATATGGTACTTCCCAGACTGATTCATCTCATTCACTTCCCCCATAATTTCTTTCCCTTTGTATGTAACCATGATTCTGTTGTAGTTCCAAGGGACTATGGTAGGATCTTTCCTAAGACTCTATGGTGCGGGACTAGTAACCACGAGCTCAGTCAGCCTTGGTGAAATTACCGGTCCCCGCACCACATATATCCCATTTGGTACATATAATCTTGGTACATTCAATGTATCTTTCCTTTCATTGAACTTCTTGGGAGTGCTGAGGATAAGCTGTTCTTTTCTCGGGGCCTTAGGAACATAAAGAACCACGTTCTTGGCAGGTGTTGGCCCAATTTTTGTTTCAACTGCCTGAGGAATCGGAGCTAGTTTCTTTTCGGCTTTGGTTGGTTTTACCGCCACTTTAGACCTTGTCTCTGAACTGGCAATGACAACAATGGCTTTTAATGCGGGGTCAAACTATTTGTCATCACAAATCATGCCAATGTCCGGCCCTTTATTGTGAGCAGGTAATGGATTGTTGGTCACACTAGGGATCTCCTTGTCCCTTAGCACAATTCCTTTTTCTTCGATCAGGCCTTTGACTGCCCTATTGAGGGTCCAGCAATCTTCTTTATCATGGCCTTCTACTCTTGAATGGTATGCACATATGGTACCGGCCATATATGATAGGGACTCAAAATTTTTCTGATTGGGAGGCACATGTTGTAATAGACCCAGTTAGATTAACTTCTGAAGTAGACTAGAGTAAGATTTGCCAATAGGGGTGAAATTGTTTTTCCTAGGAGGCTATCTAGGGCATGGATTATGTTGGTGTGTATTTTCTGGTAGGCGAGGGTTATATGGAGCTTGGTAAGGATGGTTATTTTTTGGGGGTGGAGCTCGGGTGTGGTTGTAGTGCTGTTGGGGCCGTATGTATGGTTGCGTATTTATCACCTATAGTGAGGCGGTGCCATAAGCAGTATCTTGATGGGGATAATAGTGTTGTGGGGTTTGCGATGGTACATAAGAATGGTTAAATGATCGGCGAGGCCCCCTTGAACCAAGCCCTCATGGCTCCCTCCTCTCTCTTTTGGCGATTGGCCAAACCCCCTGAACCATTCTGGATGGCTTGTGAGGTAGCTTTCAAGGCGGCTTGACTCAATATCCAGCCAATTTTCAAACTGTTCTCGACCATCTCCCCAATCTTGATAGCTTCAACAAATGGCTTGCCCGTAGCGGACATCATATTCTGGAAGTAATCTGCCTCTTGGGCCTGTAGAAAAACTGTAACCATTTCTACTTCGTCCATTAGAGGTTTTACCTTGGCTGCTTTCTCACTCCATTTGACGACATATTAACGAAAACTCTTTGTGGTTTTCTTTTTCAAGTTGGGCATGTAGTTTCTGTCGGGAGCGATGTCTACATTATATTGGAATATTTGGACAAAATATCGGGCCAAATCGTCCCACACATGCCAATGGGTGATTTCTTGATTCATGTACCACTCGGAAGCAATTCCGGTTAGGCTTTCTCCGAAGTAGGCCATCAGAAGCTCTTCTTTTCCACCAACCCCTCTCAGTTGATTGTAGTATCTTTTTAAATGGGCAATCGAATCTCCGTGCCTGTCATACTTTTCAAACTTCAGCATTTCAAGTTGATTGTCGTAAATGAATATTGGGGAACATGCACAACTCCATATAGGAGACACTTTTGTGGCCACTTAGGCCTTACATGTTTTTCAAGCTCTGTTCCAAGCATTTCATCTTCTGAGCCATTTCTTCCTGCTCGAGATTTTTAATTGTTCTTTTTGGCTCAATCGGAAACTCGTACTATGGCTATTAGGCGTACGAGTCCGGAGTGACATGAGTCATATCAGGTTGAAATTGCGGTCCTTGGAAGGTGAATGTTGGGGGTTCAAAGCATGGCCTGGGGCATAGTTGGTTGTGTCATGGTGAAGACCGGTGGTGCGGAGAATAATGTTGAAGGTGCCTTAAAAAATGGTGCCTGGGTGTGAATTACATAAGGTATCCCGATAAATTTGGATGATTTAGTAGGGTACCCACATGGGATAAACGGGTTTGCCATAGGGATGTTGGTGGCTCCACCCGCCCTTAGGGAATCCAAGGATTGCACTTGGTGGTTCCCTACCATTAGACCAGGCGTCCCGCATTTCCAACATGTAGAGAAGCAACATCTTATTTTCTTCGACAGTTGCCAATTCAAGTTGTGAAATAACCAGTGTAGGTCTATCCTTAGGATCGATCATGCAGAGATTTCTTTCCAGAGGCCATTGGAACCTTTCCTTTGGATCTTGTAAAATAGGGATGAGAAGCCAGATTACCAACAAAACCAACTACCTGAATAGAACATGGCTAATTTGCACACACAACAACCTTGTTAGTTTTGAGATATTTAACAGATAAGAAATCGCACATTGGAATGCAATGCACCTGAACAATTAAATGCCTCTACCATGTGTTTGCAACGGCTGCGTGTTTCATCCCAGCTCTCACTATCTCTTTTCCACTCTTTTTTTTTCTCATTTGTTTTGTCATTCCTGGTTTTTCTCTTGTTGTCGTCACTCCTGGTTTTTCTCTTTGCTTTTATTTATATATTTTTTTCAATATTTCTCTTTCTCTCTTCTTTTTTTCGGTTTTCGCTTAGACTAATTATGGCTATGATCACATCCAATGGGGATTGCTTACGTATCATGACACCACATGAATCAAACCATTACATAGTTCAAGGGAATAAATGCAAAAATAAAAGCAAAGAATTTTGGGGCGGGGGGGGGGGGAGGGGGGGTTTAAATATTTCATTAACAAATCTTTTTGGTTTTTCCATTATAAGACTCGAAGACATTGATAACTGACTTAAAAGGAAAATATATAGACTCAAAGCAGAATAACGACATACTTGAAATGGACGAAAGGACAAACAGACTTGACGCAAGGAAAAAGTAAAATACAGACTCAACGACTGAACAATCAAGAACACAGACAAGCCTCAAATGTTATTCCGGTAGTTCTGGTGACTTTAGTTGGTCTTGGTGTGAGCCTGCTTGTAAGCTCTTCCTGAAGGAACTCTAGGTCGGCCATGACCTGGTGAGCGAAAGACAGCACTGAAGCAAAGAACATAGCTCGATTCATATTCTCACATTCATTACATTTCATGGAGTGTAGTCAGCTATTTCTTTGATTCTAAGCTTAATATCGCCCTTCTCCTGTAGCAAGCATCCAATCTGTTACTCCAAAACTTCCACTATTTGCATGGCCTCGTTGTTTTAGTTTTGCAAAATCAACACACTCTCTTCCAATTTGTTGATCAAGGCATATCAATGCTCCATCTCTATCCTGAAATCTTTCACTTATTGTCTCATTTTGTTTTCGAAAATGGCCAACACTTTCCTCAAGACCGCGACTTCTCTGTCATAACGTTTCTTCTCCTGGTGAGCTAACCTTATCTATTCTTCTCCATCTTCCCCAACTGGACCATCCTTGCCTAAGCTTTTGCCAAATCTTTCTCGGCCTTTGTCAGGTCGGCCGCATAGTCATGCACTTTTTGCCTCAAGTTTCTCATGATTTTTTAATCCCTTTCATTTCTTACCGGCGTCTCAGCGGCTATTCTTATTTCCCAGAGTTGGGATCGGAGTGCCTCGTTCTCACGGGTCAGACTTTTCTTTTCACCTTCAGCCTCTTGCGCTTGTAAATTATTCTCAAATTTGAGGTTTCTCAGCTTTTCTTCTAGGGTGTGGATGGTTTCTTGGTATACCTTTTCTTTTTCTCCCCATGCCAACCGTTCTCGGATTTTATCATCAAAATCCTGCACATGCGGCCTTTTGGCGGGCCTTTCGGGCTCAAGCTCTAACTCATCATCCACGCGAGAACTTTTCCCGAAACACATAAGATAAACTGGGTTTACCTCACCTCTCGCAGGATCTGGCACTTGGGTATCATCTTCCAAGTACTGACAGCCATTCCAAAATTGTTGGATTAAAGCCTCGGGGAGTGGAGCTTCTGGGTGTAGCTCGATGACTTGGACACTCAAGTCTTCATTCTCGTACACCACTTGGTATCTTCCAAACTGTCTTATAACTCTCTACGGTGCGTTCGGTTGGACACTTCTCAAACCCATAAACAACAAATACCTTTTCAAAGTCGACATGTGTATTACTTTCCTTACCGAGAGCCATCCCAAAGTCCTCTCAATTTGACTTGCGTTCAAAGATCTTAGGTGGGATATCCAGGCTTTCACCCTTTTTTGAGAGTTGTAATCTTTTGCTCTTTCCTCGTAACTCCTGATAAAGTTGTTCTTGCTCGAGCCATAACTCATGAATTTTGGGTTATGATGGAGATGCTCAATCAACCACATCTACAACAAAATATTGCGCCCTTCGAAGAATTTTGCCCAGAATTTACACAACGTCAATGTCCGATAAATTTCTGACAAAATAATCGGGGCAAGAGTGTAATGCTCTTTGGTAGTGAGAACCTGTGCAATTTTGGCTACGCGGATATCAATCGTCAGAACTTCATTTGGTAAGACCATAATTCCCAAAAACGCCACTATGAAAGAGAAGCGACAGTGAATTTGCCATGTCCTTGTTCTACTTGTTGTTTAGACCATTTTCATGCATTTCGTAACCATTTGAATGCCCAAACCTGGAGTACAGTAAATAAAAAGGAACAACATTCTTTGTCTACATTGTTTTTTCTGATTTGCTTACTAATATTTGAAAGATCAAAGAATCGATGCATAGAGAGAGTCCTTGGGAATATGAGTTGTTGGTGTCTCAAATTCCTGTCGAAACATGAATACCCAGCTATTTCTTCTAAGGTAGGAGTAAGCTCAAAATTCAAGAAACGGAAAACATTGTGAACGGGATCTTAGAAGGTTTCTAGGGCTTCAATCAAAGCGTCTCATGGTTTAACTTTCATGATATCTGTAACGGCGCCCAAATGCTTCGTTACCCAATCTTGACAATATTTCCCTAAGTCATACCACCACATCTGAAGCTGCAGTGGAGCCTGATCTACAACTGTTAATGGTGGGTTCTGGACAGTACTCATTTTGTACATGTGGATGGTTAGGGTTAGCATTAACACTAGTTCCAAAAGACAAACCAACATTTTTTTTCAAATCAATCTTTCAATTTTCTAAAGAAAACCAAAGGGAGAGTGACTATTTATGCAATATCAGCCCAAAGCAAAGGTGGCTATTTTGCAATAATGACCCCTTCGCACTTTCAAGGAAAGTTTTGAGGCCGGGGAAAGGCACTATGGCAAAAGTGATGCCCAATGACAGACACATCCGTTCTTGCGAGAATAGCTCTTCGACAATTTTAGAGATGTTCTAAGGCTATTCCGATAGAAACGGCTCAAGGTTGCAACCAAAGCTGAATCGACTTACTTATTTGACCAAAACACTAGACACATTTTATTTTTTTTTTAGTTATTTTATAAAAATGGGGCCGAACCCTATGAAAGTTGCCTACGTATCTCACATCCGCTGAGAATCAGACCTGCGTAGTTCGGTTAGTTTTGGCACAACAGGAAAAATATAACTTTTGAAAATATTGGCTCATTTTGAAATGACTTTTCTTTTTCTCTTTTTTTTCAAAATTTTGGCAGATGTTTCAGGAGTTTTCAAATACCGGGATTTTAGAAACCGGATAAATCTCATCTCTCCTACCTCTTACTTCTACTTTTTTCTCAAAATTCTATATTTATTCTAGCAGCTGGTCAACATGCAAACCAGATCAAACAAAATGCACAAATAGCACGTAGGATGCATTAGGATTGTCATTTATTTCTAGGTACACTTGTTCTAGACAGACCCAACCCATGTGTTGAATCCCCAAAGTCAAATGCACGTGATGCAAACATACGTTCCTACTAGGGATCCGACATGAGGCTATGTTATTCTAAGTTTAAAATCCCGAGGGTGTGTTTTAGATCTGGCTTACCCAAGCGGACAGCTCGAGCCGAGGTGGGGGTAATGTACCAGGAGCACGAAAGTATACCCGGCCTAGTTGCTGATCAAGCCTCGTTATATTTGGTCTGACCTCTAATAGAACAGTGGGCCACACGTACGTGCGCACCATAATTTTATAAGACTTGGAAAGGAGGAGTAAGAAGACAGTTTAATACAGTTCAAATAATATCAAAGCGGTAAATGAGCGACAATTAGCACATTAGGCCCACAAACACAATAATATCAACAATCAATAAAGCCAAGTATAGATCACATTAACAAGCTCAAATTCTGAACCCTGAACCAGAGATTCTGGGTTCGATCCTCATCAGAGTCGTCAGAGCTGTCACACCTCCTTTTTCCGAAGATAAGGAAATTTTCCAATTAAAGTAATATTATTCGAAATGGGATTATTTATTTAATTGGATTCACCACTTGGAATAGTTGTTATGGTGTCCCAAGTCACCAGTTTGTTTTAAAACCCCAAATCAAGGAAATTGACTCTGTTTTAAAGTCCGCGAAATACAAAAGACCGGGTAAGAAATTTTGTTAAACCAGGAGAAGGTATTAGGCATTCCGGGATTCCATGGGTTTAGCACAATCACTTTGATCGTACCTGGCTTAATTAATTATTTAAATACGTATTTTTAGAACCTATGCGTATTTTACCTTTTACCGCTTTTAGTTATGGCGGTATGGATTTATCTTTGAAACGGATCACATGTGTGTAAATTCATTTTATTTAGTGTGTTAAAATCACGTCACGTGTACGTATACACATTAAATCACGCTTTATAAATTATTAAGATGATTTGACCAAAGCCGCGCGAGCGCATACCTTGATTTATTTTGAGAATCATAACTATGTCACGCGAACTTGTGCATAATAACGATAATAGATTGTAAGCGTGCCTAAAGCTTACTACGGATATTCATGAATCGTCTAATTTCCTAGAGTTCAAGGTTGCATGTGTGAAGTTTAAGGGTTATGGAATTTATGTGGATATATGAGGGTCCATTGCTATAAAATAGCCAAGTCTTGAAATATTAAAACTTGTTTGAATCTTTGCTCACACTACGTGAAAAAGTACGGGTGGTGGCTGAATTAAAGAAAAAATTTGTTTGAAATGTTATGAGAGTATGAATGGTTTTTTTTCGTTTTAATGAAGAAAGAAGAAAAAAAAGACTTACATCATTAATTGATTTGATCATTTTATGGACCCAGTCATCATTTCTTAGATTATCAAAAAGGGTGAGGGTATTCAACCAATAATGTATGAGAGAAATAATTGGTGCTTTACTTATTTAGATCAGTGTCTTGATTTTAAATTAATTAAAGGATTATAGTTTGAGACTAGAAACAATTTACATATTAGCAAATTATGGGCTTGAAATAAAGCCCAAGACGTCTTCAATCTCTAAAAGAAAACACTAATTTTGCAGAAATTCTCAAAGGCAGACTAATTTTAGTCAACATTCTAATCACATTAATTCACGGTAATGTCTTTCATTTAAAACCAGCCTTGAATAAGGTAAAAATAAAAAAAATGGCAGCTGTTAACTTTGACAGAACAATGCAGTAAAAAGAACTCTTTATAAATAGCTATCACCAAGTGTATAGATTGCTAACATAAGACATCTGCTCAAATAATTTGAACTTAAGCAAATCTTATGAGGCTAGGAAAATAGTGTCATCTTGACCAACAAATACGACTATAAGCATGCAGAGTATAAAATAAGGAGCTGCTGAACATTTAACATTAAATTAGAGGCCAACACAGAAGAATACAGTAGCAGACTTATCATTTTACACACTATAAGGAAACTTGTATATCAATTTCAGGCCTAGATCTACTAATTCTAAGTAGAATAAGAAACTAGAAAAAAGAAGTAAAAAGAATAAAAAGCTTGAAAGAACATAAGAATTAAGAACTGAATATGACTGATTCCATCAATTTCACAATACTCATATATCCTCCACATAGGCATGCTTCATATCCAATTTATAGTCCAAGGTTCAAAAGAGGTACCTGATTGCAATGAATCAAAGAAAAATCAGAAAATAAATCTCTGAAAGTGCAGAATATCAACAGGAAAATAACTTCAATTCAACAGCAAAATCCCAGCAGCTCAACAAAGAAAAATACAGAAAACAAATGAAACAAAGGCAAGGCTAAACCTCTGTTTTTTATTTATTTATTTTATTTAAAAAATATGTATTTTTTAACTTCTTTGAGGTGAGAAGATGCATGAAAAAGAAATCAGAGATGAAAGAGGAGTCAATTTGTGTGTGAGATGAGGTAATATCTCTCTGAAAAATGCAGAATGAATAGTGTCTAAAAATGCAGAAATCCCTGTGGAGAAGAGAGTCAATCCTCTTCAAAATGCAGATCGGAATGTGTGTTATATGAGAGAATGAGAGATGGCGTAGGAGAATCTGTCAGCCCCTAAAAAAAGGGGGAAAATATCTTTTTAACAGATTTTGGACAGCTGTCCTATTCCAATTATTCTTTTCTTTCTCTTTACGCATTTTTACTTTCTGTATTTACTCTTCAATCCTAACACCTAGCAATTTAATTTTTTTTTATTGCAAATTAGCCACTCCTAGAAGCTTCCTAAATAACTAACTAAGATTCCCAAACCTTCATACCCTCTTAGCCCCCTTACGTTTCTATTCTTACAGATTTTGCTCCTAAAGCCAGCTTGAATTGGGCCTAATTCTGAGCCTTGTTCCTAGCCCAATCTACACTCCTAGGTCTAAAGCAAAAATTAATCAGATCTCACAAAGCTTGTGCATCACTAATTGAATTTTGGAATTCATTCAAAATCAGAATTTGATCTCTAATAGACTAGAAACTTAGAATTAACAGAGTTCAAAGGCGAAGACAAAATTAAACACACATAGGCATGCTCAGAAACTAATCAACAAAAAACAGCAAATTCAGACTAGATTAGAATCATCAAACCAAACCAACCTAAAATGTAATTAACCTAATTCAAAATTGTAATCAATTATCCAACAAAATATGCAAATCAGGTTTATTAACTAATGCGTAATCACACACAAAAAAAGCTAATTAACATTTCTGGCATCAATAACCAACTAAACTGTCATGAAGAGAAAGGAGAACGAGATGTACCTAGACGGAACTCGAATTGGAATGACAAGGTTTCAAGGGCTCTGATTGGTCAGCAACTGATTGACCAAAATCCGACGGCTTCGGAATGAACCAAAACCAACGTCAATCAATTGTTCTTGTTAAGAACAATCGATCGACGTAGGTTCTAGGTCAAAACGAGTTGAAATCGCCAAAGAAATCAGAAAAGAGGAAAAGATAGGTTTTCTGGAATTTAGATCTAAAAATCGGGGAACCCTAGGGTGTTTTGGAGGAAATTAAGAGGAAATATAGGATGAGGAGGAGGTGGGGATTGTCGGGCGAAGATTTGGGGGTGTTTGGAGTGGTGCCTCCACCGTGGGCGATTTCCGGCTACGGCTTTGGGCGGAGGATGAGAGAGAGGAGAAGAAGGTATCTAGGAAGGGTTTTGGGGGTAGGGGTTCTTGATTCAGACAGTTATAAGGGAATGGGGAATTGAGTTCCTGGCCGTTGGATCAACATTGAGGGACGGCTAAGATTTGATCTAATCAACCTAATCTAAAATGACGTCGTTTGGTTGTTGAAAAGGCTGGACCGATTTTGGAGTGGACTGGGGCGGGTATTTAGCAATTGGGCCGTTCAAATGTTGGCCCAGTCTGGTTTGAAACTCAAAACAGCCACTACAAAAGCGTTTGGCGACGGATTTTAGTGACAAGCCATATTCCGTAGCTAAATAACGACGGATTAACGACGAATTGTAATGTTTGTCGCCAAATAAGCTACAAAAGATTTAGTATCAAATATAGCAATGGATTAGCGATGAAATTTTATATCCGTCGCTAAAAAATAGGCGCTAAAAATTGGCGCCTTTATTTACCTACAAAATTAGCGACGAAAGTGGGGCGACAAACATTATTAAAATATAGCGACGAATTTAACGACAAAGTAACTTTGTCGTTGCGTTTATTTTACTTATCAAAACATTTCAAATTTAATTGCGACGGAAATTCCCTCGTTAGATTCGTAAAAATAATTTTGCCCAAGTTATTATCAGCAATAGAATTATTTCCGTAGCTATTTCCGTCGCTAGTTCTTTTTAAAATTAAAATTTATCTAGGGCACAAATCTACTTACAGACTTATGTTCTCTTTCTATCAAACTCACCCACTTTCTCTCATCTTCAATAATGTAAGATTCTTGCTTCCAATACAACAAATTGGGCGTGAATCTAAGGCTCATATACAATGGGAACATAGATATCCAATGGAGAATAGAAGAAATTTAGAAATTGGGCAAAAATTTTTGCTGTATAACTTTTGTGTTTGTTGACCCTCGTTCATTCCCGGGCATGTTTGCTGCTCCGCAAGATTTTCAGATGAAACCCTTATTTTTACAATTTTTGCACTTTGTCTACATCATTATTCTTATCTTTGTCCAGGTAAATTTTCTGTTATTTTGTTTTTGTTTTTCTTTCTTTCCATTTAATTATGTTGAGGAATTTTGATATGGTAATTCTTATTTGACCGATACCTTGATTTTCATACTTTTGGGTCAATAATAAATTCATATGACTTTAGGGTTTAGATTTCACTATTTTTTATTAGAGATTTACCCTAATAATAAATTGATATGATATGATATGTTCAAGAGTCAACATGGTTGTTGTTGGAGCCCACGCTGTCATGGCCAATGGTGGGGTTATTGCACCTATTGGAATGAACATGGTGGCTCTAGCAGCTCAAAGGCGTGCTGTTCCTTTTGTTGTTCTTGCAGGCACTCACAAGGTATTTTAGCTTCACTAAGGCACTGGTCTGAAGGGTCAGACCAATACCTTAGTGATAGGCCTTTGCAAAAGCATGGAGGAGGACTTGAGCACAACGAAACATATTATGGTTCCTGTTACGGTGCTGAAGGGTCAGATGATGAAGCCTATCGAAAGAAAGGTTGGGCATTGTCAAACCTAGATATTTTTGACCAGGTATGTTTCTATATTGGCAGGTATATTGTCAGTTGATCATCGAAGGAGTTACATGTCTTGTGTGGGTGTCTTTTCTCTCCAAATTATTCCCTGAATTTGAAGCCATTTTTCCTCTGTAAAAGCTTGACTACCGTGGCTTCTTTCTTTTGTGAAAATAGAAGATCTAAGAAGTTAACAGTATGGCTTGCTATGTTAAAGCCTTAAAGTATCTTAACTCTACCTCCTAAGTGTTTGATGAGTCTTGAATAAAGATCTGGTTTTCATTTTGAATCTTGTATCGAAGTTATGCAGCATAACATGGATGTGATAGAAGTGCTGTGAGCAATAAGGTCTCACAATCACAACAAACAAATGTGGACATGATCATTTGTGTATTTGTATGTTAAAGGAAATGAGCGTGATTAATCCAACTTTTTGCAGGCACTCACAAGGTTTTTTGGTACTGTCTCTTCGTGTCTATATTTTTATTAATGTAGTGTTTATGCTTTCCTGAGCCGATGGTCTATTGGAAACAACCTCTCTATCATCAAAAGGTATCATCACAAGGTAGGGGTAAGGTCTGTGACTTTGTGTACACACTATCCTCCCAAAGCTCACGGTGTGGGATAAGACTGTGTATGTTGTTGTTGTTGTTGTTGTTGTTGTAAGGCACTGGTCTCTACCTTCAGGAAATAAATATATTTTACTCATCCTAGTTTTATTTAAGAAATAAAGAGCTAATTCCATATAACAACAACAATTACACCTCAGTCCCAAAAACAAGTTAGGGTCGGCTATATGGATCCTCCCTTCATTCTTCTGTGTAGATTGTGTAAATATTGCAATCTTCCGTGTATTCCTTGTAGCATAGAATGTATTTTTGATGTTGCAGTATTAGGCCTCTGGTTTTGCCTTTGAATTTTGATGGATAAGAAGTACGTATTTGATTTAAATAGAACCTTACTTGGAAATAAGCATGAGAAGTACCTTCACTGGTCAAAGGCATCATCGGGAACATGAAATGCTATAATTATTAATTAGATTAAGGCAGAACGGAAATTAGTTGTCTTGCTTTGATTTTGTATCAATAAAAGGTCAAGAGCATTTCTTAGAAAAACTTTGAAGAGATCATTTCGGCAGTTGGAGTGTCCTAAGAAAGGGTTAATATTCACTATTTAATAGTGTTGCCTATGCAAAAGGATGCGAATGAGCAGATCAGTAAATGCAATTTTGTTGGAAAATTTTACTAAATATAGATAAACACTATGCTAAAAAGAATAGATAAATCAGAAATGACACTGCTTGACAAAGAGCGCTTCACGGACTTGCTTATAGAGGTTGGAGGTTGAACCTCAGCTTCGACTTTCTTTTTGGCAAATATTGTGTGAGCCTCTATTGTAAAAAAAATTGTGGTTAAAAAGAATTGAACCCTAGACCTTTTCTAGCTTAAGACTCCATTAAACCAATGTGCCAACACTCTTTCTTGTCTACAAAAGTGATAATAATTACTCAAAAGTTAAGAAAGAAAGAAAGATTTTGGAACTTGTGGTATAAAACAACCCATATATATATTTGTGTGGCTATAAATCATCTCATTAAGGATAAAATGGAAAGTTTATATTTAAATTATTTCTTAAGATAGAAAGATATAATTCTTTTTGGAATAGATTAAAAAAGAAAGTGCATCACATAAACTGGAACGACGAAGTATATATTTTCTTTGCTTATTTTCTAAGAAGATGTGGCATGGCTTATTTAAGAGTTTGAAAGACCATAGGACACTGCAATCTTGTTACACTCCTTGTAAACTTACAATCTGTGTTAGATTTTTCTGAGACAGTGGGAAGGAATAGGTTCTGGTAAGGTCATATCAAGTGGTAACAGGATTTCTTGCTACTGATGGATCGTGTTTGACAAGTTATAATGCTGATTTAGAAAGTTAAGAAGCACTGTAACATAAGGCACCTTATTGCTCTTGGATCCAACTGAGCCAATAAGAACCTTAGGCTTCTCTCCCTACTATCTTTGTCATTTTGCTGTTATTATCATCAGCTAGTAGAACGAAATAAGTTCTTATGTTTTTTAAGTTGTCTTGCTCTAAATACTTTGCATACATTGTAGTTAATTTTGGAGGTGGGAGTTGAGATTGGGAGCTTCAAAACCAGTTTGGAGACTTCTCTGCGATCAAAAGCTAGCTATGTCACTAATAAGGTTTGGACTGTCTTTAATTTACATGGAAGTTCAAGAAATAAATTAAAATATTCTTTCCAGGTGCTTCCTTAAAATAACAAGATTTTGAAGGTGGGAACTTGTTTAGTTTTTAGTTTCTCTGTTCTACTTAAGTTGCTTCATTTTTTCCATGTTATTTTTAAATATCATTTTATACGTCTTTTTGCCAATCTTTTTAATTGAATATATTTAGTATAGGCTATTAAAAAGGGTCGAGATCCAACACCAAGTGAGATACATTTGCACATCCATACACATGGTAATGATGAAAATCATTTGATGGTGAGAAATCCCGAATCGTACATCTAAGTCAACTTTTTAAATAATTTTATTGATTTTACTTTCATATCTTTTTTTCATTTTGTAAATTGAATACTCAATATTCTTTAATGTTTCAATTTCACTAATTATTAACTCTTCTACCTGAAAAATATGAGGAGATATTAAAGCAACAAATACATAGTCAATCTGATATTGATCAGTGTAAAACATATTACGAAGTTGCAGGAGAAGATAAGAAAAGAAGAGTATATGGTCTTGGATCTCAAGAAAAATACTACTATGGGCCGAATCTTTATGACTCTTTTGGATCTGATGCAACATCCTCAGCAACACCTTTAAATGCTCAATCAGCACCGATAGGGAATATGAATGAGTTAATGACACGATTGATTCCTGTACTGACTGATCATATAATTCCTGTAATCGTTGAGTGGGTATGCGAATTAGTTTCTTTATCCTCGCAACAGCCCAATATTGATCCTACCAATCACCCATCTGACGTGGCACCTATAGTTCCTACCTCTTATGTTGCTGCTAATATTGATGAGGTTCATGTAATGGGTTCTGACGATGACCATGACTCTCCAGCCTTGCATAGTTAGCCTATTTTCTTTAAACTTTATTGTAGGTGCTTGTGGATATTTTGTACTTAACGATACAATTATATGTATTATGCTATATATTTTGGACCTTATTGAATGTTAATTTATATTAATATCAGTCACTTTTAATTAAGTGTATTTAATAACATTTATGTAATATGCTTGAACAGGGTACATTTAAAATAATAAATAAATAAACAAATTTAAAAATTAACGACAAATATTTTTCGTAGCTAAAATTAATGCATTAAATTAAATATTGCGACGGATTGGTGACAAACGGTTTTCATTGCTAAAACCAAGAAGAACTAGCGACGGATTATTTCGTTGCTAATAAGAACAAACGATGAATTTTGTTATGAATTGTAGCGACAAAATTAGTCAAAATAGCGATGAAACCAAGCAAAATAGCAACAGATTTTTCGGTCGCTAAACTTGGCTACGGATATATTATGTCGCTAATCTGTCGCTAGCTCTGCTACAGTTTTGTATTTTTCGTCGCTATGAGCTTAGCTACGAGCATTTTAGCGACCAACTTGAATCCGTCGCTAAACTGTATTAGCGACGGAAATAACATGTTTAACGACGGAATACGTCAGCCGCTAAATGCTGTTTTTTTTTTTGTAGTGAGCCCCTTCTACTTTCTTTTTCTCTTTCATTTTTAACCACTAATTAACTACTCCCTCTGATCCACAATAAGGGACCAATTTGCTTTTTTATTTTGGTCCGAAATAAGTATCCATTTATATAATTAAAAAAAAATTCAATTTGTTTTTCCAAAATTACCCTTATGTACTTATCCCTAAAAAGTCATTTACTCCTTACATTTTAGAAGAAAAGTAAGTGCTATTATCACTATGATGCAACATTAATAAAGGGTAGTTTAGTCATGCTAACTATTTTCGTCTTGAATTTAGTATGTACCGGAGGGAGTAACATAATATGTAAAACTTAAATTGCAAAATCAACTTATTCACTACCTTATCTAACAATTAATTAAGCTATGAATTACCAAAATAACTAATGTACTACTCCCTCCGTTTCAATTTATGTGAACCAGCTTGCCTGGACACGGAGTTTAATAAAAAATAAAGACTTTTAAAATTTGTGGTCCTAAACAAGTGAAAAAGGGGCCCAGAGTATTTGTGTGGTTATAAAAGCTTCTCATTAAGGGTAGAATGGTAAGTTTAAGCTAAATTGTTACCAAATTTAGAAAGGGGTCATTTTTTTTGGAACGGACCAAAAAGGAAATAGGTTCACATAAACTGAAACAGAGGGAGTATTATTTTTTGTGATTTTGTATTTAGTAATGCAATTAACATGTGATTTAAGATCTAAAAATGCAAAGAATAAAATATAAAATATTTTCTTGATTTGCAATGGTACTAAATATGCTAAAAATGCAAATAAATGCCAAACAAATAAAATAAAAATAAAGAAAAATCCTAAAATTCCATAAAGGCAATTAACACTATCTTAAAGTATTTTTAGGAGTATTTTAGGCATGGAACAAAAATTATGTGCTCATATTCTAGAAATAGAGGAAGTGTTGATTATTTGGTGGTTCACTTGCTTGACCAACTACCACTTTGAAATGCAGGCGGCAAATTTTGGTAGAACTCACAGGTTGTTGACTTTTGTAATACATGAAATTGGCTTAACCACCTTGCCTTTAGACTTTAGTAACTCATGCTTTTTATGATTGGATTTTGCGAGCTGTTCCAACCACTGCTGGATGTGATTTCAAGAGCCGACGAGAATGAATACCACACAGAAGAGTCAAGACCAGACTCCCTAATCGAATGTTTAATCGATCCATTCCGGATCGACCGAATTGGTATAGAAGTTGTAACATGGGAAAACCACGAAAAACAGGGCCTTCTTACATACTTCTTAAAGGGGGAGAGCGCCAGGAGAACATCGAAACACCATCAGTTTGGAGCGCAAGGCCAACAAAGCTTGCTGCAGAGGAGATAAGAAAGGCTCAGTAGAAGGGATCTGGTAACTGTTATGAATGTAGAGGAGGGGGGAATTTTTCTCGTTACTGTTCCAATGTTCAGACGGACGAATGCTGCTGAAGAGTACAGAATAAACCAGCTGAAGATGGAAGAGCGAATGTTGTCGATCCTAGAGCCCGGAAAGCTCTAAAGGTAGTGGAGTATAATATATATTTGGACTGCCTTCTTCTAACAATTAGATTGTCTATATAGGTCAATATTCCTCTATATATTTTTCTCCCTAACACAATTATATATTGTAACAAAAGGGATTTTCCTCCTAAAAATGATATATATCGCAGTTCAAATTTTCAAGGGCATAACATTTCAGCTGTAAACGGGTAATAATTCATGCAGGCAAATCAAAGTACAAACAAATGGTTGTATATTAGTTTATAGCCACCATCTAAAGTTCTACCTCTATTACACAATCTATTTACACTCACAGGCACTCACCCTGTACATTTGAATTGAAACAATTAAGTATTAAGCTCAAATACCACAAGCATAGTGCAGACACTCATTCCTTTTTCAACTCCCACTCTAAATATTAGTAAAACAACATACCAGATAGGTATTTAACTTCAGCTGCTCGTCAAAACGAGAACACGCCTAAGCCATTTCACTTGCTGTGAGACTCCCAACATACTAAGAAGCATGACCAGTAATATAAAGGCAACCAGAAATATAGGCATCACGTATTGCTTCATCGTTTTAACTGAAAACATGTTTCTCAGCCATCTTCCTGAACTAGTTATGCTCACTCCGATTTTATTCTTTTTGGTAGCTTCATACATTCTGGATCCCTCTACTGGACACACCACTACTTTTTCCCTTACTAGTCTGAGTCTTCGATTAGCGGTGCCCTGGAAAGGAGCCACACCGGACATCGCAGCTCGAGCTTCATGAGTTGATATCGAGGATTCAGGCCTACTGGGAACCATGGAAATAGGTTGGGCATTCAACGAAGATTCGTCTAGCTTAATGATATCATCTTTCATTATATCAGCAAACCAGTCCTCCTCGCCATCACAGTCCTGGAATTCCACACAGCTGTATATTAGGACCCAAAAAAAGAAATGATTGGATTTCAAGCATATGCCATTAGGCTCAGAGGCGGATTCAGGATTTAAATTTTATGGGTTCAACCTTTAAGATTTTTAGCATTCAACATATTATATTGTTGAAGTTATGGGTTCATATCAACTATTTTTACAATTTCGGCGATTTTTTACACACAAATTTATATTCCACAACGAAAGTACTGGGTTCAGATGAACCCGACACCAAAGAGAGAGCTGGATGCGCCCCTGATTAGGCTTAGTGAAGAATAGAGATGATCCCAAAAGAAAGACAAAGTTGTGCTTTCATCTAATCTCTCTATTTTCTGAAAGAAACTATGTTAATTATTATGGAAAAGGTTAAGATCACAGAAAGTGACACATTAATAAAAGAGCAACAGAAAATGGCCGTAAAACCAAAACCTTGAAGTGGCCAGAGGAATCGTGCTGAGAGAACTCTTTAGTTGGTTTATCAGATTCTGATCCAGAGTCAATCTGCTCAACCGAATGGGAATAAAAACTGCTACTCCCTTCCTTTGAACAACAGCAATCCCCTACAGTGACCAATTCCAAGCTGCCCAATTGTCCTGCTCCAGACTGAGCGGTTGCAGTAGCGGTAGCAGCCAGTTGATTCCTTTGATTTCTTGGGGTGTCATTCAAATGAAACTCACTATTCTTCCGGAGGCGGCAGACAACCATAGAATCCTGTATAACACATCAGACCAAACACTCAAAGCATTTTATTGATGCAGAGGATCGACATATTTTCAGTAAGTGGTTTATTGCAGCAAACAAACAATAAGTGGTTTATTGCAGCAAACAAACTATCTCATTGAGCAAAACAAGGCAACATACAATATGTGCAATAAAAATCTCCAGAGTGCGGAAAGTGGTAACATAATTGAATTTCGGAACCTGTCAAGTCCTGTTGAAGGCTTCTGCAATGGGATGAATTAGATTGAATCAAGAAAGAACAATTATGGCATAGACATCCCACCAAGTCTTACAGTTAACAGTTAAATAGAAGTAGCTCGAAGTGAATTTTCTATCTTGAATCATATCATCACTCAAACATCACATAATACAGTTGAACATTCCAGGTAAATATATTTATATTTGTTTATTTAAGTTCTAAACAGTATGCAAAATGAATGTGACTATTGATATATCAACTTAAACAAATTGCTGTTTCCTGTTTCTTCCTTCATATCGGACATTATAGCATCTATATGATGGCCTACCACAAATAAAACTATTGGTTTCTCCAAGTTTCTTTTCAGTTGCTACAGTCAGTAAGAGCAGGTTATAGAGCATTCTTGAGTAACCACTATATTGACAACACATTCCTTCTTTTTTCTCACTTCTGATAAACTATAATTGAGCAAACCATTCAGCACCAAATAACAAAAGAAACTATTGATGCTAAAATTTAGGAAGACATGTATTAAAGAATCCATAAGAATGACATTTTCTACTCAAGGAACAAACAGCTAACAGTAGGTAGGTGAATTTGCCGTTTTAGCTGAAAAGGTTGGAAGTTCATCATGAGGTTGGTGGGTCAGAGCTCTCAAGTACCTGATAATTAGTGTTTCCGCTCATGCAATATTCATGCATTATCCAATGTGTCCTCTGTCCTTTAGGTGCTCGACCAGTGTGGAACACCAGAGTTCTCTTTGTGCCAATGAGATTCGAACCAGATTTCACATTACGTTCTTTTCCTGTGGCCTTCCAGTAACCAGATTCAGTTGCCCTTTTACTTTGCGACCCGTTTGGATACTTCCTTCCACGAGGAGAAAAGAAGAACCATTCATTATCTGATTGAATGACGGATTTTGCTGGTAACATGAAAAATAGGGATTAATCAATTAATAGAACAAGCACGTTGTATGAGTTACAACTCAGAGAGTAACTAGCAAAGAGAGTCAAATGAATATCTTTTGGGGCTGAAGCTGCCTGAAGGTGGTAACATAAAGTATGTTTTTCATAATTCCCGGGTGCCTTTCTAAAACGGAGGACAAAATCAGCAAGATAATAACTGCAATAATCTTATACTCTACGCTGTATGGTGATGACCCATATTATGATCCCCAGCTTTGCATATCCGAACCATCAAAATATCAAGGCATATGGCCAATGCCAACGTAAGGTTGATGGAACACGAGACAAAAATATGTCATGCCTCCATATTGGGACAGATGGTAGACATCTAATCACCTTTTAAAATTAAGCATATAACTGTAGAAGCAAATAAAAACATATTCAGAAATGATAAATTTATAGGTTCTAGAAAGTATTTCAAGAAAACTCAGGTCAAAGCAAAACTCATTTGGTTCTAGAATTAGTGAGCTCATTTTTCCTTCCTTCAAGGGTGCAAACAATAATTAATGAGACCAAAATTTAAAGGATAAATATGACCAAAAGTGCAGAGGAGGGGCAGTCAAAGCCTTAAATAATCTCTGACTACGAATAAAGAGTGTAAAAAGCCAATAGTTACTCTTTACCGTTTGACCAAGATATTAATCATTCACAGAAGTAATTCATGAAGAAAACCATGCAAAACAGTGATTAGATCCCACTGGCAATCGCTTCCTCTGCAAGCAATAAAAATTCAAAATCTGAGTATTGGAAGGCCAATAGTGCCCAGACAAAGAGACTGCCAAGATTCTAGATTTCAACTTATTTCTAAATTGGCCATAGACCTAAGTGGTAATACATCTAAATATGTACTACTTTTTTCATGGCCTTATTTCTAACTTGACCAGATGTATGCCGGTTAACCTATTTTCTCTCACAGTTGAAGATCCAACCCTCAGTGCCATCTGAGCTTTATTCTCCACTTACTGCAGTAAAATAGAGAGGAGGCATATAAATGACCTTATTTTCTGTATAACTTATTAATTTCCAATGTTTTGGAAAAAGAGAGAAGTAACAAGCAGAAGAAGTCATCCTTACCAACTCAAAAGAGGGTAAAAGTTCATGACACATTCTCCTCTGCTACTAGAAGTAGGGATTTTTTTTACGGCACCCTCTACCACTAATTATGACGTAGGCTCAATTGGGCCGATCTTAGGCGGGCACCCGTCTAAAGTGCAATGGAGGTCACCAGCCTAGGCCATGGGCCTTCTTGATTGCCCATTGAACCCGTCCAGGTAAGTATACTAGGACTAGGGATGACCAAGATTCATATCCTTAAGATTCACCAATCTCTCTTACTCTTTGGAACTGTGGAAATCAGTTTCCAAATGTCATTTTTCTTCATTACAAATCCAGCCGATTTAAATATGATGATATTACAAATCAAGTCTTCGGTATAAGTCTGTCTATTGACTTCATTTGTATACGATAATTATCATTCCATTGTCTTCATTAAGTGTGAAACTTTAGTGGATCTCCTCTCGTAGAACTTACTCAGCTGTTTTAGACAGCAGCTCACTTCTCCTAAAATAGCTTTCACATTGAATCACTAATAGATAATCCTAAAACCATACATGTTTTGAAGGGAATTATTTTTATCTTTTGTTAAGTATAGCTGTCTGAGAAATCCTTAATTGTGGGATAGAACAATACTGTAAAATGGCATAGGTCTTACAGTGGACTTGCTATACTTCGAAGGAGACAAGTCCATTCTTTTCTTCTTCTTTACTTCCTTGGCACTGCATTTTAATAAAATCCTCTACCAATATCTTCAAGAAATAAATCTACTTAGTTCAGATTTCTAACCCTTATGACATGACTTTATACAAAAGCACTCTTAACATGATTGCTTTTATGATAAAAGAAAAGGAGATTCTTCCCTTTTTTCCTTAGAGATTCTTCACTTTCAATCACGAATATAGCATAATCAACATAAGCAGGGGCGAAGGTACAGTGTAGCAAGGGTGGTCAACTGACCACCCTTCGTCGAAAAATAATACCGTGTTTATAAGTAAAATATTAGAATTTATATATATGTAATACATATTGAACACCCTTGTAACAATGAAGAGGCATAGCCCAGTGACAAAGGGTGGTCAAAACGCCTTAGAGGCGCAAGTTCGGACTCCTCGCTCCACAATTTTTGTTGTAGTACAATTCTTTTTAAAGACAACTAGATAAGCAGACTAAACGACGTCGTTTTCGTTGTTTGACTTGCTTTATCATATAAAAATCAGGAATAAACAAATCTGTATAAAACAAAAATTAGGAATAAACAAATCTAATCCCTAAAAGTCAAAATCGATCCATCCCTAATTCCTCATTCCTCACGGCTCACACAAACAAAAAGGAAAAAACCTAGGTCAATTTTGGTCTCCATCTTCTTTGATTTCTCTGCCAACGAACTTTTGCGTTTGAAAGTTCTTGCTGCTCTCCGTCTTCGCCGGTGTTACTCCGACTGTCCAAATACTCCATTCCGCCATTGAACTGGTTCGAACTTCGAATCTCGTCTTTCTTTTCCTTTTTTGCTTCAAAGTTTCAGTTGTTTTAAATTTCTCTAATTTTTTATATGATAAATATTTTTGGGACAGTACACTGTGCGTAACTAGTTAACATTTATGTATATTGCTTGTTGTAAGTTCAAACACAAACTGTTGATGTTCCTTTTGTTTATTTAATTGTTGAGGAGTAATATGTTTTAACTACTTTATACATTCAGGGAATTGAAGTTGCAATGAACTTGTTGAAATTTTACAACAAAGTACCAAAAATAACTTCGGCTTCTCAAAATCAATCTAACAGAGCAGAAAATGCCGATCAATCAGATTTTCCCTCGCATTCTTCTCTAAGACAATAAATTGATACAATTGCTCCACAGCCCGATCCAGCTGAAAGAACTCCAATATTGGAGTATCATCCAAACCATCGCGATGAAATAGGGAGGGCATACATTCAAAGTGGTCCTTGCCAACCTCGGTATCATGACTTCCCTCAATTTGACTTTTCTGGATTTAAGCGTCGTTTTAATCCTATATGGTTTGATGAATTTAATTGGTTGGAGTATAGTGCAAGTACCGATGCTGCATATTGTTTACCTTGTTATTTATTTAAGGGAGAAAGTATTCATCAAGGTGGTGGTAATGTTTGTAAAGGGTTTAGGAATTGTATCCTGATGACTTTGATGAATTTAGGATGAATGCTCTTGAGAATTAGCTTGCGAGTTATATTATTGATGTTCGTGATTTTGATGAAAGGTTCTCCGATCTAAATGGGCTTTCTGATCTTTCAAAAAGATTAGTTAAGACAAAGAAGCATTCAGTTTATCCTCTTGTATTCCTCTTAGTGAAACTTGCGTTTCTTCTGCCTGTTGCCACTGCAACCGTTGAAAGAGCTTTATCAGCAATGAAGTTTATCAAAAATGACTTTGCGGAATCGATTGGATGATGACTTTTTAGGCGGTTGCATAGTGCCTTATGTAGAAAGAGAAGTATTTAGTACTGTTTCTAATGAGTCTATTATAAAAACATTTCAAGAGATGAAGCCTCGTCGAGTACAATTGTAATAAGTAGAATCTCTTTTCTACGCTTCTTTATATTAGTTTGGATTTATCCAACTGTTTGTACTATTACCTGTATTTTTATAATTTAGCTCGATATCACGTTGTTTGATTTAAATTTTTCGGTGCACCTACTTGTTGAGAATTTATTTTTCTTGTTCAAGTTTGAACACACTTGAAAATTTTTCTAGCTTCGCCACTGAACATAAGAGTCGAAGAAGTTGACACGTGGAAAAAAATATCATTAATAGATTATCCTAGAGGAGGTTATTCCTTTCTTTTGTCTTTTGCGGTAGATGTGCTTTCATATTTGTTTCGTCAATGTAAGCATGGGAGAAGCCACCTTTAGCATCGCTGAAAAATTACGCTGTGTATATAAATAAAATATTGATTTTAGATATATAAAACCTATATTGAACCCTCTTTGTCAGAATTTTTTTCTACTTCTTTCGAGTTTGAACACCCTTGGAAACATTTCTGGCTTCACCAGAGGATGTAAGGATAAAACACCTTTGGACTCAAGGAATATATGAGCATCAAGATCCTCTATTCTAAGGTACTCAAAACAAGGAAAAAAGGAGCAGTCTAGTTAGGGGAAAAAGAGAATCTGATATGAATATACTGTGGAAACAATCACATTAGTAGAAAAAGAAAGGAAAAATGGAAACACACACACATATATCATGTGCTAATACTAAAAAAGGAGGTACGTACCTGGTAAATCCCAAGGTTCATGTTTCCAAATCTCAACCTCAGAAATAACTTCAACACACTTATCAGACCCCTCAAGTTTCTTTTTCAAGTAATATGATATGAGTTCTTCGTCCGTTGGTGAAAACCTGAAACCAGGAAACATTGATGACGCTGTTGCTATTGAAATTTCCACATTATTATTTCTGGGTGTTGTACCGTTCTCATTTCTTGAACCAGCTGATACATGCCCATCCACCATAATTACTCAATACAATAAAAAAAGCTCAAAACTTTACACCACCTTTCTTCTATTTAATTTTCCTCTCTTTGTAATTATACGCAAAAAGGGTGTTGGAATCTCTGAGGAAAAAGAAGAGAATCAATGAAAAAGGAAGCAAACGGTGGCTTCCTTAGCTTGTAGGTCTGTACATGCTTGGTTTTGAGTCAGCTGCTTTTCTTTTGTGGGAAAGGAGCACGGGAGATTCACGTGGCAACGGAACACGTGTCTCTGCTTTACGTAATAGAAAGTTGCATGCATGGCCCCATGTTCTGATGACGTGGACGCCATACTGCACACCCCTTTTTTTACTAGTCTATATATATATATTAAAAGAATAAAGTTACTATAAATAATTAGCATTGTGGTCAAGCCAAGTAGCATAATTTAAATAAATTTAGACAAATCTAATCTATATATATATATATATTAAAGGAATAAAGTTACCATAAATAATTAATATTGTGGTTAAGCCAAGTGACATAATCTAAATAGATTTAGACAAACTTATAAGGATTAAGATAAATTAGATTTGATCAAATTTAGTTTATGGAGGAAATCAATTTAGATTGACTCATAATTTTATACTAAATAGATTTTGAAAGCTTTCCAAAAATAAAAATTCCTATTTAATAATTATTTACGATCAATATGATTAATTTTATTTTATTTCACAATTTTTAATTTTTGGAAACATTATGTAGAGAAAGAAAGTGATAGTGAAATACTACTATAACAATCTATCTCTCTCTCTCTCTCTCTCTCTCTCTCTCTCTCTCTCTCTCTCATATATATATATATATATATATATATATATATATATATATATATATATATATATATATATATATATATATTAAAGGAATAAAGTTACCATAAATAATTAGCATTGTGATTAAGCCAAGTGGCATATTCTAAATAGATTTAGACAAATCTTATATATATATATATATATATTAAAGGAATAAAATTACCATAAATAATTAGCATTTTGATTAAGCCAAGTGGCATATTCTAAATAGATTTAGACAAATCTAATAAGGATTAAGATAAATTAGATTTGATTAAATTTAATTTATGGAGGAAATCAATTTAGATTGAATCAAAATTTTATACTAAATAGATTTTGAAAGCTTTCCAAAAATAAAAATTCCTATTAAATAATTATTTACGATCAACATGATTGATTTTATTTTATTTCACAATTTTTAAATTTTGGAAACATTATGTAGAGAAAGAAAGTGATAGTGAAATACTACTATAACAATTAAATATAATGTGTTCAAACAATTAAGAAAATATTTTTTACAATTTATATTTGAATTGAGTGCAGTAGTTTAAGTTAAAAAGCATAACATAATTTTTTGTAAAATGCGGTTCAATTTTAAAAATAGAAGGATATGCATATTTGAATTTGGGTTGATATATATATAATTTTTAATTTTTATATGTATTATATTAGAATGGGTGTGATAGAAATGGATACTAAATTCAAACAAACAAAATGAAAAGCAACGACAATGTAATAATATTAAATTTTGAATAATATAATAGAAAAAATAAGGTTCAAATAAAGAAAAAATAAAGGTAAAACTTATTTAAATTGCGATGAGAAAGCTTTTTTCCCTTTTATGATAAAAAAAGGTCGCAATGTGGATAAGGCCACATAACTCAAGTCTATTAGATAACATAAAAATTAAAAATATACAATAATACAAATAAGTTAGAGATAATGTGAGAATATTTATAAATATTAGGTTTAAAATAATAATAAAGTAAATATAAAATACTTAAAAATATGACTAATAAATTTAAATAATTAAAAAAATTGAGAAATACTTTTAATAAAATAAATATATATTTCAAGATTAAAAAATTTGCATATCTCTATATATTACATCAAAGGATAGTAGTGGATAATGATATTAAATAAAGTGACAAGTTAATGAATAGTCACATAGAACCTAATAATACTATATATTAGATAACATAATAATAATCTATATATATTAAAGGAATAAAGTTACCATAAATAATTAGCATTGTGGTTAAGTCAAGTGGCATATTCTAAATAGATTTAGTCAAATCTAATAATCTATATCTAATCTGATCTACTATACTAAAACAACGCAGATCACTTTACTATTTGACAGCAAAATAAAATGCAAGTATACCAAAATCAAGGGGTTGGGTTGTTAGTTTTTACAATATAGAAAAATATAAGTTGTCCACAATGAGAAATAATTTCATGTCCTGCTTTTTAAATAATATTTAATAATTATAGATAATTTTAATCTAAAAAGTTTATATTTTAAGATTATTTGCATATAATTCAAATAACTCAAATTATAATTTCATACGGTTTGTTGTCCGCGCATCGCGCGGATACTAATACTAGTTGTACAAACAGTAAAAACTGAAAATAATAAATAGTCTAACAGATATGGTGTTGAACTCAAATTGATTGGATAGCCATGCGGAGATAAATAATAATATTTAATTAGACAAGTATATTTTATAGTTACATGAATTTTACTGTTATGGAGTGCAAACATATAATATAAATATATATTTCACATAATATTTCATTGTAGATATTGCTCTTGAAGTTGTTCCATTTTGATGCTTAGCACAGTGATCCATGCAACATATATATACATATAAAGAATTGTAAATTTTTTGTGAACAATTAAATAAGAAGTGTCTGAAAATAATAAAAACATAAAAAGAAAAATCAATATAGTTATGCAAAATGATACAAGAATTACTTTAAAATATTAATTGCACCGTAACTTGGGAGATTATACTTGAACCCAATAAAACAAAAAATAAAAACTAACATATGAGTAATATTAATAAACTTTTGTGACGGGACAATATATCTATTTTACTTCTTGTATACAGGAAAATTAAGTAAAATGGATTACCAAAAAGTAAATGGATTGACAAGTTTTATTGTTAATAATTGGCTTTTCTATTGCAAGAGCTCTTCTCTTCTTCTTCTTCATCTTCTTTAACTTGGTCATTGGCATCCTTCTCTTTAGTTGGCTTATAATCGATAAGGTGTAATGACCCAAAAGGTCATCTTATGTTATAGAATTTGATTATGTGTTCCGAAGCCTTTTAAATCTCATTTTTACCTTTCTCGATTTGCGTGCACCGGACATATTTCCGAAAAGCTTTTATGTTGAAAGTTGATGAAAATAATAATTTTTGCTTTAAAAGTTGATTTAGTTGACTTCGGTCAACGTTTTGAGTAAACGAACTTGGACTCATGTTTTGACAGTCCCAGTGAGTCCATATCAAAATATGGGACCTGGGCGTATGCCCGAAATCGAATTCCGAGGTCCCTAGCTCGAGATATTAATTTTATGAAAATTGAAAGTTTGGAAATTAAATGGTTTTAAGAATTTGGTTAATGTTTGATTTCATTGGTATCGGGTTTGTATTTTGGTTCCGGAGCTCGGTACAAATTCATTATGATATTTAAGACTTATCTGTGAAATTTGGTGAGAAACGAAGTTGTTTTGACATGATTCGGACGTCCGGTTGTGAAAATAGAGGTTTTAAACTTTCTTAAAAATTTCATTCAATTTGGCGCTAAATTCGTAGTTGTCGCGCCTCCTTTTTCTCGCGAAATCGGGTTTCGACATTTTTGGGACAACTCCGTTTTTGAGAGTGTAGGGAATTGGAATTGAAAGAGTCGCCACCTAACGGATTAAGGCACGTTAGGGCACCTAGAGCAAATAACTCATATAACCAGTTTACATTACTAGAGATCGGGTAAGGGCTCGAAATTATCTTTAGGGGAAGGTGTTAGGCACCCCTCGAGGTCCACAATGGTGGGTCCCGGCCAAACTTGAACTATGAATTAGTCTAATAAGAAGCGAGGGATTATTTAATACGGATGGGGGGTCCTAAGTTTTTTAGCCTAAAAGCTCACCCCGTGCAACATAAATAATACTTCGTAACTCCTTCGAGTCGGGGTGTTACTCATATTATTCAGCGGGCACAGACTATCATCTCTTGCTACCCGATTACTATCTTTAAGTTGTTACCTAATGTGCACTAGTTGATTCTAAACCGTACCCTATGCGTGCACTACCTGTCCCATACTTATGGTCCTGGAGGCGTTGGGACCTCTATCTTGGATAGTTCTATACTCAACTTAGGCTGCTCAAAATGTGAAATCTAGGCGACAAACAAAACAAATAGGACTTTCAGATAATGGACAAGTATGGGCTCACATTGACCTCCACACATGGGCAACAAAAGCACGCAATTGAATCAACAAACTTTATTAACTTTGGAATTCTATAGGCAGGATATCTACGTGAGAAGAAAAAAACATAGTATAAAGGCAGTTTTATTAAGGCCAGCATTAAGACCTATTTGTTTGCCTACTGATTTTATTCAGCGTGAACCTGGGCACTTCAGGCAGTAATATGTCACAATTATAAACCCAGAATCATTATTAAGTTCTACAGATACGTTGCCTAAGTGATTGACAATAGCGGTTGAATTCAGAATCGATCAACAGGATTCTATAGGCATGATTTCTACAAGCTTATTAATTACAAACCTATAAAGATGGTTTCTGGGTGTAGCACTGATTTTAACTTGTAAAGATAGATTTTTATTTCCTATAGGCATGCTTTCTAATTGCTTAATTGACTTAAATCTTGTAGGCATGATTTCTAAATTTGAAATTAATTTTTTAATCTTATAGGCATGATATCTATTAGCTGTGCACGGGCAGAAATTAAACAAATTGCCAAGAAGGATAGTTAGCTCAAATAACAAGGTTCTATAGGCATGATTACTAATGCACATTTGTTGAAAACATGTATAGGTCCTATGAACAGGATTTCTAATGTACAGAATTGAACGGAAGTCTTATAATCAGGATCTCAAGTATGCAAATGTAAAATACAGAATCAAGATGATCATGAAAGTCCTATAGGCAGGATTTCCAAACACAATATAGTACTCACACAATTCAATCAGCATAATTAAATCCTATCGGCAGGATTTCTACCCAATTTTAACAAAAGATATAAGAAAAACCCCACAACTTTACTAAATACCCCCAAATCTGTTATTACATACTCCCTCCGTTTCATATTAGATGAGGTACTTTCCTTTTTAGTCCGTTCCAAACCAAATGACATATTTCTAAATTTGGAAATATAATTCAAATTTAAACTCTTCATTTTACCAATTTACCCTTAATGAGAAACTTTTATAGCCACACAAATATCATGGCCCCACAAACCTTTTACCCCTTATACTTTTAAGACCACAAGTTTCAAAAGTCTTCTTTTTTCTTAAACTCTGCGCCGATTCAAACTACATCATTAATATGAAACGGGAGGAGTAGTTATTACAGACCAGAATAGCCGAATGAATTACATAATGGTAATAGTTACACTATAGGGAGCCTTCATAGGCCCAAATAAACGTGGGAACCAGGTCTTCCCATATAACAACTTTGAAGGATATCAGTGATTCATCCACAACACATTAGAACCAGGCTTCCGGTGTGTCAAAGTTTTCAAAGGCCTCAGGGACCCCGAGCAATGCTCATACCAGAACCACACATTTAGAAAAGAGTTCATAAAATATTGGAAAACCAGCCCCCTAGTGTGTTAGAATTCAAAGGAGTCTCAAGGACCCAGGGCAATGCTCACACCGGGGTAGTTGAGAACCTAAGGGACTAAGAGTATATAAAGAGAGAAGGGCTAGGTTTTTAAAAGATAGTTGGATTTCAGAATAAATAGGATTCAGAACATAGAATTGCAGACAGAACTGCACCAGGGAAACATACAGAACTCATGCTTAAACACATAGTTCAAATAAGTTGAAGTCTAGTTAAGCTAAATACTCATGCTGGTATTCAAAATAGTTATGGTTTAATCACAGCAACAATTTGGCAGAAACAATTGAGTTAAATAAACATGACATATGAATTAAGCAACAAGCTAACTGATTACATGTTTGTAATATGCAAAGTTCAAAATAGGTGCAGAATTAACGACAATGCATGAAATAGAGTGAACCTTAGGCTAACTCATGAGAAGATTCACATTATTCGAAACCAATTAGTTCTAGGTTAACAGTGTTACTAAATGGAATCACACAATCCTGTGAAGGATAGAATCATGCTGAGAATTGAAACAGGCTAGTCAAGCAAAGCATAGAGAATGAAATTTGCAAAGTTTAGGGCATATCAGTTAAGTGAGAAAACAAGTAAGTATACCATATCAATGAGGTTCCAGAATAATTTTGGCCTTGGCTTTCAGCTGGCCAAAATCAAGAGACACTTAGCATAGAAATTAGAACAAGAGAGTAAGAGAGAGCTTAAGTTTTTTTAGTGAGAATCAGTGAGTTCGAGTCTTGTTTTTAAGGGAATGGGGTTTAAATAGTACTCAACTAGGTAGATAAACAAGCTAATAAATCAGTCTTACACAAATAAGGAATGTGAACAACTCTAAAATCAATCAAAGTCGGAGTTCAATCAATTAGCAACATATAATCAGGCCGGTACTACTTAAATTAGGGAAAACATTATACAGAATCAATCAGTAGTCAAGTACCAGATTAAATAAGGTAAGGAAATAATGAGAACAGACAAATCGAACAAAATAAGGCAATATCAGTATCGTACATGAGAGGAAAGGCTGAAATCATAGCAAAGATTTCAAAAACCCTAATTTGGGGTGAGTAAAATTAGTCAACTAGTTAACGACAAGAGTAAAGGTGAGTAGAGACAGATAGAAAGAAACATTAGAGGAAAAATAGCCAAATAAAGAAAACCCTAAATTTAATGTAAGTAAAAATAGGCAAAAATACAAAAGAGCTTTAATAAAAACGCACAAAGACATATAGACAGAAATAATTAAAGTTCGACCCATATTTGTTTGATTTTGAAGAATCAAAAACCCTACATTTTAGGGTAAGTAAAAATCAGCGTAAATAACCAAAGGAAAACTATAATAAAGATGCACAGAATAGATATACGAAAGCATTAAAGGAAAATGTTCAATAGAAATAAGAACCATAACAGGTTTTAAAAGATCTAAGCCCTAATTTAGGGCAAATAAAACTTATAAAACGCACATAGATAGATATACGGGAATATTAAGAAATAAATAGAAGAACTATAACAGATTTTGAAAAGATTCGAACCCTAGCTTTAGGGTAAACGAAAAATCGAACCAAATCTCAGAGATTCATACCAAAAGACGAAGAATGAACATAGATGAAAAAGAATGGAGGTTCGAACCAGATTTAGTCCGAAATAAGGAAAATCGATTTTCCATATTAGGCAAGCAATTATGTTATACCGTAAATGAGTAACCAACAATGATAAATGATCAATAAGGTAAGAAAATACCCGATTGATTCCATATCTAGCTGGAATCAAAAAGGGATTAAGGGTGACGACGCTAGGGTTTTTGAGAGGAGAAGATGAGATAGGGAATGTATAGAGACAGCGGGTGGGGTGAAATGATTAGGGTTTAGATGAGTTATGTTAATTTAAAAGGGTTGGGGTGATGTGGACCGTTGATTTCGGAGATCAACGGTCCTGATTCAAAGGTTCTGGGTCTGGTTATAATAAACAGGTGTGGGGATTGGGCTGGTTAATGGGTTAGGTTGTATTGGGCTGGGGTGATGGGTAGGCTAGGTCCAAAATTAATTAGAAAGGGGCTAGATTTTAAATACCCAATTAAATCAATAAAATAATTTATAAAAATAATTAATAAATAATAAAAATTATCATTTGTATATGAAAATAATTTAAAATAATTACTTAACATTATTAAAATATAAAAAAGCATTTTTTGTATAGATAATGTAATTATGCATATATATGGGCTATTATTGCAAAATATGCAATTCTAGCTTTAAAAATGCAAATGTAATTATAAAAAATGTAATTAAAATATTTAAGCACTATATGGGTATAAATGATAAATTTAGATGATTAAATCATCATAAAAATAATATGAGGGATAATTATTGGATATTTATATAATAAAAAATGTAGAAATAAATTGATTTAAAGACTTTAAAATTATAGAAAAATTATAAAAATACTTGTGCATGTTTGTAAATCTAATAATAATGCATGTGCATATATATGCAAATTTAAAATATGTGAGAGAAAATTTGGGTATCGACAGGTGCCCATTTTTACCCGGGAAGGATGAAAGCATTGTCGGATAAAGAAATGATGACCGATTTTGACCGAATGGGGTTTAGGACTCACCCTGGTCTTTGAGCTACCTACATATCCCTAATTTTATAGGAATCAGGCCGTATGTAGTTCTGGACCCAACGGTGAATGAAACCGATGGAATTTTTATAGGAATGTTTATATGATTTGGAAAAGGTTCCTTTTGGGAAGGATAGTATCGGATGGGTTTATGCAGAGTTATGAATATGAATCTGAAGTGTAATGGATGTATCACATGGCAGGTATCTGAATGGTCATAGAGTGAAGGCGAGTAATTAATGGGAATCAGTTACGTTTTAAATAATGGCAGGGTGTAAATGGTGTGAGCGGAAACCAGAGCGAAGGTTGCTCCCATTTGAAGAACGGTTACCTCCTGGATTACCTGTAAAACTTAAAATATGATGCATGCAAGTATATAGATTACTACGAGAATTTAAACATGATGCAAATTCCCTTTGGACTATGAAAGTTGTCTTTGGACAGTGAGGATGGCGTTCTTAGACCATGACGTCCCGGTCCATTAATCATGAGATAAGAGATTCGCAGGCCATGAAATGATGTTCTCGGGCCATGAGAATGGCGCCTCTGAACCATGACGCCTTTAAATAATGATGTGCAATATTGAGAGATCCTCAGGCCATGATATGGTATCTTCAGGCTATGAGGATGATGTCTTCGTACTATGACGCCTTTGGACAAGTTGGCTATACATCGGCCCATGAAGTGCGGAGACATGATACCAAAGGTGATAACAAGACAAAGCTTAGTCTTGTTTGAGGGCAGAGGTGTCACGACCCTAAATCCGGACCCGATCGTGATAGCGCCTCTCGTGAAGACAAGGCCAGCCAGTTAAACCCAATTCCATTTTAAAACAGTTAAACAATAAGAAATAGTCTAAGCATGAATAAATAAACCAAAGTAGCAGATGATATTATAAATATGCAGAAGGACAACCTAACACAACCTGATACCGAGGTGTCACTAGTCATGAACGTCTCTAAAACCTAATACAAGTCTGAAAAGTCTACAAACTATTACAAATGTCTGATAAGAGATAGAAATGGTAAAGAGGGAGAAACACGAGACTGTGGACGTCAACAACTACCTCATGGACTCCAATATCTGCCGGGAGCTCTCAACTTGCACTGGCAGGATCCGCAATGCCTGAATCTGCACATGAGGTGCAGGGAGTAAAGTGAGTACTCCAACTCAGTGAGTAACAAATGTAAATAAAGACTGAAAGCAGGAAATCATGTAAGGCACAAAAGCATGCTATAATGAAGCAGTAAAACCATTAAAACAGTAAACCAGTGAAAGATAGGTAAAATCCTTTAACTCAAAATTTACTTCATGAAAAGACTTTTTCAACAATTAAATAGGTAATTGACAATCAATTATGAAAAGTAAACACATAAGGGTTCGCCCCTCGGGCACATTATCAACAAATCTGCCCCCCGGTTAACATTCTGCCCCTCGGGCAATCACTTAGAACAATACCAGCCCCTCGGGCTCAATCTCACATCACAATAGGTACCCGCGCTCAATGGGGGTGTACAGACTCCTGGAAGGGGCCCTTACGGCCCAAACACAATATCAAGCCACCTTGTGGCATCATCACTAGGCCCTCGGCCTCATATCAATCAAGCCACTTCGTGGCATACATAACTCAGGCCCTCGGCCTCATAATCAGTATCAAATGTTTCCTCACAACATAAGCCCTCGGCCTTACTCAGTCAAAAGTCCTCACAAGCCACTCGGGCAGTAGTAAAACATGTTTCTCAGCCCTAAATATCATTTAAAAGATCATGTAAGTGTTAAAACAGAGTAAACATGACTAAGTACAAAAACAGTGAAATATAACAAGATTGAGTTCAAGTATAGAGTCAAAACAGTGAGGAAATACCAGTAAAAATCCCTGAAGGGTTCAAATAGTTGGCACAAGGCCCAAATATGACATTCAGTCCAAGTCATGATAATAGCAAATAGATTTTAGTCAAATACGCGGTAAAATAGTCATTCGGGACGGACTAAGTCACAATCCCCAACAGTCACGACCCCACGCTCATCATCTAGCGTGTGCGTCACCTCAATATAGCACTATGATGTGCAATCCAGGGTTTCAAACCATCAGAACATCATTTACAATCATTACTCACCTCGAACCGGTCAAATCTCTAACTCGCGGCGCCTTGCCCATGAATCGGCCTCCACTCGCGTCGAATATATCCAAAATCATAACGAGGACGTCAAAATATGCTAAGGGAATGAAGCCCAAGCAAAAATAATCAAAATATGACACAAATCCCGAAACTACCAAAACCTGACCCCCGAACCCACGTCTCGGAATTCGATAATTTTTACATCAATAGATTCCTTATCTCTCCACGAGTTCATACATATTAAATGTTCTGAAATCCGACCTCAAATGGTCCTTCAAATCCTCAATCAAAGGTCTAAATTTCCAAGCCCTAGTTCTTCAGTTTTTGGCTAAATTTCCATGATTATTTAGGTGGAATTCACATTAGAATCGAGTTTAAGTCCAAGGATCTTGCCTCCAAGTGATTCCCCTTGAATCCCTCTTCAATCCCCTTCAAAAAGCTCCAAGAACGACCAACAATGGAAGAAATAAATCCCAAAATCGCGGACAAGACGAGTACTTAAACATTCTGTCCAGGTTCCTTCATCGCGATCGAGGGACATCCTTCGCGATCGCGAAGCACAAATCCTCAGCTCCCAAAATTAACCCTATGAGAACGCGTACAAGCCTATGCGAATGCGATGATCAAGCTCCCAACACTATGCGATCGCGGACTGGCTACTGCGTTCGCAATGAACAACTTCCATCCAAGACCCCTAGTCCACTCAACTCTATGCGAACGCAACCAACTCCCCACGTTCGCGATCAACAACTTCTCCACCTTATGCGATCGCAACTCCTCCTTCACGATAGCGAAGACCAAGCTGGATTGCCCCTCAAAACCTTCTACGTGATCGCGAGAACCCCCTACGCGATCACGAAAAGGAAATCTCGGCAACAGCTGAACCTGCAAATCTGCAACTCCAAACTTCATGAAATGGTCCGATTGACCATCCGAAACTCACCCGAGGCCCCCGGGACCTCAACCAAAGGCACCAATACAAAAACTTGTACCAATCTTCAAAACACCTCAAACAACATCAAATAAACCAAAACACATTGGATTCAAGCCTAAGTTTCTAAAATCTTCCGAATTCCGCTTTTGATAAAAAACCCAACCAAACCACGTCTGAATGACCTGAAATTTTGCACACACATCCCAAATGACACAACGGAACTACTGCAACTCTCGGAATTCCGTTCCGACCCCTATATCAAAATCTCGCCTACCAATCGGAAATTGCCAAAATATCAATTTCGCCAATTCAAGCCTAAATCTACTCCAAACCTCCAAAACTCATCCGATCGCGCTCCTAAGTCCCAAATCACCTCTCGAAGCTAACCAAACCATCGAAACTCACATCCGAGCCCTCTAACACATAAGTCACCATTCGGTTGACTTTTCTAACTTAAGCTTCCTCAAAAGAGACTAAGTGTCTCAAGCCTTTCCCAAAATCATTCCATATTCGATCCAACCAACCCGATACCACATAACACGGATAACAAAACATAAAGAAGCAGAAATGGGGAAAATGGAGCGGTGACTCATGAGATGACTGGTCGGGTCGTCACATCCTCCCTAACTTAAACAAACGTTCATCCTCGAACGAATCAAGAAATATACCTGAAGCCTCAAACAGGTGAGGATATCTGCTCCGCATCTCCCGCTCAGTCTCCCAGGTAGCCTCCTTCACGGGCCGATCTCTCCACTGCACTTTCACTGAAGCTATATCCTTTGACCTCAACTTTCGAACCTAACGACCCAAAATAGCTACTGGCTCCACATCATAAGTCAAATCATCATTCAACTGAACCGTGCTGAAATCCAAAATATGAGACGGATCCCTAATATACTTCGGAGCATAGAAACATGAAATACCAGATGCACACTCGACAAGCTGGGTGGCAAAGCAAGCTCATAATCCACCTCCCCAATCCTCTGAAGCACCTCAAAAGGCCCAATGAACCGAGGACTCAATTTCCCTTTCTTCCCAAATCTCATAACACCCTTCATAGGCGAAACCTTCAACAGAACCTTCTCACCAACCATGTAGGACACATCTCGAACCTTCCTATCAGCATAACTCTTTTGTCTCGACTGCGCTATACAGAGCCTCTCCTGAATTACCTTCACCTTCTCTAAAGCATCCTGCACCAAGTCTGTCCCTAATAACCTAGTCTCACCGGGCTCGAACCAACCAACTGGAGATCTACACCGCCTCCCATACAAAACCTCAATGGAGCCATCTGAATACTCTACTGGTAGCTGTTGTTATAAACAAACTCTGCAAGCGGTAGAAACTGATCTCATGACCCTTCGAAATCAATGACACAAGCACGCAACATGTCCTCCAATATCTGAATAGTGCGCTCGGACTGACCGTTCGTCTGAGGATGAAAAGCTATGCTCAACTCAACCTGAGTACCCAACTCTCACTGCACAGACCTCCAAAACTGCGAAGTAAACTAAGTGCCCCTATCTGAAATGATGGAAACTGGGACACCATGCAAATGAACAATCTCCGGATATAGATCTCTGCCATTCGCTCTGAAGAATAGGTAGTACACACAGGAATGAAGTGCGCGGACTTGGTCAGCCAATCTACAATCACCCAAATAGCATTGAACTTCCTCAAAGTCCGTGGAAGTCCAACTACAAAGTCCATAGTGATCCTCTCCCACTTCCATTCTAGAATATCTATTTGCTAAAGCAAGCCACCCGGTCTCTGATGCTCATATTTCACCTGCTGACAATTGAGACACCAAGCTACAAATCCCACAATGTCTTTCTTCATTCTCCTCCACCAATAGTGCTGCCTTAAATCCTGATACATCTTCACGGCACCCGGATAAATGGAATACCGCGAGCTATGGGCCTCCTCCAGAATCAACTCTGGAAGCCCATCCACATTGGGCACACAAATCTGGCCCTACATCCTCAACACCCCATCATCACCAATGGTCACATCTCTGGAATCATCATGCTGAACTCTGTCATTAAGGACAAGCAAATGCGGATCATCAAAATGGTGCTCTCTGATGCGATCATATAAGGAAGACCGAGAAACCACACAAGCCAATACCTGACTGGGCTCCGAAATATCTAACCTCACGAACCGATTGGCCAAGGCCTGAACATCAACTGCAAGAGGTCTCTCCCCAACTGGAATATATGCCAAACTCCCCATACTCACTACCTTTCGGTTCAAAGCATCGGCTACCACATTGGCCTTTCCCGGATGGTATAATATAGTGATATCATAATCCTTAAGCAACTCCAACCATCTCCGTTGCCACAAATTAAGATCCTTCTATTTGAACAAGTGCTGGAGGTTACGCTGATCAGTAAACACCTCACAAGACACACCATACAAGTAATGCCTCCAAATCTTCAATACGTGAACTATGGCAGCCAACTCCAAATCATGAATGAGGTAGTTCTTCTCATGGGGCTTCAACTGGCGAGAAGCATAAACAATAACTCTACCATCCTGCATCAATACACACCCAATACCAACTCTCGAAGCATCACAATACACGGTATATGAACCTAAAACTGATGACAAAACTAACACTGGATAGATGCGATAGATGAGAATCCCTGAACAAACCGACAATAATAACCCGCCAAACCAAGAAAGCTGCGAATCTCTATGGCTGAGGACGGTCTGGGCCAACTCTGAACTGCCTCTATCTTCTTCGGATCAACCTGAATACCCTCGCTGGACACCACATGCCCTAAGAAAGCCACTGAACTGAACCAAAACTCACACTTGGAGAATTTCGCATAAAGCTTCTCCTCTCTCAATCTCTGCAACACAACTCTCAAATGCTCCGCGTGCTCCTCCTAACTACGCGAATATATCAGAATATCATCAATGAAGACTATGACAAACGAGTCAAGATAAGGCCGGAACACACTATTCATCAAGTGCATGAACGCTGCTAGGGCGTTAGTCAGCCCGAAAGACATCACCAAGATAATGACCGTATCGGGTCCTGAAAGTTGTCTTAAGAATATCCGAGTCCCTGATCTTCAACTGGTGATAACCTGAATGGAGATCAATCTTGGAGAACACTCTCGCTCCCTGAAGCTGGTCGAATAAATCATCAATGCGAGGCAAAGGATACTTGTTTTTAATTGTTACCTTGTTCAATTGCTTATAATCAATGCATATCCTCATAGTGCCATCCTTCCTTTTCACAAATAGAACCGGCACACCCCAAGGTGACACACTAGGCCGAATGAACCCTTTATCAAGGAGTTCCTAAAGCTGCTCCTTTAACTCCTTCAACTCCGCTGGTGCCATGCGATATGGTGGAATAGAAATGGGCTGAGTGCCCGGCACCAAGTCAATACCAAAATCAATATCCCTATCCGGTGGCATGCCCAGTAGGTCTGCAGGAAACACATCAGGAAAATCCCTTACAAGTGGAACAAAATCAATACTAGGAGTCTCAATGCCGACATCCCTCACAAAGGCTAGATACGAAAGACAACCCTTCCCAACCATACGCTGGTCTTTCAAGAATGAGATCACTCTACTGGGAACATAATCAGTTATACCTCGCTACTCGATCCGTGGCACACCCGGTATAGCCAATGTGACTGTCACATGACAGTCCAGAATAACACGACACAGATATAGCCAATCCATGCCCAAAATGACATCGAAATCCACCATACACAATAATAAAAGATCCACACGGGTCTCCAGACCCCCAATAGTCACCACACACAACCAATACACATGGTCTACAACAACAGTATCACCCACCAGGGTAGATACATGAACAAGTGAAGCAAGAAACTCACGGGGTGTACCCAAATAACGAGCAAAGTATGATGATACATAAGAAAAGGTGGAACCAGGATCAAATAATATAAAGGCATCTCTGTGGTAGACTGAAATAATACCTGTAATAACAGCATCTGAAGCAATAGCATCGGGTCTGCCCGGAAGTGCATAGAAACGGGCCTAAACGCCACCTAATCGACCTCCCCCTCTGGGGCGACCCCTAGCTGGCTGGGTGGGTGGTGGTGAAGTAATTAGCGCTGAAGCCGATAGCTGACCCGTCTGCTGAGATGAACTCGCAAGACGATGAGGGCACTGCCTCCATGTATGACCCATCTCACCATACTCATAACAACTCCCAGGTGCTGGAGAAGGGGACTGAAGGGAACCCCTCGCACCGGAGTGACTAGTAGATGCACCTGGCATAGAAGATCCCTGAACCGATGGAGCACGGGATGAACTCTGAGCTGGAAGGGCACTAAGTGATGACTAGCCCTGATGAGAACTATGAGAACCATGACCTGATGATGCCCCACGATAACCTGGGCGAGCTGGCTGAGCATGCCTGAATGGACGACCTTTGCCGTGCTGAAACTGACCTCTCAAAGGAGCACCACTATAACAATCAGATCCTCGAGGCCTCTTGGCCTCCCTCTCCTCTCGCTCCAGGCGACGAACAAACTCAATCTCGCGGGCAATATCCATAACCTCCTCGAAAGTAGCACCAATCACCCTCTCCCTAGTCATGAGAATACAAAGCTGATAGGTAAGGCCATCAACAAACCTCCTAATCCTCTCTCTATCTGTTGGAACCATCCAAATAGCATGACGAGCTAACTCGGAGAACCTCATCTCGTACTGCATCACAGTCATCTCTCCCTAACACAACCACTCAAACTCTCTACGCAGCTCCTCTCCGTGGGACCGCGGAAAATACTTTTCTAGAAAGAGAACGGAGAACTGCTGCCAGGTAAGGGGTGCTGCACTAATAGGCCTACACCTCTCAACAGCCTCCCACCAAATGAAGGCAGCTCTAGAAAACTAATAAGTAGTGAAAGCGACCCCGCTGGTCTCCAGAATACCCGCTGTACGAAGCATCCTCTAGAACTTATCTAAGAAACCCTGGGCATCCTCGCCCTCTACACCACTGAAGGTCGGAGGCTGCAGTCTACCAAACCTCTCCAACCTACGCTGCTCATCCTCTAGCATAGAAGGAACTACATAGTCCTGAGCAGATGCAACCGGCTGGCGGCGTCTGAAGTCCCTGCACGACCTGCTCAGGTGTGCGAGCGGCGGGAGTCTAATTGCCTCCCACGACGTTAGAAGTAGCTGCGGTTGTAGTGGCTGAAACCGCCTGAGCTAGGCTAGTGCAAACTAATAAGATTTGAGTCAAGGCCTCCTGAAGACCCAAAATCACAATGGGCATAGCTGGTGCCTGAGTTGGTGCTGTTAGAGCGCCCATAACTGGGACCTGATCTTAAACTGGGGCAGCTGGTGGATCTGCAGGTGCTGCCCTAGATGCTTTGCCCATACCACAACCACGACCGCGTCCTCGGCCTCTAATGGCCATGGCTAGTGGTACTGGTGGTCGTCCATCCTGACCGGTAGTGCGTGTTCTCACCATCTGTGAGAGAATGGGATAACAGAAGTTTAGTACTCGGATCAACAAATTCGCACGACAAGAATTTCAAGAATATGAAGCTTTTCCTAAAAGGTTTTACAACCTCTCGAGGATAAATACAGACGTCTCCGTACCGATCCACGAGACTCTACTAAACCTACTCATGACTCGTGAGACCTATGTAACCTAGGCTCTGATACTAACTTGTCACGACCCTAAACCCGGACCCGGTCGTGATGGAGCCTCTTATGAAGACAAGGCCAGCCAGTTAAACCCAATTCCATTTTTAAAACAGTTAAACAATAAGAAACAGTCTAAGCTTGAATAAATAAACCAAAGTAGCGGATGATATTATAAATATGCGGAAGGACAACCTAACACAGCCCGATACCGGGGTGTCACTAGTCATGAGCGTCTATAAAACCTAATACAAGTATTAAAAGTCTACAAACTATTACAAATGTTTGATAAGAGATAAAAATGGTAAAGAGGGAGAAACACGGGACTGCGGACATCAATAGCTACCCCATGGACTCCGATATCTTCCAGGAGCTCTCAACTCGCATTGGAAGGATCCGCAATGCCTGAATCTGCACACGGGGTTCAGGAAGTAAAGTGAGTACTCCAACTCAGTAAGTAACAAATGTAAATAAAGACTGAAAGCAGGAAATTACGTAAGGCACAAAAGCATGCTATAATGAAGCAGTAAAACCATTAAAACAGTTAACCAGTGAAAGATAGGTAAAATCCTTTAACTCAAAATTTACTTTATGAAAAGCCTTTTTCAACAATTAAGCAGGTAATTGACAATCAATTATGAAAAGTAAACACATAAGGGTTTGCCCCTCGGGCACAATATCAACAAATCCGCCCCTCGGGCAACATCTCAAGACAATACCAGCCCCTCGGGCAATCACATAGAATAATACCAGCCCCTCGGGCTCAATCTCACATCATAATGGTACCCGCGCTCACTGGGAGTGTACAGACCCCTGGAGGGGCCCCTTACAGCCCAAGCGCAATATCAAGCCACCTCGTGGCATCATCACTAGGCCCTCAGCCTCATATCAATCAAGCCACCTCGTGGCGTACATATCTCAGGCCCTCAGCCTCATAATCAGTGTCAAATGTTTCCTCACAACATAGGCCCTCGGCCTTACTCAGTCAAAAATCCTCACAAGCCACTCGGCCAGTAGTAAAACATGTTTATCAGCCCAAAATATCATTTAAAAGATCATGTAAGTGTTAAAACAGAGCAAACATGGCTGAGTACGAAAAATAATGAAATATAACATGGCTGAGTTCACGTATAAAGTCAAAATAGTGAGGAAATACCAGTAAAAATTCCCGAAGTGTTCAAATAATTTACACAAGGCCCAAATATGGCATTCAGCCTAAGTCATGATGATAGCAAATAGATTTCAGTAAAATACGCGGTAAAATAGTCATTCGGGATAGACTAAGTCACAATACCCAACAGTGCACGACCCCACACTCGTCATCCAGCGTGTGCGTCTCCTCAATATAGCACTATGACGTGCAATCCGGGGTTTCAAACCCTCAGAACATCATTTATAATCATTACTCACCTCGAACCGGTCAAATCTCTAGCTCGCGATGCCTTGCCCCTCGAATCGGCCTCCACTCGCGTCGAATATATCCAAAATCATAACGAGGACGTCAAAATATGCTAAGGGAACGAAGCCCAAGCAAAAATAATCAAAATATGACACAAATCCCGAAACTACCAAAACCTGACCCCCGAACCCACGTCTCGGAATTCGATAATTTTTACATCAATAGATTCCTTATCTCTCCACGAGTTCATCCATATTAAATGTTCTGAAATCCGACCTCAAATGGTCCTTCAAATCCTCAATCAAAGGTCTAAATTTCCAAGCCCTAGTTCTTCAGTTTTTGGCTAAATTTCCATGATTATTTAGGTGAAATTCACATTAGAATCGAGTTTTAAGTCCAAGGATCTTGCCTCCAAGTGATTCCCCTTGAATCCCTCTTCAATCCCCTTCAAAACGCTCCAAGAACGACCAACAATGGAAGAAATAAACCCCAAAATCGCGGACAAGACGAGTACTTAAACATTCTGTCCAGGCCTAATTTCCTTCATCGCGATAGCGGGACATCCTTCGCGATCGCAAAGCACAAATCCTCAGCTCCCAAAATTAACCCTATGCGAACGCGTACAAGCCTATGTGAACACGGTGATCAAGCTCCCAACACTATGCGATCGCAGATTGGTTACCGCGTTCGCAATGAACAACTTCCATCCAAGACCCCTGGTCCACTCAACTCTATGCGAACGCGACCAACTCCCCACGTTCGCGATCAACAACTTCTCCACCTTATGCGATCGCAACTCCTCCTTTGCGAACGCGAAGACCAAACTGGACTACCCCTCAAAAGCTTATACGTGATTGCGAGAACCTCCTATGCGATCGCGAAGAGGAAATCTTTGCAACAGCTGAACCTGCAAATCTGCAACTCCAAACTTCATGAAATGGTCCGATTGACCATCCGAAACTCACCCAAGGTCCCCCAGGACCTCAACAAAAGGCACCAATATATCTCAAAACCTTATTCAAACTTGTACCAATCTTCAAAACACCTCAAACAACATCAAGTCAACCAAAACACATCGGATTCAAGCCTAAGTTTCTAAAATCTTCCAAATTTCGCTTTTGATAAAAAACCCAACCAAACCAAGTCCGAACGACCTGAAATTTTGTACACACATCCCAAATGATACAACAGAACTACTGCAACTCTTGAAATTCCATTCCGACCCCTATATCAAAATCTCGCCTACCAACCGGAAATTGCCAAAATATCAACTTCGCCAATTCAAGCCTAAATCTACTCCGAACCTCCAAAACTCATTCCGATCATGCTCCTAAGTCCTAAATCACCTCCCGAGGTTAACCGAACCATTAAAAGTTACATCCAATCCCTCTGACACATAGGTCAATATCCGGTTGAGTTTTCCAACTTAAGCTTCCTCAAAAGAGACTAAATGTCTCAAACCTTACCCAAAATCATTTCGGATTCGATCCGACCAATACGATACCATATAATAGGGATAACAAAGCATAAAGAAACAGAAATAGGAAAAACGGAGTGGTAACTCATGAGATGACTGGTCGGGTCGTCAAAAGAGGTTAGCCCCGAGAGTAGAGGATAATGCAAGGTTTAGAATAGAGCAACATTTGTGCAAAGGGAGACGATGCTTAGTCTCTTGAGAAGGCAATGCTTAGACTTATGCAAATAGGGAGGCAGGGCTTAGCCTCATGCAAGAATTTAGACAAGGCTTAGTCTTATGCAAAGAGAAGGCAATGCTTAGCCTTATGCAAATGTGGAGGCAGGGCTTAGCCTCATGCAAGATTTGAGACAGGGCTTAGTCTCATGTAGAGAGAAAGCAATGCTTAGCCTTATGAAAATATGGAGGCAAGGCTTAGCCTCATGCATGGAAGATTTGAGACAGGTCTAAGTCTCATGCGGAGAGAAGGCAATGCTTAGGCTTATGCGAATATGGAGGCAGGGCTTATCCTCATGCAAGATTTGAGACAGGGCTTAGTCTCATGCAGAGAGAAGGCAATGCTTAACCTTATCCAAATATGGAGCCAGGTCTTAGCCTCATGCAAGATTTGAGACAGGGCTTAGTCTCATGTAGAGAAAAAGCAATGCTTAGCCTTATGAAAATATGGAGGCAGGGTTTAGCATCGTGCAAGATTTGAGATAGGGCTTAGTCTCATGCAGAGAGAAGGCAATGTATGTAAATATGGAGGTAGGGCTTAGCCTCATGCAAGATTTGAGACAGGGCTTAGTCTCATGCAGAGAGAAGGCAATGCTTAGCTTTATGCAAATATGGAGGCAAGGCTTAGCCTCATGCAAGATTTGAGACAGGGCTTAGTCTCATGTAGAGAGAAGGCAATGCTTAGCCTTATGTAAATATGGAGGCAGGGCTTAGCCTCTTGCAAAGAGAAGGCAATGCTTAGCCTTATGCAAATAGGGAGGCAAGGATTAGCCTCATGCAAAGATCGAGACAGAGCTTAGTCTCGTGCACTAGAAAAATAACAAATAGGAGCAGAATATTTCTTAGTTGGGTATATATTTGCGCTTGGCGGCCTGGTTGTTATGAAGATAAAGATTTTAAGGCGCACGTATTGGTGGTTATTCCTTGTCCCTGCATCCAAAGAAAAATCGTGAGTTTTGTAGGGGAGGTTGGTTCGTGCCTTTGTTTGCTTATTTTTCTTTGCTTTGGTTTGGAGATCTTGTTCGAGTTACCCTAGGTAACACCTGGCTGCCATAGAATAAAGTTTTCGAAAAATATGCACTTATTGATGAAATAGAGTCATTTTGGAAAACATAGTGGTATGTAGTATCAAGTAAATTAGATGAACTAACGTCTGCGACACTTTTAGAGACATTGCAGCTTTCTTTGCGTTAGAATTTTGAGGATCCTCCTCAAAATTCTGCCTCCGCTTAATAAGTGATCCTTCGGCCATTTTGCATGTAATGAAGTTTGTTGGATCTGTTCTGGAATTTTGAGAATCCTTCTCAAAATTCTGCCCAGTTACTTTACCGATTTCTAACTATCTTACACATGATGACGTCGATTATAATTGCTCCGGAATTTTGAGGGTCCTCCTCAAAATTCTACCTCAGTTTCTGGTTTTGGGAAAATGATGATTTTATTAAGATGTGACCGAACCTATAGGGTTGCCTACGTATCCCCTCTTAAATGGGAATCAGGTCAAGCATAGTTCAGTTACATTAGATGAAGAAATGTAAACAATCTAAACATAGTATCTTTTGACTGCGTCTGAATTGATAGATTTTGGCCAAACTTCTCCGTCCATTTCTACAAGTATGAGCGCTCCTCCTGTTAGCACCCTGAGAACCATGTAGAGCCCTTGTCAATTGGGTGAAAATCTTCCTTTAGCTTCATCTTAATGTGGGAAGATTCGCTTCTGTACTAGCTGCCCCGATGTGAATTGTCTTGGTTTGACCCTTTTGTTGAAGGCTCTGGACATTCTGTTATGATAAAGCTGACCATGACACACTGCATTCATTATTTTCCCATCTATGTGGCTAGTTTCTCATAGCGGCTCCTTATCCATTCTACATCACTAAGTTCGGCTTCTTGTATAATCCTTAAAGAAGGAATTTCTATCTCGGCGGGAATGACAACTTCGGTATTGTGAACCAGAAAATAGGGAGTTGCCCCAGTTGTGTGCGGACTGTGGTACGGTATCTGTGAGCACCTAATTTTTTACCATTTTTTATTTTTTTCACTCACTTTTTAGTATTTAAATAGATTTCAAGTTTAATTTTAATATTTTAGTTTATTTCACCTTTTTATAGGTTTATTTTAGATAAATTGAAAATTACAAAAAAAAATGAGTTACATATTTTTAGAGTATTAGTTTTATTTTTATTTTACAAAGAAAGAAAAGTTTCCAAAAAAAATTTGTTTTATTTATTTTAGTGCAATTTTTAAATTAGAGACTTTCCACAAATGAGGATTGAGTGTATAGTAATTTTATCTTGCTATTTTGATTTAGTAGGAGTAGATTTTATTTTTATTTATTTGTTATAAACAAAATACTACAAAAAAAGTAGAGCCAATCAGAATTGGCTAACTTGCAAAATATTCCATGTTATCTCATTAACAAATTTTTCACGTAACACACAAAGATAGCTGCCATAAAATAGCTGCCACATTAGATTCTTTCATGAGGGAAATTTTTTTCTTTAAACCTTATTTAATAAGACCTTTCTTGCTTCCCAATTCAATGACTTAGCTATATAGACACATACATAACAAGAAAAAGAATAGACAGAAAAGAAATAAAAGGCAGAGAAGGCAAAAACAAAAAAAGAGATCTAAAAAGGGAGCAACCGATCTTCATCTTCTTAGAGAAGACATTAGCAGCGACAGACCTCCCTTCACAAAGCCAACAGCCTCACCCCCATCGTCCAAATCTCAGCCGACAAGCCTTCTTGACCTTCATTGCCGGCGAGCAGCCAAAAAATAAAAGGCAGCTTTGGTCAGCCCCGCTGGTCACTACTTTTCCCACTGCTCTTTCCTTTTTCCTCGCACACTTCTCGCTCTTAGCTGCCATCGCAGCTGCCGAAGCTGACCACCAGTTTGTCGGCGAGCATTATCCCTTCATCACTCCACTGTTTCTCTCGTCCTTCCCTTTACAATTTCGCCACCTGCTATCGATTTTCCGACAACTTGTATATTTTCCGGTGAGGTTCTCGTTCATCCGAATCTGGTTCCATCGAGTTCGGAGTTGTAGTTCGCCGTCAAGTTGGCGTGGTCGTTGGGTAGAGTTCCAGCTAAACGTTCTGTTTCCCTTAAAATTTGGTTAAAGCTTTACATTGTAATCCAACGTTGAAGATTCAATATTAACATGAAAGAAAATTGCTCCGTTGAGCCTCTGTTCCGGCTTTTGATTCTTATTTGTGTTTCAAAGAGTCTCTGCATCTTCTTCGATTCCTCTTGTCTTGTTCGTGGGGTGCATTTAATTTTTCTTATATACTAAGTGTAATTTTTGGATATGCTCATTTCCTATGGAACATCGTTTTAAAGTTTGAGTTGTTTATCTTGATTTGTCACTTATGCATTTATGCTACATATAAATGATGTGTGATTACAGTGTATATTCTTTTTCTCTTAGTAATTGTTTATTTCAGCTCTTATGCTCATCTAAAGCCAAAATGTGTTTCTCATGAATTACAATCTGAATGACCAAAATGGAGGCATCGTTGAACCATTTTCTCGGTCTCACACGAAATTTCATACTACTTGTATCACAAATTAATCTCAAAGTGAAAAATGAACAATTTATGAATATTCATAGAAAATGCTTTAGGCGCGACTTAATCTATCATCGTGATTGTATATACATTCGCGTGACATAATTACTATTTTAAAAAATATATCAAGGTAGGCATTCGCGCGACTTTTGCCAAGCTTTCTTAAATATTAAGTGTTGTGAATTGTGTACACGTACGCATGACATGATTCTTGACGCGCCAAACAAAATGAATACACTTACGCGTGATTCGTTTCAAATTAAAAAGCTGTAAAGGTAAATGTACATAGGTTCTGAAATACGTAATTAAACAATTTAATTAATCCAATTATGGTTAAAGTGACCGTGCTAAAACTACGGAATCCGGAAGTGCCTAACACCTTCTCCTGGGTTAACAGAATTCCTTACCCGGTCTTCTGGTTGCGTAGAATTTTAACGGAGTCAAAATTTTCGCGATTTGGGATTTAAAATAAATTAGTGACTTGGGACACCATAAATTATTCCAAGTGGGGACTCTGAAATAAATAAATAATTTCATTTTGATTAATGTCACTTAAATTAGAAAAACTCCCTTATATCCCCCTCGGGTAAAAGGAGGTGTGACAGCTCTAGCGACTCTGTTGGAGATAGAACCCAAAATCTCTTATTCAGGGTTCAAGAATTCGAGCTTGTTAATGTGATTTTTACTTGGCTTTATTAATTATTGATATTACTGTATTTTTGTGGGCCTAAGGTGCTAATTGCTGCTCATTTACCACTTTGATATTATTTGAACTTTGTTAAAATGTCTTCTTACTCCTCCCTTCTGAGTCTTCTAAAAAATATGGTGCCCACGTTGACGTGGCCCGATTTTCTGTTAGAGGTCGTACCAAATAGAACGAGGATGGATCAGCCACTAGGTCGGGTAGACTTTCATGCTCCCGGTACGTCGCTCCCACCTCGGCTCAAGTTGTCTGCTTGAGTAAGCTAGGTCTAGAACATATCCCCAGGTTTAAACCTAGAATAACAAAACCTCATGCCGGATCCCTAGTAGGAACGTTTGTTTGCATCACGTACATTTGACTTTGGAGACTCAAAACAGGGGTTGAGTCCGTCTAGGATAGGCGTACCCGAAATAAAAGACCATCCTAATGCATCTTACGTGCTATTTGTACATTTATTTGCTTCGGTTTGTATGTTGACCGGCTAAGGAAAGAAAAATAACAGAAAAATCAAGAGTGAGGTAGGATAGAGAATTCACCCATTTCTAAAACTTCCGATATTTGAAAATGCCTCGAAACTCTGCCAAAATTTTTGAAAAAAAGAGGAAAAGAAAATGTATTTCAAAAAAAAATAAAATTGAGTCAATATCATGTTTTTCCAATTATGTCAAAACTGATCGAACTACGCAGGTCTGATTCTCACCGGATGTGAGATACGTAGGCAAACCTTATCAGTTCCGGCCCACAATTTTCAAAAAATCCAAAAATATTTTTCTTTACTTCCATCTTTAGAAAGTCTTTCTTTTAGACCCCAATTTTCAAAAATCCAAATATATTTTTCTTTAATTCATTCTTTAGAAGCTTTTCCTTAGAAAATTTCAAATAAAAAAATAAAAACCAAAAATATTTTCTTTCTTTTTAGAAGTTTTTCATTCGAAAAAGAAAATCAAATAATAATCCAAAATATTTTTTTATTCTTTAGAAGTCTTTCTCCGAAAAATAAAAATATTTTTTTTCTTTCTTCCTTCCCGAGAAGTCTTTCTACGAAAAAATAAAATAAAAATCGAACTTCATAGAAAAATATTTTCTTTCTTCTTTAGAAGTCTTCTTTTCAAAATTCTCAAAAAACAAACAAACAAACAATTCAAACTCCAAAAATATTTTTGTTTTCTTCTTTATAAGTCTTTCTTTCGAAAAAAATAAAAATAAAAAATTCGAAATTAGTTTATTTCCTTTATTCCCGATCTTTCCGAACTACGCAGAATCTGATTCATGTTCCCGTATGATACGTAGACAACCCACATTAGGTTAGATCGAATCATTAAAAAAAAAAGAAAAAAAAGAGAAAGAAGGAAGAAAAAGTGCTTAAAAAAACTGGAGAGTGACCATTCTAACATGTTGTTTGTTTTGAATTGTGAAGAAAGTGTGAGGTGGTCGGTTAATGTTAAGCTAGCAACACATCCATAATTCACAAGATACAAAAGGAAAATGCCAATGACAACTAACATCGAAGCTGTTACAAGTGCTCAAGAGACTCAGGGTCAGAGGGTTCTACAGGAGTCTACTGTGGTTGAGGAAAATAGAGTACTGAAGCAGCAAATGACTGAAATGTGTCAAGCATGGGCCAATGGCCAAGGACCGCCTTTTTCTATTCATGGTTTCCCAGAGTTCACATCCATTTCGACTACTACCATTCCGGTCTCATTGCCCGATCAATCCTATCCACCTGGGTTCAGTCTTTATCCCAACTGTATGACTACAACTGAAACTTCTGTTGCGCGCTCCCAAAGTGTGCCATTGACAACCAATCAGACAACCACTACTGTTATACCCGTCTTCACCATCCCACAACCGACGGTGGTGCAAAAGAAAACTCACGAGTCACAATTTGCTACCCAACAAGAACAGTCCCACTCTTCTAAGTACCACTCGTACCTATTTGATCTTCCAGCAAAGATTGAGAAGTCTGCCCGAAAGGTGGCACAGGAAGAAATGACCCAAAGAGTGAAAAGCTTAGAACAACAGTTGAAAAACATACAAGGGTTGGCAGGTCAGAAAAGTATTGCCTTCAAGGATCTATGTATGTTCCCCGATGTCCACTTGCCACCTGGTTTCAAGACTCCCAAATTTGAACAGTATGATGGACATGGAGACCCCATAGCCCACCTGAAAAGGTACTATAATCAACTAAGAGGTGCGGGAGGAAAGGAAGAATTCTGATGGCTTATTTTGGGGAAAGCCTTATGGGAGTAGCCTCCGAATGATTTATGGATCAAGACACATCTCGCTGGTATGTTTGGGATGACATGGCACAGGCCTTTGTCAAACAGTTCCAATACAACATTGACATCGCCCCAGACCGCAATTCCCTTTCAAACCTGAAGAAGAAACCAACTGAAAGTTTCAGGGAATATGCCATTAAATGGAGAGAGCAAGCAGCTAGAGTTAAGCCACCCATGGATGACCACGAGTTAATCACTATCTTTCTTCAAGCTCAAGAGCCAGATTATTTTCAAATCATGATGTCCGTAGTGGGCAAATCCTTCTCGAAGGCAATCAAAATGGGGGAAATGGTTGAGAATAGCCTTAAGACAAGAAGAATTATAAGTCAAGCAATTCTCAAAGTTGCAACTCAGACTGTCCAGACTGAATATGATAATTTTTGTGACACGAATGAGAAAAGTTAAGAAACCATGATGATATTAGTGTCAAGAAGAGGTCCTAGGAGAACATCTCAAAGGTATGAACAATCTCGTCTAGTTTTCGATGATTCCCCTGAATACTATTATCCACCTCAGAACCCTCAATACTATGTTGCTTCACCTCAGTATGTTGCCCGGCTACCAAGACACCCCATAAGGCGAGCACCAGCACCGCAAAATCTCCACCAACCTCCACAAAATTTTCAAGTGCCCTATAACTCATGTCCAAGCCCAGGGTATAGAAGGGAACAAAGGTTGAAAGATAATTTTACACAAATAGGAGAGTCTTATGCAAGCTTATTTGAGAAGTTAAAGTATTATGACATGATTGCACCTAATCCTTCATATCATGTGGACCCACGTGCAAGAAGCTTTGACCCATCTAAAAGGTGTGAATATAATTCCAATGCCCAGGGGCACAATGTTGAAAGTTGTAAGGATTTGAAAAGAAAAATAGAAAGGATGATTCAGGAAAAACTAATTATGATCCAAGACAATGACACCCAAAGTATCATGCAGAATCCTTTACCTGCACATGACGATGCACAATTTGTGGGGATGATGCCTGGTGACTTGGAGTATGATAATCCTCTCGGGAACTTGCCGACTGAAATTGGAGAAGGCCATGTTGATTTTGATGAGCAAATCTGTGGCTAAATGTCAAGCTTAGTAATTGAAAAGTCATTCTCTCCTCACTAGGAAGGAATCTTGGTAGCTTGTTTTGATGTTTTTTCTGTTATCTGGGTTATTTCAGGGTTGTGATCCAGATTTTATTTGTTTTATTGAGTCAAACTCTTCTATCCCTTTATTTTGTCTGTGTGAGTCTTGTTTGTTTGTTCTGTTGCTATTTTCAGTGTATGGGTTATTTCAAGGTTGTAGTTCAGATTTTAAGTTGTTTTTCTTATTGTCAAACCCTTTCATCCTTTACTCAATGAAATACAGTTTGTCCTATTGTGTCATTCCATGCTTAGTTCTTTTGCCGCTAGTTCTAGTGACATGACATGTATGCGAAACTTTTAGCCAGATCTTAGAAAATTGATTTAAGCTTGAATTGGATAACTGAGAAAAAGATACTTTTGAGGATAAAAAAGAGTTGAAATACCTTGGAATTAAGCCCGAGTAAAATATAAGTGGAACTAGAATAGTCATACCCGTGGAGGTTAAGGATCTTTACCTTCAAAATTATTGTGAAGATCGGGTTTGAGGAAGAACAATTGAAGTTTGTTGGATATTTTGACATTAAGGGATGGAAATTGTCTTGTGACCATGACACACTCAGAAGATAGACATGTTCGTCAATGCTGTGATCGCGAAAGGATAACATGATTGACATTCTCGAGGCTAGGAGACCCTTTTTCTACTATCCAAACACTTTATATCCTTCACTACCCCTTTTGAGTATGTGTTATTTTCTTTGACCGCCCTCTTTTGAAATCAAGTTTAGAGTCCAAAAAAAAAGAAAAAAAAAAGAAAAGAAAAGTCCATGTCCCAAACGTACAAACTGGGGCAATTCTTAAAAAGTTCAAGTGAAAAAAATGAAGAAGAAAAGAACTGTCAAAGGTCCATGGCCCCAAAAAATAGAAGCTGGGACAACTTGTTTTGAAAACAATAAAAAAGACAAAAGAAAAAAAAGACAAAGAAAAAGAAAGAAAGATGAAAAAAAATAGTTAGGTCAGATGTTTGAACTACGTTGACCTGATTCCTTTAAAAGGGGATACGTAGGACCTTACACAGTTCGGTCCAACGAAATAAGAATAAAAAAAATTCCAAAAAATTCCAGTATCTGAAAGTGGGGCAAATATTTTATTTCCCTTTTGAAAGAGTCGATTCCAAGAGTTGTAAGTCTACAACCCATCATATTGAGTCTACCTTGAGCCTTCATGCTGTCCTTTCTTTCCAACCCTATCGAAAAACCTTCAAATAAAGACATCCACATATGCCTTCAAGAATGCCAAGAGAAGCGTGCAATGAGCAACGGTGATCATGCAACATAGAACACTGTCAAGTTGCTAACACAAAAAGGAAAAAGAAAAAAGAAAAAGAAAAATGAGAGAGTCTTACTAGTGAAAACCTTCACGGGCACTGTAAGGCGACAGTAAATAGGGATAAATAAATGAGAGAGACGTGTTGGTGAAAACTCCTCGGGGCACCACTAGTTGAAAGTGAGTCATGAGGTAGATGCAAAGAATTGACACGAACAAGCCCGACTTCAAAGGTCATAAGAATGGTAAAAGGAAATATTATATCAGTTTGATAGATCAGGCCATTAAGTGCAAAATACATGTCATGATCATTAAAGCTAGTTATTAAAATAAAATAATAAAAAAAACTCTTTATTTTGTTCCCGACATGGGCATTTATTATTAATACTTGTTTCTTTGCATCATTGTGTCCTTCACTCTGCGTCAGTCCTTGTCAAAACAAGCAAGAAAAGATTTCAAAATCTGCTACCAGCTTTTCAGTTGCACCAAAGTAAATTTGGCCAGCACACTCAGTTGTTACTTTCAACATGCCTTGAGAATTCATGCAAAGGCGTCCCCTCAAAAGACTCTTATCAACCTACTTAGCTAAAGAAAGCAAAGATAACCTCAAGGTTAATAAGGGATTCTCTGTAGTACAGAACAAGGACTATGGAGTGTGCACATCGAGCAAAAGGCACTTCTAGTTGTGATTCTCTCTGATAGACTAATTGCTCTAAAAGCAAGAAGTCATTCAAGATATCAGAAAAGGTCACCTAAGCAAAGATCTCCGGTTAGGATAAGGCTGATTGAGCTACAAATACAAATGGTACTGGGTGTGAAATAATTAGGGTTGATGCAGAGTAAAAGTCTCTTGAAACCGACTCAAGCTGATTGAGCAAAAGCTAAGTTGTCCAACACTCAAGGCCACAAACCGATAACCACTTTCAAAACGGACAATTTTTTTTTAAAACAGGAACAAAGCAGTGCAGGGAAAGTGGTTCAAAAAAAGGGGAAAAGAAAAGAGAAAAAGAAAGAAAAATAAGAAAGAAAAAAAAGATAAAGAAGAGAAGACAAGAGCCGACAAAAGGAAGTTTCTCAAATCTTTGCCTTTATTTGTCTTGATAATGTGCATAAAATCTTGCTATTGCTCTTCATATTTTTTCCTTCTAGGTTAATACATCCTAGTATGATGGATTTTCCTCCCAATAAATATCTTAGTCTGATGAATCTTTCTCCTAATATAAAACACCCTAGTCTAATGAACTTTCTCCTAGGATCGAAATCTTAGTCTTATGAATCTTTCTTCTAAGATAACAAATAAAACCTAGTCTGATGAATCTTTCTCATAGGATAAACGTCTTAGTCTGATGAATTTTCTCCTAAGATAGAAGACCTAGTCTGATGAACTTTCTCCTAGGATAGAAGTCTTAGTTTGATAAATCTTTCTCCTAAGATAACAAAAAAAAACCTAGTCTGATGAATCTTTCTCCTAGGATAGACGTCTTAGTCTGATGAATTTTCTTCTAAGATAGAAGATCTAGTCTAATGAACTTTCTCCTAGGATAGAAATATTGGTCTGATGAATCTTTCTCCTAAGATACCACAAAAAAAGAAGAAAAGTGACCTAGTCTGATGAACCTTCTCCTAGGATCAAAATCTTAGTCTGATGAATCTTTCTCCTAGGATAGAAGACCTAGTCTGATGAAACTTTCTCCTAGGATAAAAATCTTAGTCTGATAAATCTTTCTCTTAAGATTAAAACCTAGTCTAATGAATTTTCTCCTAGGATAATAATTTCTTAAAAAAAGAAGAAAAGGAAGTCTGGATTTGAAAAAAAAAGGGTCAATTTTTATTTTTCTTAAGTTACCAATCTTTAGTTTTCTTGAAATCAGGGGTCCCTCCTGGAGAATAGGGTTAGTGTTTACTTTAGTCAAGCTTAGTTTATAGTTTTCCGCAAGCTCAATCTCAAATCTAGGAGACGCATTTCCTAGTTTGGGTTATTCAAGTTTCATCCCTAAGAGACGCACATCCTAGTCGAGTCTTTAATTTTACTCTCATCATTGCATCCTTCATCAACAACGTAGGTGATTTATAGTTCTGCTAACAACTCACAAATCTTCCTAGTGCAAACTGGGGCAGAAAGGTTTCTTTTGTTTTGTCTTTTTTGCTGTAGTAGCAGGCACCCACCTGGAGAGTGAAGGAATTCATTTCAAGTTTCAAATCGGAAGTAGCACGAGTTGCCTGAAGAATAAGGTTTTTACCTCGAGTCACGGGGGTTTGAGATTACCAAAGAAGAAATCTCAATCCAAGATAAAAAAATAAAAATAAAAATAAAAAGAAGAAGAGGGAAGTGAATCCAAATGCAGAAGCAGATAAAAGATGTGAACTACTCAATACATGGTTGAAGTCACGCGCATTGCATGTCCGGTATTGATCCGAAGAAGCCGTGGAAGAATGAACTAACACATGCAGCTAACAAGCATCAAGATTCAGATCAGAGTACGCATGAAAAACCAACCAAAACTCAAGATCAAACTTTAGAAGACTCATAGATAGGAATCTTGTAACTCGTAGCTGATAGGCTTAGTTAGTCTTTAAAATTTTGATTTTTGATGTAATAACAAGACCTCAGACCGGAGCCTTGACGGAACCTCACTCGACTCTCGAATTCATCACTCTATCATTCTTCTTGAACTACGCGTGACCTGATTCCCTTATAACCCAGGATATGTACGTTGTCCAAAACTAGGACTCGGTTGCACCTTTTTCTTTTATTTTCTTCCTCTTTTAAATAACGATATGGTAAAAAATTAGTCGCATGGTTCACTTTGTCTTTGCCTGAAAACCCTTCATGTTTACAAGCAAAGAGGGGCAACTGTGAGTACCTACTTTTTGACCATGTTTGGTTTTTCCAATCACTTTTTAGTATTTAAATAGATTTCAAGTTTAATTTTAATATTTTAGTTTATTTTACCTTTTTATAAATTTATTTTAGATAAATTGAAAATTACAAAAAAAGAAGAAGAAGAGAGTTACATATTTTTAGAGTATTAGTTTTATTTTCATTTTACAAAGAAAGAAAAGTTTTCAAAAAAAATAGTTTTATTTACTTTAGTGCAGTATTTATATTAGATACTTTCAACAAATGAAGATTGATTGTATAGTAATTTTATCTTGCTATTTTTGATTTAGTAGGAGTGTATTTTATTTTTATTTATTTGTTATAAACAAAATACTACAAAAAAAGGAGAGCCAATCAGAATTGGCTAACTTGCAAAAGATTCCATGTTATCTTATTAACAAACTTCTCACGTGACACACAAAGGTAGTTGCCACAAAGTAGTTGCCACATTGGATTCTTTCACGAGGGAATAATTTTTCTTTAAACCTTATTTAATAAGACCTTTCTTGCTTCCCAATTCAATGACTTAGCTATATAGACACATACATAACAAGAAATACAATGGACGGAAAAGAAATAAAAGGCAGAGAAGGCAAAAACAAAAAAAGGAGATCTAAAAAGGGAGCAGCTGATCTTCAGTTTCTTGGAGAAGACATTAGCAGCGACGGACCTCCCTTCACAAAGCCAACAGCCTCACCCCCATTGTCCAAATCTCAGCCGACCACCCTTCTTGACCTTCATCGCCGGCGAGCAGCCAAAAAAAGAAAAGGCAGCTATTGTCAGCCCCGCTGCTCACCACTCCTCCCACTGCTCTTTCCTTTTTCCTCGCACACTTCTCGCTCTTAGATGCCATCGCAACTGCCGAAGCTGACCACCAATTTGCCGGCGAGCATTTCCCCTTCATCACTCCACTGTTTCTCTCGTCCTTCCCTTTACAGATTCGCCACCCACTATCAATTTTCCGACAACTTGTATATTTTCTGGCGAGGTTCTCATACATACAAATCCGGTTCCATCGAGTTTGTAGTTGTAGTTCGTCGTCAAGTTGGCGTGGTCATTGGGTAGAGTTCCGGCCAAACGTTTTGTTTCCCTTAAAATTTTGTTGAAGCTTTACATTGTAATCCAAGGTTGAAGATTCAATATTAACATGAAATAAAATTGTTCCGTTGAGCCTCTGTTCCGGCTTTTGATTCTTATTTGCGTTTCAAAGAGTCTCCGCATCTTCTTCGATTCCTCTTATCTCGTTCGTGAGATGCGTTTAATTTTTCTTATATACTAAGTGTTATTTTTGGAACTTCTCATTTCCTTTGGAACTTCATTTTAAAGTTTGTTGTTTATCTTGATTTGTCACTTATGCATTTATGCTACATATAAATGATGTGTGATTACAGTGTATATTCTTTTTCTCTTAGTAGTTGTTTGTTTCAGCTCTTATGCTCGTCTAAAGCCAAAATGTGTTTCTCATGAATTACAATCTGAATGACCAAAACGGAGGCATCGTTGAACCATTTTCTCGTCCTCACACGAAATTTCATACTACTTGTACCACAAATTAATCTCAAAGTGAAAAATGAACAATTTATGAATATTCGTAGAAAATGTTTTAGGTGTGACTTAATCTATTATCGTGATTGTGTACACGTTCGCGTGATATAATTACTATTTTCAAAAATACATCAAGGTGTGCATTTGCGCGACTTTAGCCAAACTTTCTTAATTATTAAGTGTTGTGAATTGTGTACACGTACGCGTGACATGATTCTTGACGCGCCAAACAAAATGAATACACGTACGCGTGATTCGTTTCAAATTAAAAAGCGGTAAAGGTAAATGTACAAAGGTTCTGAAACACGTGATTAAACAATTTAATTAATCCAAGTATGATTAAAGCGACCGTGCTAAACTACGAAATCCGGAAGTACCTAACACCTTCTCCTGAGTTAACAGAATTCCTTACCTGGCCTTCTGGTTGCGCAGACTTTTAATGGAGTCAAAATTTCCTCGATTTGGGATTTTAAATAAATCGTTGACTTGGGACACCATAAATTATTCCAAGTGGCGACTCTGAAATAAATAAATAATCCCATTTCGATTAATGTCACTTAAATTAGAAAAACTCCCTAATATCCCCCTTGGGTAAAAAGGAGGTGTGACAATATCCCAATTAGGCGAATGGTAACTTCTCGTGCCATTGTTGTGATTTTCTACCATTTTCCTTAGTATCTTTTTGATGTTCTTGTTGGCAGCTTCCACGGCTCCATTCATTTGAGGCATGTATGCTGTGGAATTTTGTGCTTGATTTTGAAGGTTTCATACATGATTTTTATCAAATCACTGTTGAGATTGACAGCATTATCAGTGATGATGGACTCAGGAACCCAGAATTGGCAAACAATACGATCCCTGACAAAATCTGCTATGACTTTATTGGTTATAGCTCCTTAAGATGCAGCCTCCACCTATTTTATGAAGTAATCGATAGCCACTAAAATGAACTTGTACCTGTTCGAAGCAGTTGGCTCGATCGGACCGATGGCATTCATTCCACAGGCAGCAAAGGGCCAAGGTGCGCTTGTTGCATTGAGTTTATTTGGTGGTACCCTTATCATTTCTGCATATATCTGGCATTGGTGGAATTTCTGGACATACCGGATGCAATCTGTTTCCATAGTCATCTAAAAATATCCAGCTCTGAGTATCTTCTTGGCTAGAACAAAACCGTTCATATGTGGTCTGCAGGTTCCGACATGTATTTCATCGAGCAATCTGGAAGCCTCTTTGGCGTCAACACACCATAATAGTCCTAGATCAGGTGTTCTCCTATACAAAATTCCTCCGCTTTGGAAGAAATTATTGGAAAATCTACGTAGTGTATGTTTCTGAGCATGGTTTGCCTGCTTTGGGTATTCTCCTTTTGCCAAATATTCCTTGATGTCGTGAAACCATGGGTTTCCGTTCGTTTCTTATTTGACGTGGGCACAATAAGCTGGCTGACTATAGATCCTTACTGGGATGGGATCGATGAAATTCTTATCTTGGTGCGGTATCATGGACGACAAAGTAACTAGTGCATCTGCGAACTCGTTCTGGACTCTTGTAACATGTTTGAATTCTATCTTCGTGAACCTCTTCATCAATTCTTGCATATGATACAAGTATGGTAGTATCTTGGTATTTTTCGTAGCCTATTCTCCTTGAACCTGATGTACCAGAAGATCCGAATCACCAATTACCAGCAACTCTTGTATATTCATATCGATGGCCAAATTGAGCCCTATGATGCAAGCCTCATATTATTCCATGTTGTTAGTGCATGGGAACCTAAGTTTTGCATATACCGGATAATGTTGACCTGTCTCTAACACCAAGATTGCTCCAATACCCACTCCTTTGAAGTTTGGAGCTCCATCGAAGAACATTTTCCAACCGTCATATGCTTCAGCAATGTCCTCTCCTACGAATGACACTTCTTCGTCAGGAAAATACGTTTTTAGTGGTTCGTATTCTCCTCCCACAGGATTTTCATCAAGATGGTCTGCCAACACTTGTCCTTTGACTGCCTTCTGAGTTACATAGATGATATCGAACTCACTCAACAATATCTGACATTTGGCTAACTTCACGGTAGGCATAGGCTTTTGAAAGATGTACTTTAGAGGATCCATTCTTGATATGAGGTATGTGGTATAGTCACAGAAGTAATGCCTCAATTTCTGAGTTATCCATGTCAAAGCACAGCAAGTGCGTTCTAGCATATAGTATTGTGCTTCATAAGGTGTGAACTTCTTACTCAAGTAATATATGGCTTGCTCTTTTCTTCCTGTCTCGTCATGTTGTCCCAAAACACAGCTGAAAGCCCCATCTAGTACGGACAAATAGAGTAGCAATGGTCTCCCAGGTTCTGGCGGGACTAGGACTGGTGGCGTGGACAGGTATTCCTTAATTTTGTCAAAAGCCCTTTGACAATCTTCAGTCTAACTGGTTTCAGCATCCTTCCTCAACATTTTGAAAATGGGTTCACATATTACTGTGGACTGCACTATGAAGAGGCTAATGTAATTGAGGCGTCCCAGGAAGCTCATCACGTCCTTATTGCTCTTTGGTGGTAGTAACTCTTAGATAACTTTAACTTTTGATGGGTCCAACTCGATTCCTCGGCGGCTAACGATGAATCCCAACGATTTTCCTGCAGGAACCCCGAATGCACATTTTTCAGGGTTCAATTTTAAATTGTACTTCCATAGCCTATCAAAGAACTTCCTCAAGTCTGCTATGTGATTTGTGGTGCTCTTGGATTTGATGATGACGTCGTCAACATATACCTCTATTTTCTTGTGTATCATATCATGAAAGATGGTCATTATGGCCCTCATATAGGTGCCCAAGCATTCTTTAGATCGAATGGAATCATTTTGAAAGAGCACACCCCCATGGTGTAATGAAAGCTGTTTTCTCTACGTCTTCATCGTCCATCCAAATATGATAATAACCTGTGAAGCATTCTACAAAGGATTAGAGTTCATGCTTGGCTCAATTGTCAATAAGAATATGTATATTTGGTAGTGGGAAATCATCATTGGGACTTGATCTGTTTAAATTCGGATAGTCAACACACACACTGGCTTTCCCATATTTCTTCGGAACTGGTACGATGTTGGCTAACCAGGTTGGATACTTAACTACCCTGAGGACTTTGGCTTTGACCTGCTTAGTGACTTCCTCCTTGATTTTGAGGCTCATGTCTGGTTTGAACTTTCTGAGTTTCTGCTTCACTGGCGGACATGTTGGATTGGTAGGCAACTTATGAGCCACTATGGATGTGCTCAGGCCGGTCATGTCATCATATGACCATGAAAATATATCCTCATATTCTTTCAGAAAACGAGTGTATTCTTCCTTCTCTGACGGTGATAGGTGAATACTTATGCGAGTCTCCTTGATGGTTTCAGAATCTCCCAAATTGATTGCCTCGATTTCGTCCAGGTTGGACATAGGTTTGTTCTCAAAATTCTCAACTTCTATGATAACTTCCTTAGGTATCTCATCCTCTTCTTCCGAGTCACTATCCTTATGTTGCATTATCTCATTACATGTCACAGTCATTGATTCATCAAGATAAGAAATAGTAATGTTGTAGAAGAAAGATATGAAAGATAACGATAATAAAATATCACATTATTTGATAAATGCTGAAATGTTAAACAAAATATCGTCTGAATGACTTCAAAACAATATTTTCCAAAACGAAATACTAAAAGGAAGATATTTTAAAAACTAAATGCTCAAAAAGACTTGTTTTTTCAATTAACATTAGTAGCCATGCTACCCCCGGGACTCGTCTAGCCATTGATGGTATGGCGGTCTAGTTCCTAAGAAATGTTCCCTTCTCCATGGTCTGAATGGTAAGGCCTTCTTCTTTCTCCTCCTCAACTATCACATTGCAATCCGTATCCTTGTCTTCTAGAAACAAATTCCTTAGCCTAGCCAAAACTTCCTCCTCTGTAGATCCCCATATTATATCGGCCTGATGAAAGGTCTGACTCAGATGCAGCACTGGCTGCTCGAGAGGGTAATAGGGACCACGCCATAGTGGCGACCAATCATCATATTATTGCCATGTATACTAATATCCGAGCCCAAAAGTTGTGCCATGACATTTCAACTGTATTGGTTTGGTAATGCCCTAGAGTTTCTTCCCAAGCCCTTTGCCAGTTTCATACCCTGACCATGCCAGTATTCTTTCTATCTTGCTACTCCACCATTTATCTTTCTAAATTGCATTGACACGCTCGATGCAGTGATAAGTTTCTCCGCCTAGATTTCTTCTATTCTCAACAATCGGGACAGTTTGAATGGTGTAAATGGGATTACTTCCATCTCTGTGAATGATTACCTCCTGATGGTTCCATTCGAACTTCACGACCTGGTGTAACGTAGAAGCCACAGCTCTAGTGGCATATATCCAAGGTTGTCCCAGTAGAATATTGTACGTAGCAGATGTTTTTAATACTTGAAACTCAACATCGAACCAAGTCGGGAGCATCTGCAAACAAAGTTAATTTTCCCAATTGTGTCCCTTTGAGACCTATCAAATGCCTTCACATTCATACTCCCTGCTCGTATCTCATGGAAATCTTTGCCCAACCTTTTCAGAGTAGTCAACGGACAAATGTTGAGGCTTTAACCCCCATCTATTAAGACTCTGGAGATGAATTTGTCCTCTAACTGTACTGTGATATGCCGTGCCCTATTGTGACTTAATCTTTCAGGCGGTAGTTCATCTTCATGAAAGGTGATCTTGTGGCTTCTCAGTACTTGTCCTACCATGTTGGCCATCTCTCCATTGGTGATGTTGTTAGGTACATAAGCTTCATTCAACACCTTCATCAGAGCATTCCTATGCATTTCAGAATTTTGTAGCAGCGACAGGATGGATATCTGGGCTGGAGTCTTGTTTAGATGATCAACGATAGAGTATTCTCTTGCTTGTACTTTCCTCCAGAGATCATCTGGACCAGTTTCAATTACGGGTTGTTTGGTAGCAGCTTCCTTGTTTGTTCCTCCCAAATTTTTGGGTGTATAGATACTTCCAGTTCTGGTCATCCCCTGTGTGGCACCAGATTCTTCTATCTTTGCTTTTCCTTTCTCCTAGCTTCGGCAACATAATCCCAGGGTATGGAGTTGGACTTGAAAGGTGGTGTGGATGCTACCGTCACCGTGAAGGGTATGGATACCTCTACTTCAAATGGAGTAAGTGTAGTCGCAAGTGTTGTTACTTCAATTTCAAATGGGACTGATGCGACTACTTCAACTTCGACCGGTGGTTGTATCTGTACCACAATAGGAGTGAGTGTGACTATAGGTTTAGGGACACCACCTTCCCGAATAGGCCCAATCGACCCTTTAGGATCCCATTCTTCATCGGTTTCTATCACATCTACTCCTTTACCCCTATGATCTAGGAGGGGATTTTTGCGAACATTTGGTGCGGTTCCTTTGCTTGTATAACATTGGTATCAATCAGGGTTTGAATCTTGTCTTTCAGAGTGCGACATTCATCAATAATATGCCCTTTCATGCTAGAATAGCACACATATGTTTTGTTTGGGTTGACCCACTGAGAGGAGTTTTCCATGGCAACAGCAGGAATAGGAGTAACATATCCGGAAACCTTCAATCTTTCATATAGTTGGTCAATGGGCTCAGCAATAGGGGTGTATTGTCTGGGTGGCCTGCGATCGAAATTGGGTCTGGTTTTTGATAGTTTTAATGGGTTGGAGGTGAATGGTAATAGGCTGGTTGGGTGTTATAAGTGTGATAGGCGGTAGTGGGTTGAGAATATTTGGGAGGTGAAGGTTGGTATGTGGGTGGAGGTGTTTGGTATGTGAGTGGAGATTTAGAACCTTGGGCCACCATTACTGCCCCTACTTCTTTCTTCTTTGATATACCCCCTGACTGTAATACTTTGTTCGTGGCCTGCAATGCCTCGAAATTGGTTACCATCCCATTCTTGATCTCTTCTTCAATCCTTTCCCCGAGTTTGATGTTGTCAGAGAACTTGTGATTTCCGATGATCATTAACCTTTCATAGTATTTTGGATCCTGGGCCCTGACAAAGAATTTGTTCATCTGCTCTTCCTCTAGTGACGGTCTGACTTTTGTATCTTCTGACCTCCATCGAGTAGCATACTCACGAAAAGTCTCCGTTGATTTCTTCTTGAGATTCTGTATATAGAAGACATTCGGTGCATTCTTTATGTTAAACCTGAATCGGTCCATGAAGTCCGACACCATGCTTACCCAATTGACCCACTTCTTGGGATTCTGACTGATATACCAAGCTAGGGTATCTCCAGTGAGACTCCTCATGAATAGTTTCAAGCGAATTCTTTCATCTTTCCCAACTCTCATGAGCTTATCACAGTATGTTCTCAAATGTACCTTCGGGTCATCCATTCCGTCAAACATCTCGAGCTTAGGAGGTTTGTAACCCTCCGGTAATTCCACGTCTAGCTGAATGCATATATCCTTATAATTCAGACCTTCAATTCCTTTACCTCCTTCGACACCCTGGACTCGACTTGTGAGCTTCTTGAGCTCCTCTACCATGTTCTTAATGAGAAGGTCCTTCTCGGCGGATTCTAGAGTGTATAAGATTGGCTGAGTAGAGTGGGGTAAGGTTTCCACGTATATGGGATTGTTTTGGTGGGTGCCGGGGGTTAGAGTGTAGTAATGATCATTTGTTGAATTTTGCATATCAGGGTTGTGAGGTATTCTGTGGAGTATGGTAAGTGGTTTGTGGGTATTGAGCATGAAGATGTTAGTGTTGAGGAGGGGTGGGTATTGGTGGGGGATTTGGATTTTGGGGAGGAGTTGCGTATTGATGGGGTGCGGGAGGATTTTGTGGACTTTGGTTTGGTGTGTTCTGAAGAGGTACTGGGTTTTGAGCATTTTGTTGGTTAATGTCTGGGACATTTAGGGTGAGGGAGAGGTTTTCCAAGTTATGGACCTGCTCAAGTTCCCCTTGCAATTCCAGTATTTTCTGTTCTAATCATAGGACCAAATCATTTTGGGTCAAAGTACTCCGACTGTTTGAAGTTTCAACATTCTCAGCATGTTGATAAGTTAGGATTTTAACATGTTTTATGCCCCTACTTGCCTATGCTTTAATCATATATTGTTACAAAATAGTCCAAAAAGGCTCACAAGTTGTGCTTGATCGCAGGTTTGATCGACAAAGTGATGAAATGTCAAAGATCGAGTCAAAAAGGAGTGAAACCTGCTCAAGTATGAAAGACCAAGAAATTTAAGAAAAGAAGGCCTAATGCGGACCGCGCAAAGTGGAATGCGGCCGCACTAGGTGGTTCAGAGAGTTGGTGAATCAAGCTAGAAGAAGCGCGGCCGCGGTACACATCTCGCGGTTAGCGGTGAAGGCTCTGCGGCCGCACTACTCTTTTGTGCGATCCGCATTCATGAGATTCAGAGAGACGAAGTTTGCAAAGCCAGTGCCATGCGATCCGCGGTCGTGGTTGCGCGGACCGCGCCAGCTCCCTCTGTGGCCGCGGTCCATTCTACGCGGTCCGTGGAGTCCAAGTTCAGAGAAGCAGAAGTAAGCCCAGTGCGGCTACGGTCCATTTAATGCGGCCCGCACTGATCCCACAGGGGTATTTTTGTCCAGTTTTTCCAGCCTAGTATAAATAGAACATTTTACCATTTTTAGGTCATCAGATACATCAGTGGAGAGCTGCGCTCGTGAGAACATATTTTGTAGCCATTTTTGGCACTTTTGCTTTACATTTACGATAGATTCTTGTAATTTAATTTTAGCAATTAATTAATATGCTTAGTTCTTCATCTATTTCTTCAATTTCTTTATCTAGCATGAGTAGCTAAACCCATTAGCTAGGGTTGTGGCTCAACCCTAGTGTGGGTAATTGATGGGTGTTGCCATCTAGTGTTAGATTGACTATGAGTGTTTGCTATTTGGGTTGATTTTATGTTTTAATCTAGAATTAGTGGTTGTAAATACTGATTCAAGCTTTATGGGTTTAACTCTTCTTGAGAAAGAGAGTCTATAACCCCAAAATTGACCCAACAAGGAATTGGGATGGACTCATGAGAAATGATAGTCCCAATTAACGGGTTAAACCTCGAGAGAGTAATTACCCTACTTGAACCCTAGTTGCTTGGTCTAATTTGCCGACCCATTTGGTCTCGAGAGAGTCAATTGGGCAAAGTCACTTTCTCTACCGAGAGGTGTGAGAGTGGGTAAAATTGTGCAACGGTTATAGCATAAACCCTAATTATGTCAATCGAACCTTAGTAACATCTACCCGTCAATTAGCCACCTAGGTAGTGTCACGACCCTAGTTCCCTTCTTCCCATTAGATACAACTTAGTAATATTCTCGTAGCATAATTTAGTGTTAATCGATAGTTTTATAAAAATAGTTATAATTCGAAAACCCAAAAATGTTTGAAGTGACATTGGGAGTACAAACACATTTCTAGGATAGACAGACAATCCAACTCCACTACTAGCTCCCTGAGGAAATCGATCCCGACCTTCATATCGGGTAAAAGCTATTGCGACTCGCTCTTCCTACCTTAGTGTAGCGTTGAGTTGGCAGTGATCACATATGCAGCGTTTTCTTTTCGGATACCACTTATATAATCCATCTTAGCATTTACCTTGTTTTTCGGATTACTTGGAGGAGGAGGAAGCGGAGCGCCTCTAGATCTGGTGTGATATGCTAATGATGCCAGTATGTGCGAACCAACCTTAGGGTATGGTAATAATCAAAATAAAGAAAAATGCAAAAGGTAAACAAGTCAGTAAGGATTCTGAAAAGAATTTGCAGTATTTAAACATGTATTGCGGGAATGTAAATTCGTGTCCTAATTTGGGGAACCTCGTTGTGCCATAGGTAAGCCTAGCCACAAGTAGATTTGGAGAGATTTAATGATGATAAATGCCTCATTTCATTAATGTAATAAATAGGACGAACCTAAAAATGATGATAAATAAATGAGTTACTAATGGCATCTGCCTTATTACATTCGGATTCCAAAATGACTCAAAACAGATAAACCTAATCTACTTGGTACCGGAGGGACCTTCCCTATATTTGACCCTCTTGGCTCCGTTAATCAATTCCCCGGGTCGTGCATGTCCAGCAACAGGTATGCCCTTGCTAGTGTCCTCCCTCGTTGCCTTCTGCATTCTGACAGTCTACGACCCTTTTCCTCATCTTCCTTTCCAGTTTCATTAGACCCTACTCCAAATTTCCAACTTTTCTGTCGACTTTGTAGTTATTTCCTTCCACTCGTTAATTGACTCCATGTCTGACTTGTGTTGTTACAAATTCCTGGCTTCCGACTCAAGGAATCTTTTGCGTAGCCTCTCATATTTCACTTGTGCTTCAGCAACCTCATCTATGACTCTGTTTCCTTGACCAATCCCTAGCTCGACCATTCCTACTATGTTATCTTCTAACCATGATGGGTAGAAGTACATATGACCGGCGTGATATCGATCTGGCTCGATGGTATCCTTTTCCACGATAATCTTCAAATGCAACATATGCTGGGCCTCACATTTGTATGGAATGGCATCGTCTTGAAATTCTGCTCTGTAATGACTCATTTTGGAGACTCGTGGTATGACTTGTTTTCTACCAGCTTGTCTCATGACTCTGATAGGAACATAGGGATGTATTCCCCTTAACCCAATCAACACCAAGTGCGGAACATCCCTGGATCTTATGATGAATTCATTAGTAGGGAACCACTCGAACATCCAGTGAACCTAGTCCTCGATCAAATTACTGAAAAACTATGCCCATTCTGTAGCATTCTCGGGCGGTGCAAATCTGTCTAGGATAAATGTCATTCTTTTAGGATGGTGAAAATCTATATGATCGTTCCCTGGTCTCCATGGAAACTCTTGGTGGTACTGACCCCTCTAAAGATGTTCTAACAACCAAATCTGCAATAGCAAGTTGCAACCCTCAAAATGTTTGAACTCTTTCTTGTAATGATCCAGAGCCCGGTATATGTCTGCTACAATCATCAAAACAATAGTATAGGTTTGTCCCTCAATTCCCTCTATTAAAGCTTTGGTTACCATGTCCAACATGGTGTGAATTCTGTCCCCTTGGCTTGGGAACACTATCATACCCAGAAAGCAGACGATGAATACAAAAACACTACGATGAGTCCAACCCAGGGAAGTGATGGAGAATTCATCATGAAAGATACAGTAAGATTTGCTATGTCCATATCGTTCATAGAGGAAGTCGAACGGTATGTAGGACTTCTTCAGGCACTCCAAGTCATCATTATTTCTCAGACCCATCATCATCAGAAACCCCCTAGTAGTGCAGTTTTTCGGTACTAGTAAACCGGGACTATCCCATGGTAATCCAGCGAATCCTCCTATTTCCTCCAAAAGAGGAGTCATTTCTATATTGCCAAAACGGAGTACAAATATTTCTCTATCCCAGAACATAGTAGTAGCCTCGATCAACATACTGTTTGGTTAGATGTCCAATAAGGAAGGTAAATTTCCAAGAACCCTTTTCACGTGATTTTTTTCGCTTGGCGAAAGGTTTTCCCACCAATATAACAACAATGGTGGTATACTTCGGACCATGCCGAACCTGAGAACTTCGTGCCTCATTTTCTGCAAAAATAAACAGAGTTCGACCCTTGCCCCCTCTGGATTTGACTACTTACACATTAACGATTAGCATGTCGGCATTTATCTATCCAAATAATGCATATATCGTGGTTGCGCCCGTTGGGATTATGGAAATCCCGGTGGACTTTGGACAAGGCTTTATTAGAGGGTTATTATGCGGACAACATATTAACCCAGGCTAGGTTTGATCATGATGCATGCACAGTCATTATCAGAGTAAGGTTTCTATAGAAGTCTAGACTGATACCCTCAAGCGGACAACTTTAGTGGGAAAGGCACGGAACTGTCGACTACACTACTGATCGACTAGTTTTACCGCAAATAAACCTTTCCAAATTTAAAGGGTGATTTTAGGAAGATCGCGGACACTCATCAAGCGTCGCTATAGTATTAGTACGCACGAGTGGAATATGATGTTGAACATGAAATTATGCAAAAGAAAATAACACGTTGCCAAGTATTTGCATGATGAATAATGATAAAATGTGGTATTTAATAATTGTAAAGACATTTAAGAAAGAAAAACAAGTAGACAAGTAAGTTTACATAGTAAAAGTGATAAAGAGGGAAGAGAAATCATAAATGAATGAAGATAAGCAAATAAATTCACATAGAGTGGGAAAGGTAAGGGGTGTGCAAGTATTAACGGATAATAAAGACATTCTTAAAGACTAATTCACAAACAAGTTCGTTACAGTAAGAGCCTAAAGACATCTCCAGTAGAGTCGTCATGCTGTCGCGCCCCCTTTTTCTCGCAAAATCAGGTTTCAACTTTTCTAGGACAACTCCTTTTTTGAGAGGGTAGGGAATTGGAATTGAAAGAGTCGCCACCTAACGGATTAAGGCGCATTGGGGCACCTAGAGCAAATAACTCATATAACCAGTTTACATAACTAGAGATTGGGTAATAACTCAAAATTACCTTGAGGGAAAGGTCTTAAGCACCCCTCGAGGTCCACAACGGTGGGTCCCAGCCGAACTTGAACAATGAATTAGTCTAATAAGAAGCGAGGGGATTATTTAATAGGGATAGGGGGTCCTAAGTTTTTTAACCTAAAGGATCACCCTGTGCAACATAAATAATACTTCGTAACTCCCTTGAGTCGGGGTGTTACTCATATTATTCAGCGGGCACAAACTATCATCTCTTGCTCCCCGATTACTATCTTTAAGTTGTTACCTAAAGTGCACTAGTTGATTCTAAAACATACCCTATGCGTGCACGTGTCCCATACTTATGGTCCTGGAGGCGTTGGGACTCTATCTTGGATTGTTCTGTACTCAACTTAGGCTGCTCAAAATGTGAAATCTAGGCAACAAACAAAACAAATAGGACTTTCAAATAAAGGACAAGTATGGGCTCATATTGACCTCCACACATAGGCAACAAAAGCACGCAATTGAATCAGCAAACTTTATTAACTTTGGAATCCTATAGGCTGGATATCTACGTGAGAAAAAAAATAGAGTACAAAGGCAGTTTTATTAAGGCCAACATTAAGACCTATTTGTTTGCCTACTGATTTTATTCAGCATGAACCTGGTCACTTCAGCTAGTAATATGTCACAATTATAAACCTAGAATCATTATAAAGTCCTACAGATACGTTGCCTAAGTGATTGACAATAGCGGTTGAATTCAGAATCGATCAACAGGATCCTATATGCATGATTTCTACAAGCTTATTAATTACAGACCTATAGACATGGTTTTTGTAGCACTGATTTTAACTTGTAAAGATAGATTTTTATTTCCTATCAGCATGCTTTCTAATTGCTGAATTGACTTAAACCTTGTAGGCATGATTTCTAAATTTGAAATTAATTTTTTAATCTTATAGGCATGATATCTATTAGCTGTGTACGGGCAGAAATTAAACAAATTGCCAAGAAGGATAGTTAGCTCAAATAACAAGCACCTATAGGCATGATTGCTAATGCACATTTGTTGAAAACATGTATAGGTCCTATGAACAGGAGTTCTAATGTACAAAATTAAACGAAAGTCCTATAAGCAGGATCTCTAGTATGCAAATGTAAAATACAAAATCAAGATGATCACGAAAGTCCTATAGGCTGGATTTCTAAACATAGTATAGTACTCACACAATTCAATCAGCATAATTAAATCCTATAGTTATTAACAAAAGCTATAAGAAACCCCCACCCCCCAACTTTACTAAATATCTCCAAATTTATTATTACATAGTTAGTACAGACCAGAATAGCCAAATGAATTACATAATGGTAATAGCTACACTATAGGGAGCCTTCGTAGGCCCAAATAAACCTGGGAACCAGGCCTTCCCACATAACAACTTTGAAGCATAACAGTGATTCATTCACAGTACATTAGAACCAGGCTTTCAGTGAGTCAAAGTTCCCAAGGGCCTCAGGGACCCCGGCAATGCTCACACCAGAATCACACATTCAGAAAAGAGGTCATAAAAGATTGAAAAACCAGCCCCCCAATGTGTTAGAGTTCAAATGAGTCTCAAGGACCCTAGGTAGTGCTCACACCGGGATGGTTGAGAACCTAAGGGACTAAGAGTATATAAAGAGAGAAGGTCCAGGTTTTTAAAAGATAGTTGGATTTCAGAAGAAACAAGATTCAGAACATAGAATTGCAGGCAGAACTGCACCAGGGAAACATACATAATTCATGCTTAAACACATAGTTCAAATATGTTGAAGTCTAGTTAAGCTAAATACTCATGCTAGTATTCAAAACAGTTATGGTTTAATCACAACAACAATTAGGCAGAAACATTTGAGTTAAATAAACATGACATATGAGTTAAGCAACAAGCTAACTGATTACATGTTTGTAATATGCAAAGTTCAAAATAGGTGCAAAATTAACAACAATGCATGAAACAGATTGAACCTTAGACTAACTCATGAGAAGATTCACATTATTCGAAGCCAATTGGTTCTAGGTTAACAGTGTTACTAAATGGAATCACACAGTCATGTGAAGGACAAAATCATGCTGAGAATTGAAACAGGCTAGTCAAGCAAAGCATAGAGAATGAAATTTTCAAAGGTTTGGGCATGCCAGTTAAGTGAGAAAGCAAGTAAGTATACCACAGTAATGAAGTTCCAGAATAATTTTGGCCTTGGCTTTCAGCCGGCCAAATCAAGAGACACTTAGCATAGAAATCAGAACAAGAGAGCAAGAGAGAGCTTAAGCTTTTTTAGTCAGAATCAGTGAGTTCGATTCTTGTTTTTAAGGGAATGGGGAAGGCGTTTAAATAGTACTCAACTAGGTAGATAAACAAGGTAATGAATCAGTCTTACACAAATAAGGAAGGGAAATAACTCTAAAATCAATTAAAATCGGAGTTCAATCAATTAACAGCATATAATCAGGCTAGTACTACTTAAATTAGGGAAAGCATTATACAAAATCAATCAGTAGTCAAGTACCAGATCAAATAAGGTAAGAAAATAATGAGAACAGGCAAATCGAACAAAATAAGGCAATATCAGTATCGTACAGGAGAAGAAAGACTGAAATCTTAGCAAAGATTTCAAAACCTTAATTTAGGGTGAGTAAAATTAGTCAACCAGTTAACGACAAGAGTTAAAGGTACGTAGAGACAGATAGACAGAAACATTAAAGGAAAATAATCAAATAATGAAAACCCTAAATTTAATGTAAGTAAAAATAGGCAGAAATACAAAGGAGCTTTAATAAAAATGCACAAAGACATATAGATGGAAATAATTAAAGTTCGACCGATATTTGTTTGATTTTGAAGAATCAAAAACCCTACATTTTAGGCTAAGTAAAAATCAGCGTAATTAACCAAAGGAAAACTATAATAAAGATGCACAGAATAGATATACAGAAGCATTAAAGGAAAATGTTCAACAGAAATAAGAAACATAACAAGCCTTAAAAGATCTGAGCCCTAATTTAGGGCAAATAAAATTGATAAAACGCACATAGATAGATATACGGGAATATTAAGAAAAAAATAGAAGAACTATAACAGATTTTGAAAAGATCCGAACCCTAGATGCGATTTTGAAGGGGGAACTCAACACCAAATTATAGGTTTGTACTCTTTAACTCATTTTCTTCCATTTCTAACATCACTCATTGAATTCCTAGCCCTAATCTTTGTTCTTTCATGGTAGAAAACTAGGAATTTAGGAAGAATTGGGAATTTTTTCAAATTGGGGATTTAGACCTCGATTTGAGGTCGAATTCCAAAACCAATTGTATATCCGGGCTCGGGGGTGAATGGATAAATGGATTTTGGTCCGAACCTCGAGTTTTGACCCAGCAGGCCCGAGGTCAATTTTTGACTTTTTGGGGAAAAGTTTGAGAAATTAAAATTTATGCATTGTAGTTGATTCCTTTAGCAATAATTGATGTTATTGAGTTAATTGTGGCTAGATATGAGTGGCTCGGAGGTGGATACTGGAGGAAAAGTGGTAATTAAGCATTGATTGGCCCGCGAAGTGAGGTAATTGTCGTGTCTAACTTTGGCTCAAGGGATTAGTAACCCTTGGCTTATTTGCTAAATGAAATCCATGTGAGCGATGTATAGGTGAGGTGACGAGTACCTATGCGCTGTCAATTTATCTATTTTGCCTGTTTTCTTCCTGTTCTTCTTATATTGTCTTTTCCTGCCTTAACTGTACATGCTTTACTTGTAATTCCATGCCTATTTGCTACTTGTTAAACATTGTATCTATTGTTGGATGTATTAGTTTTTTCATAGCTTCGTTGTCTCTTATTATTTGTTTGAGCTGGTTATTGGTACTTTCAAGGTATATTCTGGATTGGTCTCACTGAGTACTATTACTTGTGTAAAGTTTCATAGTATATAATCTTCTTAGATGTTTTGGTTAGAAGTTGAGCCTCATGAAGAGTTTGTGATTTGAATTGTATAATTTTTGTATTTGCTGAGTAAATGATATTGATATGGTGGGATCAGGTTGCGCGCCGCAACATGTGGAATAAGGGTGATATATTGAGGAGAAATAAGGGTGAAATGCTATGTACGGTGGGATTGTGGTGAATTAAGGGTGAACTGTGATTGTGATTATTGTGATATGGTGGGATCGGGTTGCACGCCGCAACAACCTTTATGTTCATATTTTTCCTTGACCGTGTTAGCTGAAATGGTAGTTTGAAACTGCACTTAAGGATTGGTAATAGCTTAGCACTGATGAGATGCTTTGAGAACTGTATTCACTCCTTGCAAGTTAGTGCTTTATTTCATCATGCCTTTCTTTCTGCTTTTATTATACACTGTATGCAGGTTATATTATAAATGCTCCGCCATAGCCTCGTCACTACCTCGTCGATGTTAGGCTTGGCACTTACCAGTACATGGGGTCAGTTGTACTGATACTGCACTCTGCACTTCTTGTGCAGATTTTGGAGCAGGTTCGTGCTGATTGAGAGGTTGGTTGTAGGATTCACTTGCATGGAGACCCAAGGTAGTCCGGTTGGAGTCCGCAGGCCCTGACGTCCCCTTCTATACCCCAAACTTTGTTGTTTTCCTTATTTCGTAAATATTTGTATTTTCTTTCGAACAAATGCTTGTAGTAAAAATCTTAGAATGTTCGTGGATTATGACACCAGATTCTAGGTAATAATGGTAATAGTATATAAACAAAAAGGCTATTTACTTACTTCCGCATTTATTTCCACTTGTTTTAGCTTGTTTGTTGTTAATCACTGAAACGTAAAGGGTTTGGCTAATAAAAACTCTAACGTTGGCTTGCCTAGCAAGTGTGATGTTAGGCGCCATTACGGTCCCGATGGTGGATATTCTGGGTCGTGACATAAAGTTCTTTAACTTTGTAGCCATGAATACTGTAGACGAAAAATTAAAAAATAAAATTAGTTAACTACATGCTAATCTAGGAACAAAAAGTTTATACTTAGATTGTAATTAGAGGCATATGATCTAAGATTAATTAATATTCAAATTAATGGAGAAATTCTTGCTTCCACGGACAAATTTTATCTTCCTTCTCTCTTTTTTCGCTTTTCTTTTTTTAGATTTATCGAAAGTTCTCATTTACATTGTAAACATAGAATCAAGAATTGAATATATACTATCATTAAGAATTGTGTTTTACCTAAATGAATGGATACTCACGCTGTTCAGATCCTTCGGTGAGGATTGCATCGACTTCTCGAACAAATGTACCATGTGAATTTGATCTCAAGAATATATACTTGCATATAAACTATATGCAGCCGATTTTTCATTTATTTAGGGAACCAAAAAGTTGCAACTTCATAGTGAACTATGTATCTATGGCTAAAAGTGTGGAGATTTCTTATAAATTTTGCACATTCAGTTCTACAGACCAATATAAATGATAACTGTAGCAGTAGGCTCTCTATCTACTCTAACGTTCACATTATTAGTAGTAGTATTCATTATTATACTTAATTATTCCTCTTTTCTACATTAAAATTAAAGATATTAATTACTCCTTTCTTGATTAAAATTCCTTGAGCTTTCTTTTCAAGGAGTAATTGAATTAGTTTATACTTTATCATCCAATGCACAGACATTTTTTTATATTTTAAAATAATGAAATTAATGTAAGTTTGATTATTGTACTTATTTATGAAGGTATAATTTTTTTTAAGGGTATTATAGTCACTTAAGTTTATAGGGTTATTTTGATCTTTCACATTCAACTTTTGATCTTTATGCTTATAATATAGTATGATATTCAACAAATCTGGTCTGAAGTCTAAAGTCTAAACTAATGAATGCGTGAAACTTGAATGTTTAGCTTATTCCTAAAGAAAATGAGATCAATTAGATTTTCGTTATAAATATATTATGTTATGGAGTTCATTTAGTATTCCGTTATGGATGAAAATTATCCCCGATAGAAGATTATTCATACCTGGTATAATAAGTTTATCCTTTCGATACTCCATTATGGATAAATATTACCCCCAATAGAAGATTATCCATACCTGGTACAATAAGATTATCCTTTCGGTACTCCATTATAGATAAACATTACTACCGGTAGAAGATTATCTATACCTAGTACAATAAGCTTATCCTTTCGGTACTCCATTATGGATAAACATTACTCCCTTTGAAGATTATTCATACCTGGTACAGTAGCATCTTATACAGCAGCTTGTTGTAGCAGCTTACACATCAACTTCATTTCTTCTGTAAATAAAGGAGATTTCAATTCATTATTTACATCAGTTTGAAGTTGAATAACATATCAATTTCTCTCTATACTTGTCTTTACTTTAGAGTATTTATTTTATAACACGTTATCAGCACGAGACACTGCCATCTCGAGCAAATACTTTGAAAGTATCAGAGGTACGAACTTTCTTTTTCTAAATAATGTCAAATCTTTTTAAACTTGAATTTGTAGCCCTGGATATATCGGGCAAAAGCTACATGTCTTGGGTGTTTGATGCTGAAATTCATCTTGATGCGATGGGTCTGGTAGACACTATTAAGGACAAAAACCAAGCATCAAACCAAGACCGTGCCAAAGCAATGATATTCCTATGCCATCACTTTGATGAAGGCTTGAAAATGGAATATCTCATTGCTAAAGATCCAATCATACTGTGGAATAATTTGAAAGGTAGATATGACCACCTGAAGATGGTCGTTCTTCCACAAACACGATATGATTGGACTCATTTAAGGCTACAAAATTTTAAATCTATCAGCAAGTATAATTCTGCTATATTGAGAACTATTTTTCACTTGAAATTATGTGGTGATAATATTACTGATCATGATATGTTGGAGAAAACTTTCACCACTTTTCATGCATTGAATATGCTCCTACAACAGCAATATCGAGAGATGGGATTCAAAAAGTATTCTTAACTTATCTCATATCTTCTTGTAGCCGAGCAACATAATGAGCTATTAGTGAAAAACCGTGAAAGCTGACCTACTGGTTCTTGTCTATTCCTCGAAGTGAATGAGACGAACATTCACCAAGCTAAGTATGGAAGAGGTCCTGGCCCCAGTCGTGGTCATGGCCGTGGTCGAGGAAGAAACTCTAATCATGGTAATAATAATGCATCAAAGAACCCTTCTCACTACCAGCAGTGAAAAGGAAGGAACAAAAGCATGAAGCGGTACAAGAAACAAATGCAGAAAATGTATGTTATAGATGTGAAGGAAAAAGGCACTGGTGACATATCTGTCGTACGCCAAAGTACCTGGTTGAGCTTTATCAAGCCTCTCTAAAGAAGACAAAGAAAAGTGCTGAAGCAAATTTTATTTCTGAAAATAATTTAGACCTCATGCATTTGAATGTAGCTGATTACTTTGCACTCCCAAAAGAAGAAACAAGTCATGTGATCGGTGATGAATTTGTAGAGATGTAAATATTTTAATTTTTATTGTTTGTAGTAGATAGTATGGTTATGTAATTATTGTACATAAATAAAAGTTGTACTTTGATAATGATATTTACTGTCATATTTATTTTGTTTATGTCATTTTGAAGAATATGGATAATCGTCAAATTATGTTTGGTTCAAAGACCAATCATGAAGATACTTGTGTAATTGCTAGTGGAACAACTCATGCCATATTCAAATATCAAAAATACTTTTCTTATTTGCATAAGGAAAAAGCAAATGTTTTAACAATTTTTGGTAAATAAGTATGATTAAAGGCTCCGGAAAAGCCATTATATTTCTGTCTAAGGGAACAAAACTTATTATAGACAATGCATTATTCTCCTCCAAGTCCCGAAGAAACTTGTTGAGTTTTATAGACATCCGCCGAAATGGGTATCATGTTGAGACGTTCGATAAAACGAGTATGGAATATCTTTGTATTACGAAGAATGTTTCTGGCCAAAAGTGCATTGTAGAAAAGTTACCAACTTTGTTTTCCGGCTTATACTATTCAGATATTAGTACAGTTGAAGCACAATCTATCGTAAACCAGAAGTTTACTGATTCAAATATTTTTTTGCTTTGGCATGGCCGTTTGGGCCATCTTGGATCAATAATGATGAGACGAATTACTGAACCTGAAGATTCTTACAAATAATGAATTTTCTTGTGATGCTTATTATAAAGGCAAAATGATCACTAGACATCAATGAAGGTTGGCATTGAATCCCCCTTTTTTAGAACGTGTACATGGGGATATATGTAGACCTATTTACCCACCAAGTGAGCTGTTTAATATTTTATGGTCCTAATAGATGTATCTTCAAGATGGTCTCATGTGTTCCTACAATCATCTCGCAACCTAATGTTTGCAAAGCTATTAGCCTAAATAATTCGATTAAGGGCATAATTCCCAGATTATCCTATAAAGGCTATTCGCCTTGATAATGTTGGAGAATTCTCATCTCATGCTTTTGATGATTATTGTCTATCGCTTGGGATAAAAATTGAACATCCTGTAGCTTATGTTCATCTCAAAATGGCCTTGCAGAGTCATTTATTAAACGTCTGCAACTGATAGCAAGACCACTATATATGAAAATAAATTGCCCTCTACTGTTTGGGGTCATGCTACCTTGCATGCAACATCACTTATCCGTCTCAGACCGACACATTATAATTAATATTCTCCGTCACAATTAGTTTTTGGTCATGAACCAAATATTGCCCATTTACGAATTTTTCAATATGTTGTATATATGCCAGTAGCACTACCACACCGCAGTAAGATGGGACCAAAGAGAAGGTTAGGATTATATGTTGAGTTTGAATCACCCTCTATTATTCGCTATCTTGAACCATTGACAAGAGATTTATTTAATGCTCGATTTGCAGATTGTCGGTTTGATGAAACAAATTTTCCACAATTAGGGGGAGAGAAAAAGGAAATCAAAAGAGACATTATGTGAAAAATTTTATCATTATCTCATTTTGATCCACGTACCCCTATATATAATCAGGAGGTCCAGAAGATCATCCATTTACAAAATATAGCAAATCAAATGCCAAACACGTTTACTGATTTGAAAAGGATAACTAAGTCACATATCCTTGCAGAGAATGTGCCTATCCGAATTGATGTCTTAGTAGAATCATCTACTAGCATGAGAGCTAGTGAATCTAAAGCACGCCTGAAGAGCGGTAGGCCTTTGGATTCTAAGGATCGCAATCCTCGAAAAAGAAAATCGATAAATGATCAAAATGATACTACGAAGGGATCTCCTTAAGAGACCCAAGATCTGATTAGTTCTGAGTCAATGAACCGGAGGCTCAAGTGAGTGAGGAACTTTTAATAAATTCTACCAGCAATGGGATTAATTTAAATCGATCTGAAATAGTGGTGGATAATAGTTTTGCATATAATGGTGCACTTAATATTATGCAAGATAGTGAGGATCTTGAAACCCGATCTATTGAAAAATGTCGGCAAAGATTTGATTGGCCAAAATGGCAAGAGACAATTCAGTCATAATTGAACGCACTTGCTAAAAGAAAGGTCTTGGGACCAGTAGTTCAAACACCTGCTAGTATAAAATCAGTTGGTCATAAATGGGTTTTTGTACGAAAAATGAATGATAAAAATAAAATTGAAAGATACAAAGCTCGCCTTGTCGCACAAGAATTCTCACAACGACCTGGAGTCGATTTTGATGACACATATCACCGGCTATGGATGCCATAACATTTCGATATCTCATCAATTTAGAATTATATGAAAAGATTGAAATACATCTAATGGATGCAGTTAGAACTTATCTGTACAGTTCACTTGATAATGAAATTTATATGAAAATCCCTGAAGGATTTAAAAAGCCTGAAGCAAATTTAAAATCTCAGAAAATATATTCAATTAGATTACAAAGATCTTTGTACGGTTTAAAGCAATCTGACCGCATGTGGTATAATTGCCTTAGTGAATATTTGCTAAAAGAGGGTCACATAAATGATATTATTTGTCCATATATTTTTATAAAGAAAATGACATCAGAATTTGTTATAATTGTAGTTTATGTTGATGACATAAATCTTGTTGGAACTCCAGAAGAGCTCCAAAAGGCAATTGAATATCTTAAGAAAGAATTTGAGATGAAAGATCTTGGAAAGACAAAACTTTGTCTTGGTCTGCAAATTGAACATTTAGCAGACAAAATCTTTATCCATTAATCTGTCTATACAGAAAGGGTCTTAAAATGCTTCTAGATGGAGAAAGCGCACTCATTAAGTACCAATGGTTGTCTGATCAATTGAAGTGAATAAGGATCTATTTCGACCTCCAGAAGAGGATGAGGGACTCCTTGGTCCTGAAATACCTTATCTTAGTGCAATTGGTACACTTATGTATCTTGTTAATGCTACAAGGCCTGACATAGCATTTTCTGTTAATTTACTAGCAAGATATAGCTCTTCTCCTACATGGAGACATTGGAACGGGATTAAGCATATATTGCGGAGATCCGTTCAAGTGACACTCCAGCAGATTTATTCACTAAATCTTTGCCAACTTCAACTTTTGAGAAGATGGTATACAAGATTCAAATGCGGAGACTCAAATATTTGAAACAGGTTTTTTATTAGGGGGAGTAAAATACGAGCTATACTCTTTTTCCCTTACTAAGGTTTTTCCCACAGGATTTTCCTTATAGGTTCTTAATGAGACAACTAGTTACGCGTGTTACTAAATATGTGTACTCTTTTTCCTTTACTAGAATTTTTTGCCACGAAATTTTTCCTAGTAAGGTTTTAATGAGGCACATTATCTTTTAATGAACATCGAAGGGGGAGTCTTATAAATATATTATATTTGATGTTCATTTAGTAATCCGTTGTGGATAAATATTACCCCCGGTAGAAGATTATCCATACCTGGTAAAATAAGCTTATCCTTTCAATACTCCATTATGGATAAACAGTACCCCCGGTAGAAGATTATTCATAATTGGTACAATAAGCTTATCCTTTCGATACTCCATTATGGATAAACATTACCACCGGTAGAAGATTATCTATACCTGGTATAATAAGCTTATCCTTTCGGTACTTCATTATGGATAAACATTACCCCCGGTAGAAAATTATTCATACCTAGTATAGTAGCAGCTTACACAGCAGTATGGAGTAGCAGCTTACACAGCAGTATGGAGTAGCAGCTTACACAATAACTTCTTTTCTTCTATAAATAGAGGAGATTTTAGTTCATTATGTACATTAGTTTGAAGTTAAATAACATATCGGTTTCTCTCTATACTTGTCTTTACTTTACAGTATTTATTTTATAACAATTTTGGTCTTTTTCTTCTGTTTTTGGCTACATTTTCATGCACGATCCTTTGTGTTTTAGTTAGATTGCATAATATTTTAACTTTCATTCATCGATAATATCAAGCAGATCTTCGGACAATATTTTAGTTGAAATTGAGAAAATATATATATTTACAGTTGAAGTTGAACTTAAAGAGTTTGTGTAATTTGCATCTAGATCAGAAGTTCGCTTGAAATATACGTTTGTGAAAGTTATCATTTGTAGCTGAAAGCCAATATTTCATTCAAATGCACCTTTAAATCACTATTTCAATATTCACTTGAATTTGAAGTAACGCAGCTATTTGCAAATACTTATAGCGAAACTAGTATTTACTAAAAATGAAACTCAGTATTTGAAACATTTGAAAAAAATAAATTCATGGCCTCTTTTAAATTTTAAAAAAAATGTTTCTGCCTTATATTCCGCGCATACTCTGCAAAACATTATGGGTCTCTCCGAACTCTCAATTTGTCTTTTCCTGTTTCATTAATACCCAAAAATACTCCCACGAACTATAATAAGTGATTTTTTAATCTTTGGCACACCTCTTAAATACGATTTCTTATAGGAAAAAGATGTATTCACTAAATTACCCTTAATTAATTATTATCTTGACATATTAGGATATGTAAATAAGAGCAAACTTTGGAAAAATAAAATTAATTCCTTCTTGATGTGAAAAGACACTTATTTTGGACCAAAATAAAAAGGCCAACGGAGGAAGTAATAACCGAAGGATTACGTTGTCCGATTCAATTAAACGTAAAACAATGCACTTTTTATTATACAATTAAATTGCAAAATAAAAGTAGAGAAATTATAAAAAAGAGTGATGTATTATTCACTTTTAAATTACTGTCAAATGAATTTTTTACAGAAGAATGGAAGCTGTTAGCATATTAGGATAATAAGCTACTTGTAAGTGGACTTGAAGAAATTGCTCGTGAGCCTCTGAGATGATGTAGGCCATTACTTTCTGTAATCTGCTGGTGATGACCTTAGCAATAATCTTGTATAGCACTGTACAGCAAGAATAGACCTATAGTCTTTAACTGTATCTGGATTTGGAACCTTAGGCACCAGAGTAAGTGCAGTGCAGTTTATAGCTTTATACAAGGTTCCTGTGATTAAAAAATCTTGCACAGTTTCACAAATTTCATTCTTAATAATGGACAGTGTACTACTTAAGGAAACAGCTTGCAAATCTACTTAAAACTTTTTCAGGAAGCTGCTTGCAAAGGTATTTATAGGCTATTTGTGCATTTTCAGGAAGTGGTAAGAGTATTTAATTTATATTCACAATTCAGTGTGTGCATAACAGTATTTGATCCTTACATTACTGCGATAATACCATACACATGATTTTGTTGAGATAAAAGTGTTTGCATGTTGTTAACAATTTTCATTTTTTATTGACTTAAATACTGAGGAAAACCAAATAAAATCTCACGAAAATGATTTCCTTAGATTCTGTCCGGAAGTCATTTTCCAGATTGGTCGTCAGTGGCCCGCTTGGATTGATTGAGAGCAAATTAACGTGGAATTAAATAATTTATGTTTTAGAATAGAAAGGACATGAAGTATGTCTGTCTCTAAGACAAATTTGCTGTACACTTTCAATACAATATTCTACTATAATTACTGAAAACGTGAAAAGGTTTTCTCAAACAATCTTAACTTTGAGCAAACGTACGTCATATTCGATTATCATCTTTTGTTCTTAACAGTTTCAGCCTAAACTATTACTCCATACGTATACTATAATTGGACGAGGCTATACACACAACGAAAAAATTGTAAATGGAAGCTATCATCATTGTCTCTTTAACTTTTTTTTTTTTAATTAAAATTTTTGGTTACGACAAATTTAGTACTCTCCACAAGTACTATGGTTTGAATCATCATGAGGAAGAAGAAGTGATGGCTTATGTGGATACGTTGCTGAATTTGGAATTGCCAGAGAAAAAGAGGAAGGTTAATCATGGAGAGATTGTTAGCCTCTGCAGTGAGTTCCTCACCGCTGGCACAGATACTACGTCCACCTCATTACAATGGATTATGGCCAACTTGGTCAAATACCCTTCTATTCAGGAAAAACTATACCAAGAAATATCTGAGGTAGTAGTGCATATATAGAGGGAATCCGAAGCCAAAGGGATCAGTCGTAGATCAGGGGGTAGTAAAAGAGGAAGATTTAGAGAAAATGCCTTACATAAAAGCAGTGATCTTGGAAGGTCTAAGGCGGCACCCGCCCGGTCACTTCCTGCAGCCGCACATGGTGACACAGGAAGTGGAACTAAACGGTTATGTCATCCCTAAGGATGCAACAATCAATTTCATGATTGCAGAAATGGGTTGGGACCCACATGTTTGGGAGGATCCCTTGGATTTTAAACCAGATAGGTTTTTATTCGGGGATGGTGGTGATACAGAAGAATTCGATATAACAGGGAGTAGAGAGATCAAGATGATACCCTTTAGTGCTGGGAGAAGAATATGTCCAGCCTATGGTTTGGCTATGCTCCATTTAGAGTACTTTGTGGCTAACTTGATCTGGCATTTTGAATGGACAACTGCGGATGGAGACAATGTGGATCTATCTGAGAAGCTGGAATTCACTGTTACAATGAAGAATCCATTGCGTGCTCGCATCCGTCCAAGAATAAATCAACTTGAATGATCTGCTAATTCTTGTTATGTAATATAGTACGAGTTATTATGTTGTGTATTTGTTTGGTTTTCTTTTCCCATGAAGTTGTTGATGTTTCTCCAATAAGAAAGGATCAGGAAGGGAACTCAACTGTTGAATGGAGTACCTATTTATCCATGAAAAAGGTTTATTAGTAATAAACTTGAGCACATGGAGAATATTCCCTTAAACTGATGATCCAGTGTTTATTAATGATCAGTAAAAAAATATTTCTCTCCAATGATAAATTGCACCTACTGAATATTATTCAGACTTACTTTGTAAAGCTCTCCAAAGAAAATTTCTCAATTAGAGTTTTACATTCTTCTATCAAACGCAGAATGGCAACTTTATTCTTCAACCTGTGGAGTTCCACTTGAGCACTCAAGAGGCAGTTTGCTTTTACTGTTACCTGGAACGAATGGGTAGTGTCACCCTTTGCGATTATACTAAAAGCTTCCCTTATGTTGGGAAGATTCAACAATTTATACAAATACAAATAATTGTTTTTGCCCTATTTGCACAGTATAATTTTCTGACAAATTGAACCTCTCCTTCAAACCATGTAGCTCTGCCACTGTATAGTAGGCTAAGCATAACAGAAGTGGACATGATGAAACACATAAAGAACAAAAAGGAGCAGATTCGATACTAGGGAACCCATTAGGGGTTAAGAAATGAAGAGAATCATACAATGTATTGAAGAATGCATAAAGTTCACAGCAAAATGCACTTGTGGCCTTTTCGTTGCCACATCAGCACACTTTTGTACTGTTTATCTTGTACAAACAGCGAAAACACAAGATTCTGTCCACATTCCTAAATATTCAGCTATTAGTTCAGACAAAGAACAACATAATTATGTCCATATAATTATGCAATCTGTGGATCAGGAGGACAAACATGCATTTTATGATGGATTCTTGAAAATGGCATACTGGCTTTCGTTCAAGTTGCTTCCTACAAGACGAAAAATTCCTTGCCCATCACTTTTTTAGGATCATCGGAAGAAAATCTGTGCTGACTCCAATTCTCGGTTGGACTAGAAAAGTCTTGAGAAGATGTTATTGTTGAAGCAGAAACAATATGATCTCGAAGTTCCTTGATCATTTTATATCTCTCAATCTCATCTCCACAATCCTTTTTCCCTGCTTGAGAAGAGAAGTCTAGTATTCCTCCATTATTATGAAAGTTTGAGATTCCTCTATCCAAAGTGTTCATGTTTTCTTTCTCTCCCGCTGAGAATTCCCACTCTATGCCATCTGAAGTTTCCCTTTCTAAGGAAGCGCTTTGTCTTGGGAATTTCTCCGAGATGGACCTCCTCTCTTTATTCTTATCAGAAACCGAAAATATTGGATCATTCTGTAAAGCAGTGCACCATTGATAGCTCTTGCCATTATCAACCATGTTTAATTCAATGGAATGAAGATCGCTATCAGCTGAATCATCTTTGTCTCCATTCTCTTCCTTAGTGAGTACTTCTCCATCTGCCTTTTCTTTATCTTGGTAATGGTGTGTGCTTGGAAGCGTTTCTCTCAAACGTCTCTCGAGCTCATTGATCGTTTCAAAATTATGCAAATCACCACCTTGTTCATGGCCCTTTTTAGATCTAAAATACCCTTCAAATTCATTCCTTAACTTATCAACAACTGCATTTTTCTCCTCAAATTGATACTTGGCATCTGAAAGCTTCATTTGAACTCTTTCCTCGCGCATCGCATCAGCTAGTTGAAGCATTTTCCGTTCCATTTCCACCTCTTCACAAATTTTAGCAGATTGTCTCTTCAATTCTTCCACCTCAGCTCTATCTTCTCCGAGACCTCTAGCTAATTCTTCACAGACTTGCTCCAATATCTCTCTGGCCTTCTTCTCGTCTTCAAGTTCTTTAACTACTTTCGAAAGAGATGTCTTTGTATCCGCCAATTCTCTACCAAGCTTCTTATTTAATCTCTCAGTTTGGTTCCTCAGCTTCTTCTCTATCTTGAGCTCCCACGCTACGGATGTAATGGCAGTATGAATGTTGTCTTGCTCTTTGATCTTCCAGGACATCTTTTCTTCTTCAAACTTCTTCAAGAGGAGATCAAGGTCACTGTGGTTATATCTGTGTTCGTTTATTAGTTTAGACACCTGATTACACAACCGGTCAAGCTCAGTTTTTATAGATGAGAAAAGGGATAAACATGTAGTTTCCCGCTGTTCGACATGACTCAGAACATGCAACAGCTCTTTAGATGTGGTAAGGCCATTATAGACACCCTTCAACCGTTCTGTTTGTCCGTGATTTTGTGTCTGATCAAGCTGCATATTCATTCTTGTATTAGCTGTATATTTCAATGTAAAGTAGCTAACAGAAAAGGGCAGTGATAGATTGGGAGTTGTTACAAAAAATATTCCACGACAGCAAAAATTCAAAATTACATCATTTCAACACCATATCATGACCTGTCGACTTTGATAGAACCTGAACTAGAACCAAATCATGCCTGTTCATAAATTTTTTGTCCATTTCCTGAGATGAAATTTGAAGTCATTTATAGTAACAAATCTTAATTGGCCTGTTTTACCTCTTTGTTTCATAGCAGACGAAATTATTGGGAAGTTGCAAATAGAGCACTTAAAAAGAGAAGTGAAGTGGAAACTTTGGATAAGGTACACCAACAACTTGGCCTCAATTTCAAGCTAGTTAGGTCAGCTATATGAATTCTGTATATGAATCCTCGCTAATCAAGTCGCTCCAATATTTAAAATCCAATACCTTGGATGAGGTACTGCCACCAAAACACTATATAAAACAGATTACTTAAATATTTTTTCTTCTTCTAAAGCAACCAAGAAATCGGCCTTGATATGTTTTCTTCTTCTATGACTACCCACTTGGGATCTCTAAAGATAAATTAGATAGTAGGTAGTAAGGGAAAAAACCACAATATGTATTCCAAGAAAATTAGCACTCACCTCAGAAAGAGGGGCATGAAAAGGATGCACTGAACCCAATTTGGATGACTTCAAAATTCTTTCTTTAGTAACCGACAATTCTTTGTCTTTATTTGTTTGCATATACTTGTAGTTGGAATTATCTTTCTGCAGAGAAGGTGATCTTAATGAGTTCATTTTCCACTATGGAACTGCAGTTTCTTTTAAGTTGAGTAGCAACTTTTTCTTGAATTTTCTTGGCAAGGGAAATCAACTGTTACAGAGAATTGGGAAATATGTTTATGCTATTGCTAGGAAAGAAATAATGGGGTCTTCAACGTACCCCTTTTAGGCTTTAGCGTATTTCGAAAGAATGATTAGCATGCAAATCAGAGCTATTGTCCTTTTGGTTTCAAACTGCCATATATAATGGGAGTATCTTTAAATGCAATTGTAGCCGTTGCTGCTAGCTTAAATTGGCAAGATTTTATGAAAAACAAGGGCCCCTTTTAACGGCTTAAAATGTTACGGATATTGGCGAGAATTTAGAAAATTTTCACAAAACACCAACATACTGTAATTGGTGTCGGTCGTCCCTCCCCACATCATGTGTCTCCAATATTTATATCAAATTATACTAATTTATTATAATTAAGTTAATACTCTCTCCGTTTCATATTAAATGAGGTGTTTTCCTTTTTTAGTTTATTCCAAAATAAATGACACATTTCTAAATTTGGAAATAATTCAACTTTAAACTCTTTTATTTAACCTATTTACCCTTAATGAGAAGCTTTTATAGCCACATAAAAGTCATGGCCCCACAAACTTTTTACTCCTTAAGCTTTTAAGACCACAAGTTCGTAAAGTCTTCTTCTTTTTTCTTAAACTCCGTACCGATCAAACTACCTCATTTAATATGAAACGGAGGGAGTAGTAAATTATAATGAGAATCTATCTATATTATATTAAAAGAAGGGTAGTATGCATTGTGGTTAAGCCAAGTGACAAGCTAAAATGAAACGGAGCGAATTTGCTCCAGTGTTAATTGCTCCGGTAATATTCAATAGTGGGCTTGATGGTTGCCATGTTAAAAAATAGCCAGATTTACAAGTGGTCATTCAAAAATGGTCACAATTTTAAAAGTAATCGAAATTTAGCCATTTTTCATGTAAAGATAAATCTGAACCAAAATACTTTTCAAAATCCGGAAAAATACTCCAGTATAATATACTGGAATTCCAATAAAATATATTGGAACTCCAGTATATTATACTGGAGTTCCAGCATAAGTATACCGGTGGTGCTCTAATCTCCAGTATATTATACTGAAACTTTCTGCGTGGTGGAGTTCCAACATAATATGCTGGAAGTTCATACACACGTGCACCGATCTCTAGTATATTATGCTGGAAATTTCCGTGTTGCAACAAAATACTAGCTATTTTTTAATGACTTTGCAAACGCTGGCTATTTTTGAATGACCAGTCCGAAAATTGGCTAGCCCGTATGATCACGCCAAACTATGCTTTATAAAAAGGACAAAGCGGTCGCTGCAAATATATTCCGATTAACAAGTCCGGAGTCGAATCCCATAGGGAATTAACCTATCGACCACAACTATTGGACTCACAGAAATTCACGTATTCAATCTTCAGAGATATTTGAGTAACAAATTGGGTGTTTATTAACTAAATATTACGTAACAAAAATGCATTAATTAAGAACTAGCTATAAACGGTTTGTAAGCAAGAATGGGAATGGTCTAAAGTTCTGATTTCCCCTCTTGTCGGAATCTTTTCCGCTATGTTTGTTATAAATTTGCCTAAGTCTTCTCTATCGACCATGAGCACTATGACTGTCGTAACTCTCTCCCGAGTAATTACTACAATATACTAGACATATTCTCCCGAATTATGCTAGCTTGCCTTAGTTACAGCTCACTTAGATCGCACCTAAGATTTCATTATCCCTAATCCTTACCTTTAAACCCTTTGTATTGATCCCTCATATATGTTAGGAGTGGTATTGTTCAACAACTACCTAAATATACACTCTCTCCCGAGTAATGCATACTAAATAGGCACAGCCAATTGAGGGCCCTTCAATCAACAACAATCACAATATAGTTGAACAAACAGAGAAAATACTATGGCAAATCTATATTAACATATCAAGAAATTCATCCTCCAAGAGGTTCCATCAAAACCCTAGATTAAGAGTTTAGTTACGCATAATCGTTTTCACAATCATAATAGTAGAATTCATCATCAGTGATAAAAACAAGAGGAAGAAAGGTAAAACTCTATGCCGAATCTTCCTCCTTGCCTCTTGCCTATTCTTGCCTTCAACAATCCTTCAAAAACCTTGATACCTTCTTTTTGGGCGATCTGGGCTTCTTATAGGTTAAGGAGAGTCGCCCCCGAACTTATGAATTTACCCCTGAAATAAAATTCCTCGGAGTGACGAGCGCGGCTGCAGTTGGAACGCGGTTGGACCTCGCATAATGCATTCTTCTCTGCCTGTTGTGCGCGGCCTGAGCGCGGCCATGGTTGGCCCACGCTCCTAGAGCTCAGTTGTCTTCCATTTTTTTTCTTCTTTCGCGCGCACTCAACTCCGATTGGCCTTCCTTGCTCCAAATTAACTCCAAACACTCTTTAATGTCCTCATAGTGAGGACTTGCTCCTGCAAAGCATAAAATTCATAATTAAAGCCATTTGTTGTCATTTAACCTTCATATAGCAATAAAGTATAGCTAAGTTGGGGCGTAAATGGTCGCTAAACTACATAAATATAGCCTATTACCAACACCCCACACTTAAACCATTGCTCGTCCCCGAACAATTAATCATACTCTACATAGGGTCATTCACTAAGCAACTTCTCTAACTCATCACACCAAGAACATATCACAAGGATTGAGTCCAGTAGTGTAATATCTTTGCCTCAAGAGTTGAGTCTCACATGCCACGCAATATTCCTAACTTACTCACTTACTCTAACACAAAGGTTAAGATTTACCTTTTCTTCATGAATCAGGTGCACTCACATCGCAAACGAGTGTAGTTCCTCAAGCAATAAAAGTTAAGAACAAGTAGGAACTCAAATAGATAAAATTCACTCACTCTCAGAAAGAACATTCATATGCCATAAAAGATGCACCATAGGCTTGCGCATAGTGTACTACTCTACTAATCGAGCTCATTCAGTATAGGACCAAATAAGACTTTATTTGGTTGTAATGTAGGCTAAGAGACATGTAGGATGCATTTAGATATAATAGTGACTATACCTCCCTAAGCACTTTAATATATATACTTTAACATTTAGAACCCCACACTTTTGTCGAACCATGACTCCACTCTTACATCAATATATATTAACTCACTGCTTCTTTAGGAACACTTAATCAAGAGCCACTACTTATCAAAGAATATTTTTTCACAACAATATAACTACGGTTTTTTTCTTTTCCCATTCAAGTGGCTCTTACTTATTCAAAACCGTGCACTTTTCTTCTGATTTCATTAGTTCCACTCAAAAGCCAAACCAACCACCTCACACTTTATCTTTTACAAGTTCATCACAATTCAAATGCTCATGGGAGGTGAAAAGGTTCAAACAGCTGGTTCATTCAAACAATTGGGTAAGGCTTGTAATGTGGTTGCCAAGGAAACAGGATTACAGGATCAAAGGGATTAACTATGATACATAACAATTAGGCGGGTAAAATATACATATCTGGTTCAACAAAGAAACGCCTATATCACTTCCAAGACTGAACAAAACTACTATTTCGCTTTGCAAACATACATGGCAAGTTCTATGCATCAAATGCAGTGCACAGAATACAACAAATCTCATACACACAGGCACATGACTCACTCCAGATTGGATCATCGAAACACTCTCGTCTGGGTACTTAAGCCAAGTTAAGAACATACAATTTAAGGCACTCTAACAAGAATCAACAACTGAGACTAAGTGTTACACTAAAGTGTCTACTGTATTCAAGGCGTAACAATGTTAAGAGATCCTCTTTCCATCTCAGCTCATAGCTCATAGGTACCTAAAAAATAAAAATAAAACTAACTACACCCGGTTCAAATAAAAAACCCTTGGAAAAGAACCGCGGTCCAAAGAAAACCAAGGGGGAATTGATACATTACCTAAAAAAAATCATTTTTTATATCGACTTAGACCCTCAAGAAACCCGTCGAGTGATATCCATCATCGGGACAAGTCGAATCATACAGTTAGACAACTAACTAAAGACCAAAATCAAGCTATGTTCCTATATATATATACAACATACAAACAAAGTATCCCCCACCCCACACTTAAAAAGATGTTATGTCCCCATGTCATACAAAATAAAGAAATGCGAGGTAAAGGAACTTCCCTAACAGATCAGTCTTGATCAGAGACAGTGCCAGGGTCAAGGTGACACGCCCGCCCCAACGCACGCAACCAGCCCATGATTTTCTTCTCTGATTTAGCATTTTGGGTGGCTAAGGCATCAACTCTAGTCCCTAAGTGTGTGATAGTGTACACAGACCTACCATTTTATGCTCTAAGGCTGCTAACCGAGTAACCCAACTGACCCCAGACGGTCCTGCGGCTTCCACAACAAGCTCATGGGTGGGTGACTCAGCTCCCACTTCGTCCTGCTCATCATCTCCCTCCTCAGGTGTATCAGAGTCATCACTATTAACACCTCCATGTGCCACAGGGTCCTTCCCAATAGTCACCTTATCTGCTCGAAACTTTGCTTCTTTTTGCTCTTTTCCATCAACGCTCAAGTTCTTCGGCACCCATGCTGCCCGGCATAACCTAGTGACTAGGGAAGGGAAGAAGAAACCATACCACTTCAGCGGACAACGAGTGAACATCTTTTCGTGAATAATCTTGGCCATGTCAAAATTGTGGTCCTTCATGAAACACCAAATCAATGCAGCTCGAGGACCATTCACTTTAGTGGTGTTGGGGGATGGGAGCAGACAACTATTGATGACATACAGCCAACACTTCCCTTCAAAGGTTAGTGCCACCGAATGAGACTGATGCCCATGTATAATCCACACAACTTCCTTTTTGGGCACACATATTGTTTCAAAGAACAAATCCCACGTGGTGAATCGTCTGCCATAGGCTTTATAGTAGTGCTCTACCCCAAGTGTGGGCAACCAGTATGCTATCCGAATGGCCTCAACAGAGGCGTCCACATTCTTCTTGTGCACTGTGCACACCGTTCACATGTTCTGTAAGGTTCGCATAAAATTCTCACACAACCATCAAATTAGCTTCATCCGGTTCTTCAAAGAAAATATACAGCCCGCACCGGACCAACTCATTGTACATGTTGGGACAGTCATATTGGAGAGACCCTATATCAATACCCTTCTCCGGTATGGGCTTCTTGGATGCCTTGTCACCAAAACGGTGCTGAGCTGCGCTGGAGACAAACTTGTAACTATCATACTGATGAGTAGGAGTTAAAGCGCATGCTCTAGAGGATCCAGCTTGGCCGCTGGAGGAAGCACTGGTGGTCCGGTGTTTCTTGGAGGGCGCCATACTACCTGAAATAAAGAACATTAACAACGAAACATAAGAGATGTGAACCAAAGGCGGTTATTCAGACTTCATCCTCACAATTGGTTACAATTTACATTAACAACTGAATGTGGCATTTTAACAAACACTTTATATGCACCATTCATCGGAGTCCCCAATTAACAAAGTGATAAGCCAAACTCAACCACAATTGCCCCAATGTCAACCACGCATGTTAAGAGACATATCTACGACAACTTCAACAAACCCACTAGCATACAAGAGCACAATACGAAAGAAATCTACTAAAGAAAAAGAAAACTACTACATAACCAAGAACTCAAATATCCCAAAAATAATTGAAACAAGTGACCTTATCTGATAGAGTTGTAGTTAGGTTATGTGAGGGGAAACTGTTAGAATAGATAAGAGGCTAGAGTGGGTGTGATTTGATCGGTAATGTGGGAGTATGAGGGTTAGGGTTCTTTGGGAAGAAGTAGAAGGGTTGTGTGTTTTGATTTTTAAGGGAGGGTTTAGGGTGTTAGGCGTGAATAAGAGTTAAGAGAGAGGGGTGGGGGATATCATGTTTGGGGGGTAAGGCTGTATTGTGGTTCGGGCCCGGGCCAAACAGGCCGGGCCAAACGGTCCCAATGTGTGGAACCGGCCCACGGTGGTGTTAAGCCCACATGGTCCCGGGCTAAATGGGCTGGGCCTGCGGGCCTAAACGAGCCTAACGAGCTTTTTTCGTTTCGGGCTATTTTTTTAATTTTTTTTATCTAAGGCAGTCCCAATGTGTGGAACCGGCCCACGGTGGTCCTAAGCCCACATGGTCCCGGGCTAAATGGGCCGGGCCCGCGGGCCTAACGGGCTTTTTTCGTTTCGGGCTATTTTTTTTTAATTTTTTTTTATCTAAGGCACTTTCTTGTAAACTATATATGTATATACTAGTATAAATTGCTTATATATAGCTATATAAATATATATAGTATATATAGTATGTATAGTATGTATATATAAGGGTGTATTATGTGTATATATAATTATATATTGCCTTATGTAATATATATTGCCTTATATATATGTATATGTATATTGCCTTATATATATATATATATATATATATATATATATATATATATATATATATATATATATATATATATATTATTAGATATATAATATATATACTATATCAAATTTAAACACAAAATAAATTGCAAAGAAATATTCAAGGTAATGTCTTATATATTTTACTATTACGACATTAACAAAGAATGACAATATCTTTCTTAGTCTTCCCCCCCCCAATGGAATGAGAACAACAAGGTACTAATACCACCATTAAAAGGAAAAAAACTAAGGAAGATGTGCCAAAATACAAGTTACATGTTAGTCTATGTATTATCTCTAACAAATCTCATAAATCCTTCAAGGTCCGGAGGAATTTCCGTTAGTGGTGATGGAAAAGAAGCTTGTTCATCACCGCTTCCGGGCGAAGCAACATCCTGTGCAAGTTCCGCTAGCATTTCTTCATAAGCTTCATCTATCTCCGGTTGTGATTCTGCAAGTCCAAAATTTCTTCTTTCCGAACGGATCCAATCTCTGAAGAGTACTGATTTTTCCAAGCTCTCCCTCATCGACGCTCTATGATCACCGATTTGAAGTCTCGCTTGACTGAATGCGCTCTCCGATGCCACTGTTGAAGCTTGAACACTTAAAGTATCTCGAGCCATCCTTGAAAGAACCGGATAGTGTTTTTGTTTGTCCTTCCACCATTCCAAAACATCGAAGGAGCCGTCGGGATTCTCTGATTCAAGTCCTTGCGACAAATAAACTTGAAGCTCATTTAGTTGTGAACTATCACCAAAATTATCACCTTGAGAACCCCTGAACTCTGTCCAAGAACTAAGGGCTTTTAGACCCGCAGTTCTTTAGATGCTTGGGAACTAGACGAAGTAGGAGTTGAAACATTTGGTCTAGCTTGATCTAAGGCAAGTTGATAAGCATTATAAATAGTTTAAGCATTTATTTTAATTGAGGCTTTTGCATCTCCAAGTGTACCAAATTCCTCAGCTGAAAGTGATAAAGCGTTATAAATTTTTGAATACCAAAAGTGAGGACCTCCTAATTTCATTGTAGGATTTAACAATGCAACAACACCAAAAATAGGGGAATAGGGAAAAAATATTTTTTAAACTTAGCTTTCATAGAATTAATAGCTTCTTGATAAATTACTCCACCCTCTGAAAATTGAGTAAATAAATCTACAAGTGCTGCAATATAAACTAAACAGTTAAAAATAGTAGGATAATATTGGCCAGATAATTCATTTGTAGCAATATGAAATTGTTCTAAAAAGTCTACAAGCATTTTAACATTACTCCAATCTTGATTTGTAAGGTGCTCATCATCATCATCATCACCATCACCTACACAAGCATTATATGTTGCGCTTATTAGGTTCCTATATTCATATGCAACAACTAAACTTTTATACATGTAATTCCATCTAATCGGACAAGGTTTATGAACCTTTCTTTCTCTAAGGCCAAATTCATCATATTTTTTAAAATAGTCTCTAAGTCTACTTCTACGGTTTGAATAAAAAAGCCAATTAACAGCCATTTTAACCTTTTCAATTTTTACATTTAAAACTTTCATACCAGCACCGACTATTAAATGGTAAATATGACAAATACATCTAAAATGAAAAATATTACTAAATGCAGGATTTAGTGTAGTTGTAAGCAAGCCTATAGCATTAGTGTTACTAGAAGAATTATCCATTGAAACCGACATAATTTTATCTCTAATGCAAAATTATTTACAAATATCTGCAACTGTGTTAGCAATAAACTTACCTGTGTGGCGTGAATTAATTATTCTATAAGCCATAATGCGCTTTTGCATTATCCACTCCTCATCTATCCAATGACTTGTAATAGTTAGATAATCACAGTCATTACCACTTCTACCAATACCAGTAGTAATAGCAATGCGACAATCTATATGAGTAAATAAATAGCGCAAATATTGTTCATATTCTTGTTTATATTTATAAATATCGCTCTTTACGGTTGCGCGAGGCCATCCTTTATAAGTAGGATTAAAAACTCTTCTAATATAATATACAAAATGAGGGTTAGAAGGAAAACTATAGGGTAAGCACATAACAGTAACCATTTTTGTCAATTCTTCACGATCTTTATTTGGATCATAATATAAAATGCCACCGGTAACAGTGTTAATTCTCGGTTGAACTAGATTTGAACCTGTACTAGGGTTAACCGTACTATCTACACTTGTCCCCTCTTGCACAACTTTCATTTGTAAAAATCTAACTTTATCTCTAGGGTGTTTCAATATGTATCTAGTCAAACTACTCGTACCACTACGGTCTCCAGTAAATTTATGAACTAGTTGAGACCCACAAGTTTTACACTTAGCCTTATTTTGTTCTCCTAGTTGAGTAAAAAGATGCCAAATAAGAGATGTTTCGGGCCGTTTAGAAGGTTGTTTATTAAAAGTAGGGGTTACTATAAGAGGGTCAGGCGGGGCATCACTTGGGTTATTAACAAGACTAGTATGTGTATCATCTAAATCCGGTTGCGTTTCATCTAAATCATCATTTTTCTCATTATTTTCAAAGATAGTTTCCTTAGGATAAAGAGCATTCATAACTTCTTAATTTAATTGTTGACCCGGTGCAAAATTATGGCAAAATTGACTATCGGAAAATTGAAAACAAGGGTTATCACTATCAAGAATAATAGGTGGAGGAGGACGGGTAACAGGTCTGGGTCGGGGAGCAGGGGGAAGAGTAGTAGCTTGGCTACTAGATTCACCAATTTTAGATTTTCCCTTACCCTTACCACCAAAAATATTTTTCAAAGCAAATGCCATATTAATTATAATTATACTAAATAAAACTAACAAAACTATAATATTAAAACTTAAGAGTTGGAACGAGTTTACCGAATTGACGAACAACTTCTTGAAAATTGAATATCGTTGAAGACTTGAATACTTTAATTCACCAACTTCACAATTTTTCACGAAATTGCAATAATAAAGTAAGCAATTATAGAAGAAAATTAGAGAGAGATTGATGAATTTGTGAGTAAAAATGAAAGAATGGGGGGGGGGGGTATTTATAGTTGAGAATTGGGAAAAAGTGTAATTATAAACAGTTTGGGGTTAAAGCAAAGTTTGGGGGCCAAATGACTATTTTTTAAAGTGCATAACGAACCAATTTTGAAGCCCAATGGTCAGATTTTAAAATCTAGCCGTTGGGCATTTTAAAAAAAAATTTTAAAAATAGCCGTTGGTGCCCGTTAGGCCCGGTTGAACCGGCCCAGGCCCGCCTGTCGGTCCCGGGCTCACGGTCTATTTCTGTTGAACCGGCCCGTCACGGGCTTTTGCACCACTTAAGCCCAAGCCCACTTGAATCGGCCCATTAGGCCCGTTAGGACTGCGGTCCTGGGCCGGTCCCGGGCCCAGACCGGCCCACAGTACAACCTTATTTAAGCCTGGGGGGAATAAGAATTAGAATATTAGAATTAAAAGAACAAAATAAATAAAATAGCTTTAACTAAGGTTGCAGGCGGAGCTACGTGCGCGGTCTGACTGCGGTCCGAGTGCGGCCGCACACGTGAGGCAGAATGTTTGGCAATTTGCGCGGTCCGTCCGTGGTCCAACCGCGGCCGCGCACCTGGGCTTCGGAATTTCTCAATTTTACCTATCCCTTCAGCGCCTGGTGGACTTATTACTCGCCCAAGCTCACCTGCACTTGTTAGTACTTACAAAAATAAAAATAACAAATTCTAGCTACACTAAAAATCACTACGCATTGGGTTGCCTCCCAACAAGCGCCTTATTTAATGTCGTGGCATGACGAATACAACAAATCAATGGGTTGCCTCCCATGAATCGCCTGATTTAACATCGCGGCACGACGCAGATAAGCGTATTTAAGGTGCGCTCAACTTTGGAGGCTCGATCAAATGGGTCACTGACGCTTCCTTTGCTTCCTCCATGCCCACATAATGTTTTAATCTATGCCCATTGACTATAAATATGTGAGATTCATTACTCACAGCAATCTCTACTGCACTCGTGGGGTGAATTTCAACCACACGAAAAGGCCCTGACCATCGTGAATTCAATTTGCCCAGAGACAACCTCAAATGTGAGTTGTATAGCAATACCGTATCTCCAGGTTTAAAATTCCGCTCAATAATATTCCTATCATGCATCATCTTCATTCTCTCCTTGTATAGTCTTGTTCTCTCAAAAGCGTGGTAGCGAAACTCATCAAGCTCGTGCAATTCTGTTACTCTACTTGTTCCAGCTGCTTCACTATCAAGATTCAACTGTCTCAATGCCCACCAAGCTTTATGCTCCAACTCTAATAGTGAATGACACACCTTCCCAAACACCAACTTGTATGGTGACATGCCAATTGGAGTTTTGAAAGCGGTTCAATACGTTCAAAGTGCATCATCTAACTTTCTCACTTAATATGTTCTAGTAGCATGCACAGTCTTAGTCGGCACACTCTTTATTTCTCTATTCGAGACTTCCACTTGCCCACTTGTTTGTGGATGATATGGGGTGGACACCTTGTGGCATACATCATACTTCTCCAACAACTTCGCGAAGGCTTGATTACAAAAGTGAGTGCCTTTGTCACTGATTGTTACCCTTGGGTGCCAAATCAGGTGAATATGTTCTTTCTCAAAAAACCAATTACCCCCTTTGCATCATTTGTAGGGAGTGCTGCAGCTTCTACCCATTGGGACACGTAGTCCACAACGATGAGTGTGTATTTGTTTCTATATGAGCTGAGGACAGGCCCCATGAACTCTATGCCCTATACATTAAACACTTCTACCTCCTGAATTGGGTTCATGGGCATCTCATGTCTGGGAGATATGTTCCCAGTTCGTTGGCATTCATCACACTCCTTTATCCATAGATGTGCATCTTTGAACAGTGTTGGCCAGTAGAACCCCAACCCCAAGACTTTTGCAGTTGTCCTTACTCCGCCGAAGTGCCCACCATATGGTAATGCGTGACATTCCTGCAAAATAGAAGACTGGTCTATCTTGGGGATACATCTTCGGATCATATTATCAATACAAATCCTAAATAGATAAGGCTCATCCCAATAATACATGCGACAACCACGAAAGAACTTTGTCTTTTGAGCAGATGAAAGGTTATAAGGAACAATACTGCTCGCCAGGTAGTTTGCAATGTCTGCATACCATGGTGCTTCCTCGAGACTCGTGGCTAGCAATTGTTCATCTGGAAAAGTTTCCAGAATTTCTTCTACCTCAACCTTTTTTTCAGCTCCTTCCAGCCTAGACAAATGATCAGCTATTTGGTTCTCCATTCCCTTTCAATCATGGATCTCCAAATCAAACTCTTGAAGTAGTAGCACCCATCGAATCAGGCACGGTTATGACTCCTTCTTCTCAATGAAGTACCTGAGAGCAGCATGGTCAGTATAAATTATTACCTTTGAGCCTATCAGGTATGAACTGAACTTGTCAAATGCAAACACCACTGCTAGCATCTCCTTCTCGGTCATAGTGTAATTTAGTTGGGCTCCACTCAGCGTTATACTTGCGTAGTATATTGGATGCATGATTTTATCTTTTCTCTGCCCAAGAACTTCTCCCATAGCATAATTACTCACATCACACATCAGTTCAAATGGTTGCTCCCAGTCGGGGGCAACTATGATCGGTGTTGTTACCAATCTCTTCTTTAATTCCTCAAAATCTACTCTGCAGTCATCAGAAAACACAAAAGGGTGATCTTTTTCAAGTAATTTACACAAGGGGTTAGCAATTTTGGAAAAATCTTTTAAAAATCTCCTATAAAAACCAGCGTGTCCAAGAAAACTTCTGATTGCTTTGACGGAGGTTGGTGGAGGGAGCTTTTCTATCACGTCAACCTTTGCACATCACCTCAATACCTTTACTTGATACTAGATGCCCCAAGACTATACCTTCATGTACCATAAAATGGCACTTTTCCCAGTTGAGTACCAGATTAGTCTCGATACACCTTTTCAAAACTCGCCTCAAATTCACAAGGCAATCATCGAATGAATTCCCCACCACTGAGAAGTCATCCATGAAAACCTCCATTATCTCCTCTACCATATTTGTGAAGATGGCCATTATGCACCTTTGGAATGTGGCGGGTGCATTGCATAGGCCAAATGACATTCGCCGAAAAGCATAGATTCCATAAGGGCATGTGAATGATGTTTTCTCTCTATCCTCTAGGGCAATGGAAATCTGATTATACCCCGAGTATCCATCCAGAAAGCAAAAGTGTGACCTCCCTACCAATCTATCTAGCATCTGATCAATGAATGGCAGTGGGAAATGGTCCTTCCTGGTGGCCAAGTTCAACTTCCTATAATCCATACATATTCGCCAGCCTATGAATGTTCGTGTAGAGATCAACTCGTTCTTCTCATTTTTCACTACCGTCATACCTCCCTTTTTTGGTACACACTGCACTGGGCTAACCCAGTTGCTATCAGAGATGGGGAATATGATTCCCACATCTAACCATTTAATCACTTCCTTTTTCACCACTTCTTTCATGTTAGGGTTCAACCTTCTTTTATATTCTCTAGAAGGTTTTTGCCCATCTTCTAGCAGAATCTTATGTATACAGAAGGCCAGGCTGATCCCCTTAATATCTGCAATGGTCCACCCAATTGCAGTCTTGCACTAAATCAGTACCTGCAAAAGTTGTTCTACCTGCACATCTAACAAACTGGATGAGATAATAACAGGTAGAGTTGAGTTAGGTCCTAAGAATACATACCTAAGATGAGATGGCAGTGCTTTCAGTTCCAACTTTAGTGGCTCTTCTATTGATGGCTTAGCTGGAGGAGTTTTTCTTTTCTCTAAGTGAAAAGGCTCAAATTCAAGATCCCTTTTCCAAAAACCTAGGCCTTCAAGAGTAAGTACCCACTCTGCCAAGTCTTCACCATTAGCTTCGTCTAAGTTCATGAGATAAGCTGCTAGAGGGTCTTTAATGTTCAAAGATTCATCTTCCTCCTCCAAGACTACATCCACCGCATCTATTAGAGAGCAATTAAAAAATTCACATGGTCTTCGCATAGATTTCTGCACGTTGAATGTTATCTCTTCATCGTTTAATCTCATCTTGAGCTCTCCAGTTTTACAATCAATTAAGGCTCTCCCAGTGGCCAAGAATGGTTTTCCCAAAATTATGGGAATTTCCGTATCAACCCGACAGTCAAGGATGACAAAATCTGTTGGGAACACAAACTTCCCCACCTGTACCAACACATCATCTAGAATCCCAGAGGGCCTCTTCACTCTTCGGTCAGCTAGCTATTGTAACATAGACGTGGGTCTCGCTCTTCCAATGCCTAGCCTTTTGTAGATAGCTAGGGGCATAAGGTTTATGCTTGCTCCTAGATCACATAGTGCCTTAGCAAATGCAAAGTTTCCTATTGTGCAAGGGATTGTGAAACTCCATGGGTCAGACAGCTTCTCAGCTATGGGTCTCGTCACAACAACACTACAGGTTTGAGTTAGTGTAACCGTGGCCAAGTCTTGAAAGTCGAACTTGCGGGACATCAAGTCCTTCATCATCTTTACATAACCAGACATCTCCTTTAAAGCATCAATCAATGGAATGTTTACCTAAATTTGCTTCAACATCTCCAAAAATTTCTTGTACAGTTCATCTTTTTGATACTTGGCCAATCTCTGTGGGAATGGTGCTGGAGGTCGCTTCTTCCTTGTGATCTGATTTTTTTCTTATTCGAGCATTGCTTCCACTGTCGGCTCCGATGCAACCTCCATCTCTTTCACAACTTCCTCTGCTTTGTTGGTGTTCTCTTATGCATATTGTACCGTCACCTCAGTTAACCTTGCTGAATTGTCTAGCTCAACGGGTATTGGCACTAGTGTCTTTGTCGATCTGCTTTCACAAGAAATTTCTTGCTCTAGATCTAAGTCTCTACCATTTTGGATACTTACTGCCATCAGCTGCTTCGGGCCCTGCTCTTTTGGATTGATTTGGGTGTCTGCAGGTAACGTCCCATGAGGACGATTATTTAAGGCCATAGAAATCTATCCTAACTAGATCTCAATATTCTTTATTGCTGACTCATGTGAGTCTACTCTGTTAGCTAGTTTTCCAGTGGACCCAATCACTTGTTGCATCATTCTCTCGAGTTTAGCAAACCCATCTTCATGTCTCACAATCCGTTGTTGTGGGGGTTGTTGATAAGCCTGCTGCTGATTTTGCTAGTTGTACCTTTATTGCCTTTGGTAAGGCATCATTTGCCCCTGTGGTCACATAGCCCATGATTATTGTTGTTATTGTACTATTGCTGAGTTGGTATGTATTGTTGATTCTGCTGACCCCAATTCTGACCACCTGGTCTCGGTCCCCCATAGTTGGCCACATAATTCATGTTCTCCTGATATTGTTGATTATCACTTTCAGCACTCCACGAGCAGACACATGGTTGATTAATGCATGATGTACATAAACCCCCATTAGTTGCATCAAATATGTGTACTTGCTGCTTTTGCCCTGATTCTTCAACCTTTTTGGTGAGGATGCTCATTTGTGTTAGTAGAGTGGCCATATTTTCAGCCATGGAGTTGGCCGGGTCAAGAGCCACTGAGTGAACCACCGGAGTGATTGGAGTATTTCTTGTTGTCCATTCTGAGTTTTGTGCCATCTTGTCAAGTAGGATCTTGCTATCTCTGAATGTCTTGCTCAAAAATGATCCACCTGCTGAAGTGTCAACATTGGCTTTCAAAGTATCTGCTAAACCCATGTAAAATCTTTGCTCCAACATCTGCTATGGAATACCATGATGTGGATACGTAACCAACAGACCCTTAAATCTCTCCCACGTTTCATGTAGCGTTTCAGTTGGTTTCTGTCTGAAGCTCAATATCTCATCAATTTGTCGAGCAGTCTTGTTGGGTGGATGAAATTAAGCCAAGTTTGAGTAGCTCCTGTCACTGAGAGTGGGAACAACAACAAACGTATTGCTTCTGGTGTCACATTGTGTTGCCTCTGCGTGGCACAAATTCACAGGAAATTCTTGAGATGCTGCTGAGGATCTTCAACGTATGACCCAGAGAATAGTCCCTTGTTCTGCAATAGATGTAGCATGTTATTTGTGATCGGGAATGAATCTGCTTGAATTTGAGGGACTACAATAGTAGTTGCTAAATTGTCAGCGGTGGGTTATGCCCAGTCATATGCTACTTCTGGCATAAGAGGTACCACACCCTGATCGTTTGGGTCATTCACGTTGTCTCTGTTGTTTGGATTATCGTCTTCCATGTCTGGTTCAATGTTTTCGGTTGAGTTCTATTGTTGTTTGCCTTTCCTATTTGCATGATTCAATGCCTTGAAAACGTTCTCAGGATCTGATAATGCTTCGAGAAATTCACCAGTTCTTGACGAGTTTCTAGGCATGCACCTGTAACAACCACGACTACAAATGTTAGAATTTCAATGGTCAGTTTAAATTGATGAAAATTGACTACTCTAAGAATTTTGCTCTTCTTTTTAACTGCAAACTCCCCGGAAACGGTACAAAAATTTGATCACACCCAACTATGCCTTATAAAAAGGACAAAGTGGTTGTTGCAAATATATTTCGGTTAACAAGTTCGGAGTCAAATAACATAGGGAATTAACCTACTGATCACAGCTGTTGGACTCACAGAAATTCACGTATGCAATCTTCAGAGATATTTGAGTAATAAATTGGGTGTTTATTAACTAAATATTACGTAATAAAAATGCAGTAATTAAGAACTAGCTATAAACGGTTTGTAAGCAAGAATCAGAATGATCTAAGGTTATGATTTTCCCTCTTGTCAAAATCTTTTCCGCTATGTTTGCTATAAATTTGCCTAAGTCTTCTCTATCGACCATGAGCACTCTTTGTCGTAACTCTCTCCCGAGTAATTACAACAATATACTAGACATATTCTCCCGAATTATGCTAGCTAGCATTAGTTACAGCTCAATTAGATTGCACCCAAGATTTCGTTATCCCTAACCACCTTTAAACCCTTCGTATTGATCCCTCATATATGTTAGGAGTGATGTTGTTCAATAACTACGTAAATATAAACTCTCCCCCGCGTAATTCATACTAAATAGGCACAGCTGATTGAGGGCCCTTCAATCAACAACAATCACAATATAGTTGAACAAACAGAGAAAATACTATGGCAAATCTATATTAACATATCAAGAAATTCATCCTCCAAGAGGTTCCATCAAAACCCTAGATTAAGAGTTTAGCTACGCATAATCATTTTCACAATCATAACAGTAGAATTCATCATCAGTGATAAAAACAAGAGGAAGAAAGCTAAAACTCTATGCCGAATCTTCTTCCTCGCCTCTTGCCTGTTCTTGCCTTCAACAATCCTTCAAAAACCTTGATACCTTATTTTTGGGCGAGCTGGGCTTCTTATAGGTTAAGGAGAGTCGCCCCCGAACTTACGAATTTACCCCTGAAATAAAATTCCTCAGAGTGACAAGTGCGGCTGCAGTTGGACCGCGGTTGGACCGCGCATAATGCATTCTTTTCTGCCTGTTGTGCGCGGCCTGAGCGCGGCCACGGTTGGCCCACGCTCCTGGAGCTCAGTTGTCTTCCATTTTTTTTTTCTTCTTCTTTCGCGTGCACTCAACTCTGATTGGCCTTCCTTGCTCCAAATTAACTCCAAACACTCTTTAATATCCTCATAGTCAGGACTTGCTCCTGCAAAGCACAAAACTCATAATTAGAGCCATTTGTTGTCATTTAACCTTCATATAACAATAAAGTATAGCTAAGTTGTACTATTTTTACGAAAACATTTGAAGGACTAGATCTTTAATTTTGCTTCTATTTTAAAAAGATAAAATAAATAAAATGAAACAAGCAAGCGAGAAAAATATTTTACAGGGTCATATAAAACATAAAATAAGCCGACGAAAAAGCTTTTGTATTAAAACAATGGTTATGAAAACAAATAGGAAAAATCCAACAGAAACGATTTGACAGAACATTTATTCCTTAAGTGTTTTCATTTACATGTAAAAGGTAAATAAATTAAACTAGCGGGAATAATTTTGAAAGAGTTTATCTTTGTTTGATCATAATTTTTTATTTTTTACGTAAATAGGGTAAAATAAAAATAAAAGCAAATAAGTAGCAATGATTTGATGGGAATGTTATTCTTTAATCGTGAATTTCATTTTATACAAAAAAGAGGCAAATGAAAGTAAAAATAGGGCTCCATTTTATTTATTTTACCTTTTTAATAGAAATAAATATAATGATTAAAGAATAATGAATCTAGTCCCTTTAATCTTTTCTGGACAAATGTTCAAACATCAAGCCCACTATTGAACATTGTATTAGTCAAAATTTGACCACCACGATCAGGTTGCCTGACACCTCGTCTCAGTAATTGGGCAGTGAAAGTCACTAGAGCCTACTCCATTTCTCCTCTGTGCCATTTGACGAATCGAAAAGAGTAACGCCTAAAATCACGACCAGGACACATTAGTGACAAGAAAGCGTCGAGTCAAGCAAAGGGTAAAAGGGCCTCGACTATATATAGTCAAAGAAAGCTTTCAATTCATCCATTCGCTCAAAAAAGGATGACAAAAAAGCTCCTTTCTTATATCTTCAAGAAAATGAGGAAATGACCTCGAGGAAGATATGTAAATTTACTTCCTCATCAATTGATGAGAAAGACAATGTTGAATCTAAATAAGATCAATCTTGCCTCTTTCATCTCATATGCAATCATTATTGTTAAATTTTCGATCCGGAATTAATTATGTTTGACCAAGCTTTACCCCTTCATCTTTGATTGATTTGTTCAAAAAGGTTTTAATATCTTTCGAGTCAAACAATTTGGCACCGTCTGTGGGGATTTCTTAGTGAAAAATTCCTAGTTTCTCCCAGATCGAAATCAAGAAATACAATCACTCACCAAAAGGAGCGTGGAGGAAAAACCCAACCCACGCGAGATACAAGAGCATCGAAGAAGAGGAAGAAGAGTCAAGCCAGATCACTGGGCTCGAAAATCTTCGCCCCATCAACCATCAATATACTAAACAAAGTAAACGATGTTACCAACCTGTATTTCCCCTCCCCCCCCGGATCACCGGGTAGTTGTGAAGAAAATCTCATCCTCACCTCCCACTCTTTGTCCAGGCAAGCACATAAGACCTGCGTGGACAAGCGTACACAGGAACATCTCGACTGAAGGACAAAAATTGCTTCAACACAGCTAAAAAACTTCCTGCCAACAACATATTTGAGCTGGACGGCATGAGTTAGACAAGAAAACCATGAGGCGTACACAGGACGAACCTAAACGAAGCATCAACACCTCGTATTCACCAGCGTTGCACCATTTGGTGCAAGCAATACCAAACGGACTGGGACTCCCACGAAATATGACCAACTTTCCAGAAATTGGGACTGACGATGTGCTGTTATTTCGATAAGTTCGAAATAACACCTTTTAAGGCTAAGGGCCTTCGCCAAATGAAAAGAAGAGTTTGACCTCGCTCGAACGATGATGGGTTGTTATTTTGATAAGTTCGAGATAACACCCTTCAAGGCCAAGGGCCTTCGCTAAATGAAAAGAAGAGTTCGACCTCGCTCGAACGACAACGGGCTGTTATTTCGATAAGTTCGAAATAACACCCTTCAAGACTAAGAGCCTTCTCCAAATGAAAAGAAAAGTTCGACCTCGCTCGAATGATGACGTGCTATTATTTCTATAAGTTCGAAATAACACCCTTCAAGGCTAAGAGCCTTCGCCAAATGAAAAGAAGAGTTCGACCTCGCTCGAACGACGACGGCCTGTTATTTCGATAAGTTTGAAATAACACCCTTTAAGGCTAAGGGCCTTCGCCAAATAAAAGAAGAGTTCGACCTTGCTCGAACGACGATAGGCTGTTATTTCGATAAGTTCGAAATAACACCCTTCAAGGCTAAGAGCTTTCGCCAAATGAAAAGAAGAGTTCGACCTCGCTTGAACGACGATGGGCTATTATTTCGATAAGTTCGAGATAACACCCTTCAAAGCCATGGGCCTTCTCCAAATGAAAAGAAGAATTCGACCTCGCTCGAACGACGACATGCTGTTATTTCGATAAGTTCAAAATAACACCCTTCAAGGCTAAGAGCCTCCGCCAAATGAAAAGAAGAGTTCGACCTTGCTTGAACGACAACGTGTTGTTATTTCGATAAGTTCAAAATAACACCCTTCAAGGCTAAGGGCCTACGCCAAATGAAAAGAAGAGTTCGACCTGGCTCGAACGACGACGGGTTGTTATATTGATAAGTTCGAGATAACACCTTTTAAGGCTAAGGGCCTTCGCCAAATGAAAAGAAGAGTTCGACCTCGCTCGAACGACGACGGGCTGTTATTTCGATAAGTTTGAAATAACACTCTTCAAGGCTAAGAGCCTTCTCCAAATGAAAAGAAGAGTTCGACCTCGCTCGAACGACCACATCCTGTTATTTCAATAAGTTCGAAATAACACCCTTCAAGGCTAAGGGCCTATGCCAAATGAAAAGAAGAGTTCGACCTCGCTCGGACGATGATGGGCTGTTATTTCGATAAGTTCCTGATAACACCCTTCAAGGCCAAGGGCCTTTGACAAATGAAAAGAAGAGTTCGACCTCTCTCGAACGACGACAGACTGTTATTTCGATAAATTCGAAATAACATCTTTAAAGGCTAAGAGCCTTCGCCAAATGAAAAGAAGAGTTCGACCTCGCTTAACCAACGACGTGCTATTATTTTGATAAGTTCAAAATAACACCCTTCAAGGCTAAAAGCCTTCACCAAATGAAAAGAAGAGTTCGACCTCACTCGAACGATGACGGGCTATTATTTCGATAAGTTCGAAATAACACCCTTTAAGGCTAAGGGCCTTCGCCAAATGAAAAGAAGAGTTCGACCTCGCTCGAATGACAACGGGCTGTTATTTTGATAAGTTTGAAACAACACCCTTCAAGGCTAAGAGCCTTCGCCAAATGAAAAGAAGAGTTCGAGCTCGCTCGAACGACGACATGCTGTCATTATGATAAGTTCAAAATAACACCCTTCATGGCTAAGGGCCTTCGCCAAACGAAAAGAAGAGTTCGACCTCGCTCGAATGACGACGTGCTATCATTTCGATAAGTTCGAAATAACACCCTTCATGGCTAAGGGCCTTTGCCAAATGAAAAGAAGAGTTCGAGCTCATTCGAACGACGAACGACGACGGGCTGTTATTTCAATAAGTTTGAAATAACACCCTTCAAGGCCAAGGGTCTTCGCAATAAAAAAAAAAGAGGAGTTCGACCTTGCTCGAACGACAACGGACTGTTATTTCGATAAGTTCAAAATAACACCCTTCAAGGCCGAGGGCCTTCACCAAAAAAGAGAAGAGTTCAACCTCGCTCGAACAACGATGGGCCGACATTTCGATAGGTTCGAAATGACACCCCTAAAGGTCGACAACAACCGGAAGAAAAGAAAAACTGGGACTTGTCAGACGAGCATCTATCTTACACCAAAGCCATGAACAGTTGAAATAGATAGTGCAGTACAAGGCAAATAGCGAAGAAAAGAACTTTTATTCACGCAAAGTCACAGTACGGGATACCGCCGCTTACATATGGCCCAGGGAAACTAAATAATAAAAAATGAACGAACGACAGTCGACAAACAAAATGAAAATAAAAACAAAGGGCAACATTCTTCATTCGACATCATCACCACCGTTGCCATCACTACTATCATCACCGTCTCTAAGAGGTTCTCTATTACCATCATCCGCATCCCCATTCGCTTCGGGCGTTGTTGAATAATATCTACAGTTAACGCGAGCCTCCCAAGCATTCGCTCGCTCTTCTTCATAAGCAGCCTCAGTCACGGTGCCCGCCTCCCACAAACTCTTATATATGTCCCGCTGGGCTTCAATAGAATAATCCAAAGCTCATGCATTTGGCGAGGAACGGCAGTAGAAGATGACTCAACCTGAGCCTGTAATTGCTCATTTTTTACCTCCAAGGCCGCAACCCGATCTCCTAGAACCGATGCCTCATGTTCAATCACATTGATGCGCTCCTCGAGCCTCGCTTCCATGAGGGTAGTTGTCGCTCTCTCCGACTCCTTTTCGGATTGGAGAACGCGGATGGTGTTCACCTGGGCAGTCGCCCTCACCAAAGCCTTGGACCAGGCACTCTTAATGCTCTCCAACCCAGTGATTTTGCTCTCCATCGCTGTCAATTTTTGCATCCAGTCCACGCTCATCGCCTCGACCTTGATCAAGTTCTGGTTCCATCTCCAACTGCATCGACCTCAACCTACCCTACAGATGCTCACATTCCGCTGCAACCCCCGGACCCAGCTCGAGCTCCTTGTCCTTAATTAAAAATTGCTCCTCGAATGCGCTCTTGTTGCGGATGGTCTGCATCAATTCCTGGTCCCTCCTCTCCAGCTCCTCACCAAGAGCCCAATTATGGGGGTTCATCCTCAGCCGCTCATGCATCGGTGTCGCGGTAGCAACGATATTTCTCCAGCATCTTCAAGAAAATCCTTGCTCGGATATTGGCCCTGAGAATGTTTTCCACTTCCACCATATATGTCTGGAAAACGTAAAAGACAAGATTAAACTAGTACTTTCGAGAAGGGCGAAAGCATAAAGCAAAACAAAATGTAACGTACCCTTAAGGCCATGACGGCCACCTCGTCCATCAACTTCGCATCAGGAATAGATCGAAGGGACTCATTCTCAGCTTCAGAGCATAACAACCTGAATTGAGGTACCAGGTCTTCCCCTTCCACCAAAAGATTAACGCCAGAAGGGATCTGAAGAATACGGGCCGAGCCCCCCGCATTAACCACCGAATGAGTAAGACCCTCCTCAAACATCCTAACATCATCAGGGTCCAGATCTGACTCAGATTTATAGTCGTCAACCACCACGTCTTTTCCCCTCTCTACCACTGAAGAGGAAGCACGACCCGCTGAAGAAGATGAAGGCACATCCAAAATTACGACGGCAGCCCCAGAAGTCTAACTCTCCACCGCGACAGGTTGTTAGTAACCAATAGCGGCAGGAATTTCCAATCGAGCCAAGGCGGCAGCGGGAGTTTCTGATTGCTGATCGCGGACACTGACCATTCTAACGGTTTGCTCCGTCCCTATAGGTAGGGCCACAACAGCACCCTCTCTAGAGCCCGTCGGGGGAGAATTATCCAGATGAGTTATTGTGGGGGCACCGTCTCAAACTCTACTCTCCGCCTCTTCGACGGCCCCTCTTCCTCTCCAGTAGATGGTGACTTGCCCGTTGGCCGAACGACATCGGTCGGGACCTCATACTTAGAAGCGGCCCTCACTGGAGTAACCAAGGCCTCAAACTCAACTGAAGTGGCCCTCGATGAAGGTTGAGCAATGGGTACCGTAATAGGGTGAGCAGATGCGGCCGACTGGCAAAAAGCTAACGGAGGAGCCCTCGCCCTCCATACTCTCCCTGGAAAGGACAAATGACACATAAGAGGCTGAACAAAGAAAAAGAGGGGGAGAAGAGAAAAACCAGTAAGCAAAGGCGCCATCTCACCTGTAAGGGGCCTGCATCCGAACCTCTCGTGAAAGGTCGACCATGTGCAAATCCCCACTGTATGGGGAAGTATGGCCTCCACCCATTCACAGATACCTTCGACAAGCGGAGGGGCAATCTCTCAGCTGCAAAGATGAGATAAAGTTTAGTACTCACATAAAATGGTCGAACATTTCACTGACAAAACACAAACTTACGTGCGAAGTTCCATCTCTCAGGGAATCCCGTTGGGTCTTCATAGAAACAACGGTTGGTCCAGTCGTCCATCTTCACCACCAGACTCCTCGACCCCTGAGGACGCATGTGAATCATCGAACCGCGAATCAGTTGAGTAGCAAAAATGCTAAGCATATAGTCCAAAGTGACATCACGACCAGCAAGTTCTACATACTTGAGCAGCATAAGGAATAACTTGTACAAATAAGGCAAAAGCTGGGCAGAGCACACTTCGTAGAAACGGCAAAAATCCACCACTAACATGGAAAGAGGAAGTGTGTACCCTACAATGAAGGGGTAGGCGTAGAACACGCAGTACCCCGGACGATCGAAGTGAACTATGTCGTCCCCCTTCACCGGCCGCATATCGATGTAATTGGGGATTCCCCACCTTTCTTTCAACTCTACAATCCCCCTTTCCCTTACGACGGAAGGGACAGGTTCCGGCTCCGGTCCTCCGCTAAAACTGAAGTCAGTCGCCTCTCTCCCTGGGCGAGGCAAGATCTCAACCACTGAGGGAATCTCCTCATCCTCCGCCGCATCCTCCCCTCCAGTGTCCTGAACAGAACTCTCCGACACCGGATTAGTGGCAGGAAGATTGTCGCGAGAAGATTCACCAGCCATTTCTTAGCATAAAACGCGCCAAAAAAGTAATAAGAAAAAGAGATGAAAGATTTCAATGGACAAGAAGGTAAGTAGAAATTCGAGGTATCACAAAAAGTTATATCTGAAGAACTCTCTCAAGCGAAAAATGAGTGAATCAATCAAGTGACAAGTTTTCTCTATTTATAAGAGACACAAATTCCCCAAACACGGAACCCAGGAGTCGTCATTCGAATCTGATAAGGCACAAAACGTTTTAGGCTCCTAGAAACGTGTGTCATAATGATGGTAACCACGAACCAACGCTTCAACGCCAACCGACGTTTCGATTCCGAAACTGCCGCAACGGTCGACGAGGATCGAAAGGACACCACCACTACGCTACAAAACCACAAAATACGACTAAGGAACGGAAAGTTATAGGCCAGATTTCTCTCGACTTCGTAACGAACATGATCCGTCTGCCGAAGTTTGACATAGGACGACCCCGACAGACAGAGGGACTAACTGTATTGGTCAAAATATGACCACCACGCCCAGGTTGCCCAACACCCCGTCTCAGTAACTGGGCAGTGAAAGTCACTAGAGCCCACTCCATTTCTCCTCTGTGCCATTCGACGAATCGAAAAGAGTAACGCCAAAAATCACGACCAGGACACATTAGTGACAAGAAAGCATCGACTCAAGCAAAGGGTAAAAGGGCCTCGACTATATATAGCCAAAAAAAGCTCTGAATTCATCCATTCTCTCAAAAACGGATAACAAAAAAGCTCCTTCCTTATATCTTCAAGAAAATGAGGAAATGACCTTGAGGAATATATGTAAATTTACTTCCTCATCAATTGATTAGAAAGACAATACTAAATCTAAATAAGATCAATCTTGCCTCTTTCGTCTCATATGCAATCATTATTGTTAACTTTTCGATCCATAATTAATTGTGTTTGACTAAGATTGACCTCATTCATCTTTGATTGATTTGTTCAAAAAAGTTTTAATATCTTTTGAGTCAAACAAACATTACCTGAGAAATTTTCACTGGAGCAAATCCGCTCCCAAAATGAAGTCACTCGACAATTTTAGGACAACATTAATAATTAGAAATTATAATTGGAAACATAATTAATAAAAGTAGTTGAATGAATCTTATACATAATCTAAATAGATTTTAGACAAATCTAATATATATATATACATATATATATCTACTCATAGATTTTCTTTTATATTAGCTAGAAATATGGAGGTAAAAATTTAATTAAAAAATTATAATAGAAAAAAATAAAAATATAGAAAGACGTAAATTTAGATAACCTATGATTATTTATATTTGAGAATAAGTTAAAATATAAAAGAAAACTAAAATTTACTTAAGATATTAAAGACTTATTGAATTTAAAAAATAAAAAAAATTCAAGCAACAAAATAAGATCTTAAATAAATTATTCAAATTATTTATAATATAACAAAAAATTAAATAATTATTAAACGATGTTTTAATAACAAAAAAATAAAGTCATATTAATATTGATAAATCGGGTAAATGAATATTTTGTATTTAAATATTACTATAATATTTAGATATAATGTGTTCTAACAATTAAGAAATATTTTTCTATGATTAATATTTAAATTGAGAGCAGTTAGTTTAAGTTTGAAAGCATAACATAATTTTTTGAAAATGCCGTCCAATTTAGAAAATAGAATTATAAGAGTTTTTTAAATTTGAGATGAGATTGTGTCACGACCCCCAAACGCGGACCCGATCGTGATGACATCTCTCATGAAGACAAGGCCAACCGACACATTTCAGATTTAGTTTTAAGCAATTAAACAATAAGCATTTAGTCTTAAACATGATATAAATTCAAAAGTAAGCAGTGACAATACAAAACAATTTGCGGAATACAACCCAACACAGTCCGATACCGGGGTGTCACTAGTCATGAGCAACTACCAAATCCGGATAAATACAAGAAAGGTCTACAAAGCTACTACAGAGTCACTAATCAAAGAAAGGAAATGAGATAAAGGGGGAGAAGCACGGGACTGCGGACGCCAAGCAGCTACCTCGTGAACTCCGAAATCTGCCGGGAGCTCTCAACCCTCGCTAGCAGGATCAACAACGCCTGAATCTACACATGGGGTGCAGGGAGTAAAGTGAGTACTCCAACTCAGTAAGTAATAATCATAAATAAAGACTGAAAGCAAGAAATCACGTAAGGCACATTATAGGCTATATGGAAACAGTAAAAGCTAGTAAAAACAGTGAAACAGTGATATGTGTAAAGTCAGTTTAGTTCAGTTCAAACTTCATGAAATGCCTTTTTAACTATTAACCAGGTAAGAGACAGACAAATAAGACAGATAAGCACATAAAGGATTGCCCTTCGGGCACAATATCAACAATACCAGTCCCCCGGGCTATATCTCACATCACAATGGGGACCCGCGCTCACTGGGGGTGTACAGACTCCTGGAGGGGGGCCTTATGGCCCAAGCACAATATCAAGCCATCTCGTGGCATCATCACTAGGCCTTCAGCCTTATATCAACAAGCCACCTCGTGGCATACAAATCTCAGGCTCTCGGCCTCATAATCATAATCAGTGTTCCCTCACAACATAGACCCTCGACCTTACCCAGTCAGAATCTCACAAGCCACTCGGACAACAGTAAAACATGATGCTCAGCCCAAATTATCATTTAAAATATCGTTTAATATATTAAAACAGAGTAGACATGGCTGAGTTATGAAAACAGTAGAATATAGCATGACTGAGTACAAGTATAAAGTCAAAATAGTGAGGAAATATCAATAAAAATCCCCTAAGGGTTCAAATAGTTGGCACAAGGCCCAAATATGGCATTCAACCCAAAACATGATGATAGCAAATAGTTTTCAGTCAAATAAGAGGTAAAACAATCACTCGGGATGGACTAAGTCACAATCCCCAATAGTGCACGACCTCACGCTCGTCATCTAGCGTGTGTGTCACCTTAATATAGCATAACGATGTGCAATCTGGGGTTTCATATCCTCAGAATCATGACGTCAAAATATGATAAGGGAACGAAGCCCAAGCGAAAATAATCAATTTATAGCATAAATCCCAAAATTACCAAAACCCGACCCCCGGGCCCACGTCTCGGAATTCGATAAAATTCACATCAATAGATTCCCCATCTTCCCCGAGTTCATACATATCAAAAAGTACCAAAATCTGACCACAAATGGTCCCTCAAATCCTCAAGTCTAGGTCTCCAATACCAAGCCCTAGTTTCCCCAATTTTAACCCTTAAATTCCATTAACTATAGCTCTAATCCGTGAAATAATACCATAGGAACGAGTTTTAGGCCCAAAATCCTAACCTCAATGAAGTTCCCTTGAAATCCTTCTTCAAAATTGTCCAAAAAGCTCCCAAGCCAACTTAGAAATGGTGGAATAGCTCAAAAATCGCGAAGGAAACAATTTATACTTTCTGCACCAGGGATTTTTGTACTTGTGGTCAATCCACCGTATCTGCGGTACCGCTTTTGCGGTCCAAGCGCCGCTTCTGCGGCTTTTCACTTAAACGCCCACTTTCGCTTCTACGATTCCCTTCCCGCACCTGCGCCATCGCAGATGTGATTCCTCAGCCGCTGCTGTGGCTCCAGCCTTCCCAGGCCCTTTCCGCTTCTGCGCCCCTCTTCTTCGCATCTGCGGCATCGCACCTACGGTCCCCAATCCGCAGGTGCGAAAACAACAGAAGCAGAAAATCTGCAGCTTCATCAAAATTCCAAACTCTTTGTCAACAATCTGAAATCACCCCGAGGCCCCCGGGACCTCAACCAAAAGCACAAACATGACCCATAACCTTATTCAAACATATAACAATCTTCAAAACACCTCAAACAACATCGAATCAACCAAAACACATCGGATTCAAGCCTAAGTTTCCAAAACTCTTCTGAATTCTGCTTTTGATAAAAAACCTAACCAAACCACGTCTGAATGACCTGAAATTTTGCACACACATCCCAAATGACACAACGGAACTACTGAAACTCTCAGAATTCCATTCCGACCCCTATATCAAAATCTCACCAATCAACCGGAAAACGCCAAAAACCCAATTTCGTCAATTCAAGCCTAAATCTACACTGGACCTCTAAAACACATTTCAATCATTCTCCTAAGTCCCAAATCACCTCCCGAAGCTATTCGAACCATCGGAATTCACATCCGAGCCCTCTAACACATAAGTCAACATCTAATTGACTTTTTTAAATTAAGCTTCCTCAAAAGAGATTAAGTGTCTCAAACCTTAGTAAAACCTTTCCAAACCCGAGCCAACCAACCCGATCACATATAGAACCGATAGACAAAGCAATAAGAAGAAGAAATGGGGGAAATCGGAGCGGTAACTCATTAGACGACTGGCTGGGTCATCACATCCTCTCCAACTTAAACAAACGTTCGTCCTCGAACTAGTCAAGAAACATACCTGAAGCCTCAAATAGGTGAGGATATCTGCTCTTCATCTCCCGCTCGGTCTCCCAGGTAGCCTCCTCCACGGATCGACCTCTCCATTGCACCTTCACTGAAGCTATATCCTTTGATTTCAACTTTCGAACCTGACGCTCTAAAATAGCTGTTGGCTCCACATCATAAGTCAAATCACCATCCAACTGAACCGTTCTGAAATCCAGAACATGAGAGGATCCCCAATATTCTTCCGGAGCATAGAAACATGAAATATCGGATGCACACTCGACAAGCTGGGTGGCAAAGCAAGCTCATAAGCCACCTCCCCAATCCTCCGAAGCACCTCAATAGGCCCAATGAACCGAGGACTCAATTTACCTTTCTTCCCAAATCTCATAAAACCCTTCATGGGTGAAACTTTCAACAGAACCTTCTCACCAACCATGTAGGACACATCCCGAACCTTCCTGTCAGTATAACTCTTTTGTCTCGACTGCGCTGTACGAAGCCTCTCCTAAATCACCTTCACCTTGTCTAAGGCATCCTACACCAAGTCTGTCCCAATAGCCTAGCCTCACCCGGCTTGAACCAACCAACTTGAGATCTACATCGCCTCCCATACAAAACCTCATATGGAGCCATCTGAATACTCGACTGGTAGCTGTTGTTATAAGAAAACTTTGCAAGCGGTAGAAACTGATCCCATGACCCTCCAAAATCAATGACACAAGAGCACAACATGTCCTACAATATCTGAATAGTGTGCTCAGATTGCCCGTCCGTTTGAGGGTGAAAAGTTGTGCTCAACTCAACCTGAGTACCCAACTCTCGCTGCACAGACCTCCAAAACTACGAAGTAAACTAAGTGCCCCTATCTGAAATGATGAAAACTGGGACACCATGCAGACGAAAAATCTCCCTGATATAGATCTTTGCCAATCGCTCTGAAGAATGTAGTACACACAAGAATGAAGTGCGCGAACTTGGTCAGCCGATCCACAATCACCCAAATAGCATTGAACTTCCTCAAAGTCCGTGGGAGCCCAACTACAAAGTCCATAGTGATCCGCTCCCACTTCCACTCTGGAATATCCATCCGCTGAAGCAAGCCACCCGGTCTCTGATACTTATATTTCACCTGCTGACAATTGAGACACCAAGCTACAAATCCCACAATATCTTTCTTCATTCTTCTCCACCAATAATACTGCCTCAAATCCTGATACATCTTTGCGGCACCCGGATGAATGGAATATTGTGAGCTATAGGCCTCCTCCAGAATCAACTCCCGAAGCCTATCTACATTTGGCACACATATCCGGCCTTGCATCCTCAACACCCCATCATCACCAATAGTCACATCTTTGGCATCATCATGCTAAACTCTATCCTTAAGGACAAGCAAATGCTGATCATCATACTGGCTCTTTCTGATGCGATCATATATGGAAGACCGAGAAACCACACAAGCCAATACCCGATTAGGCTCCGACATATCTAACCTCACGAACCGATTGGCCAAGGCCTGAACATAAACTGCAATAGGTCTCTCCCCAACTGGAATATATGCCAAACTCCCTATACTCACCTCCTTTCAGTTCAAAGCATCGGCCACCACATTGGCCTTTCCTGGATGCTACAATATAGTAATATCATAATCCTTTAGCAACTCCAACCACCTTCGCTGCCTCAAATTAAGATCCTTCTGCTTGAACAAGTGCTGGAGACTACGATGATCAGTAAACACCTCACAAGACACACCTTCAACGCGTGAACTATGGCAGCCAACTCCAAATCATGAACGGGGAAGTTCTTCTCATAGGGCTTCAACTGACGAGAAGCATAAGCAATAACTCTGCCCCTCCTACATCAATACACAACCAATACCAACTCTCAAAGCATCATAATACACGATATATGAACCTGAAGCGGATGGCAAAACTAACACTGGAGTCGTGGTCAAGGTCGTCTTGAGCTTCTGAAAGCTCTCCTCACACTCGCCCGACTATACAAATGAAGCAACCTTCTGAGTCAACTTGGTCAAGGGCAATGCGATGGATGAAAATCCCTAAACAAACTGGCGATAATAACCCGCCAAACCAAGAAAACTACAAATCTCTACGACTGAGGATGGTCTGGGACAACTCTGAACTGCCTCTACCTTCTTCGGATCAACCTGAATACCCTCACTAGACACCACGTGCCCCAAGAAAGCCACTGAACTGACCCAAAACTCACACTTGGAGAATTTTGCATACAACTTCTCCTCCCTCAATCTCTGCAACTCAACTCTCAAATTCTCCGCGTGTGCCTCCAAACTATGTGAATACACCGGAATATCATCAATGAAGACTATGACGAACGATTCAAGATAAGGTCAGAACACGCTGTTCATCAAGTGCATGAACGCTACTGGGGCATTGGTCAGCCCAAAAGACATCACCGAGAACTCATAATGACCATATCGGGTCCTGAAAGCCGTCTTAGAATATCCGAGTCCCTGATCATTAATTGGTGATAACCTGAACGGAGATCAATCTTGGAGAACATTCTCGCTCCCTGAAGCTAGTCAAATAAATCATCAATGCGAGACAAAGGATACTTGGTCTTAACTGTTACTTTGTTCAATTGCCTATAATCAATGCATATCCTCATAGTGCCATCCTTCTTCCTCATAAATAGAATCGGTGCACCCCAATGTGACACATTAGGCCGAATGAACCCCTAATCAAGGAGTTACTAAAGTTGGTCCTTTAACTCCTTCAACTCTGCTGGTGCCATATGATACGGTGGAATAGAAATGGGCTGAGAACCCGGCACCAAGTCAATACCAAAGTCAATATCCATGTTCGGTGGCATGCCCGGTAGGTCTACAGGAAACACATCGGGAAAATCCCTCACAACTGGAACAGAATCAATACTAGGAGTCTCTACACTGACATCCCTCACAAAGGGTAGATATGCAAGACAACCCTTCCCAACCATACTCTGGGATTTCAAGAATGAGATTACCCTACTGGGAACATAATCAGTCACACCTCGCCACTTAATCTGTGGCACACCCGGTATAGCCAATGTGACTGTCTTGGCATGATAGTCCAGAATAACACGACACGGAGATAGCCAATCCATGCCCAGAATGACATCGAAATCCACCATACACAGTAATAAAAGATCCAATTAGGTCTCCAGACCCCCAATAGTCACCACACACGACCGGTACAAACGGTCTACAACAACAGTATCGCCCACCGGGATAGATACATGAACAGGTGAAATAAGAGACTCACGGGGCGTACCCAAATAACAAGAAAAGTATGATGACATATAAGTAAATGTGGAACCGAGATCAAATAATACAGAAGTATCTTTGTGGCAGACTGAGACAATACCTATAATAATAGCATCAGAAGCAATAGCATCGGGTCTGCCTGGAAGTGCATAGAAATGGGCCTGACCGCCACCTGATCGACCTCCCCCTCTAGGGCGACCCCTAGCTTATTGACCTCCACCCCTAGCTGGATGGGTGGGTGATGATGAAGTAACTAGCGCTGAAGCCAATGACTGAGCCCTCTACTAAGATGGACCCGCAAGACGACGAGGACATTGCCTCTACATGTGACCCACCTCTTTACACTCATAGCAACTCTCGGGTGCTGGATAAGGGGACTGAAGGGAACCTCTAGCACCGGAATGACTAGCAGATGCACCTAGCATAGAAGAGCCCTGAACTAATAGAGCACGGGACAAACTCTGAGCTGGAAGGGCACTAAGTAATAACTAGCCCTAATGAGAACTGTGAGAACCATGACCCGATGACGCCCCATGATAACCTGGGCGAGCTGGCTAAGCATGCTTGAATGGACGGCCTCTGCCATGCTGAAACTGACCTCTCGAAGGAGTACCACTGTAACTACCAGATCCTTGAGGCCTCTTGGCCTCCCTCTCCTCGCTCCTAGCGATGAACTAACTCAATCTCACGAGCAATGTCTACCACCTCCTTAAAAGTAGCATCAGTCACCCTCTCTCTGGTCATAAGAATATGAATCTGATAAGTGAGGCCATCAACAAACCTCCTAATCCTCTCTCTATCTGTCGGAACCAACCAAATCGCATGGCGAGCTAACTCAAAGAACCTCATCTCATACTACGTCACAGTCATCTCTGTGAGCACGTGATTTTTGCCCTATATGAATTACTCCCATAAATTCAAAACAAAATAATTTCTTTCAGTGTTTGCAATTTTGGGGATTTTCGTGGCATTTTCTGGTAATTGTTTGCATTTGTCTGTGCATTTTTATTTTATTTAACTAATGAAAATTACAAAAAAAGTATGTTGCATTTGCATTTAGGATTTAATTTTACATTTTAGGATTAATTGACAAATTAGTTATTTTATAAAAATAGGAAAAAATCACAAAAATAGTTTATTTTGCACTTTTAATTTTAATTTTGAATTTTGGTGGGTTTTCCTTTAATTTGGTTTTTAATTATTTGTAGTAGCAATTATTAGGGTTAATTAATTTAATGTGGTAGGATAATTTGGTTTAGGATTTAATTTAGGTTTTAGTTTTAATTTTGGAAAGAAGAAATTTTTTTTAAGAAAAATGAATTGGAAAAAGGAAGGAAGTAAAGAAGGTTTAAATTTGGGCTCAAACCTAATCCAACTGTCCCAGTCCAAACGGAAGCCACCCAATACCCGGTCCGGATCCCCCCTCAAACGAAATGACGTCGTGTTGATCAGTGTCAATCTGAGCCGTTGATCTCTACTTGATCGAACGGCTTAGAACTAAAGCCTGGGGAGTATTTATATGTCTGAATCTATCCCACCCACCCCCCCCTCAAAACCCTTCTGCTCAACACCCCACCAAAACACCCAAGCTTAACCCTAACGGAGCCACCCCAATTTCCACCGCCGTCCACCGGCGGCGCCACCCCCAACCACTCCCAAAATAACACTGCATGATCATCAAGAGCCCCTCATTCTGAATCCCAACTCCACTTCCCTCGAATCACTCCAGAGTCTCTCGAATCTTAGATTAAAGGGATGAACCCTGATTCCCAAAAGCTCCTGATTCAAGTTTGCTTTCAAGATTTAGGCTTGTTTTGATGTTATTCGTGTGTTCTTATTAAGAACACACGATTAATATCATAGTTGACCGGAAAATCCGAGAAGTTGATGATTCAAACTCCATTCCTCAATTGCTCGAGTCTGAGTAGGTACTTCCTTTACTTCTTTTCAGTTTAAGCTAGCTTTCTTTCTTTCCTTCCATTTCTCTGTTTCTCCTTTTCTTCTTGATTTTTTTCTATTTTTTTTTGTTTTTCATTTAGTCCTGCATGGTTAATTATGAAATTGTTTTGGTCGGTTTGGTTAAATTTTAACTAGTAAGTATTTTAGCTTAATTTGTTAATTGATGAAATGTTCTTCGGGTTTACAATCCGTTTGAGCCCAAACATTTTCTTTTGCTATTTTTTGGTTCTGCCTTTAGTTCTTTTGTTTGGGTCTTTGATTTAACTTGGGTCCAAAGGGGAAGGGATTAGCCCAGATGGGGATTTAATTTGGGTCTGCAAATCTATGACCCATAGTTGGTTTAGGTTGGGAGGGTAAATATCAAAGGTATGAAGGGTAATTTGGGGTAATTGGTTGAGGGAATCTTTGTATAACAGAATAGGAAGCTTCCTAAGAAGCTGGGTTGGGGCTGTTTTGATAATCTGGTAACTACATTAGGGACAGTTAAGCAAAAAGGAAATTAGGCTAGGGATTTTTAAGCTGAAATGAAAATTGGAGGAGAGTAGTAGTACAAATTTAATCTCTCTATTGTTGTCCTACTCCCTTGCCTATAAAGGCTCATTTTCTTGCCATTCAAGGCAGACGAAAAGAGATAAAAAAATACAGAAAATCAAAAAATCGCTGGCAAAACAAAAATTACTGTTCCATTGAAAGTTTCTGTAATTCTTGAGGCTCTCACTTCTGAAACAATCTCTGAACAATCAGGGGCTAAAATGGTTTGAGCTTGGTTGGTTTTCAAAAGTTTGGTTCAAATTTTGGCTGTTTTTCTATCGCTGGGCATCAGTCGATATTTTTGTTGATTCAAAGTTTGGTTAAAAGCTGGTTTCATTGGTTATTTCTGGGCTGACTCTACTGCTGCTGTTGATTAAATTCTTATTCTACTTATTTCTTTCTTCAATTCCAGGTACACATCTTGATTCTAGACATGTAAAGAGGTTTCAAGTGTTATGAAGAAATGAGGATTCTTGTTACTTGCTAGATGTCTTTCTCTGTTGTTCGTTTTCATTTGATTTGTTAGTCCATGTCTTCTGTTCTAGTAGGTGTAAATAATGTTATGCCATGAACCTTTGAGATTTATTTTGAGACTTGTAATTGGACTCTGTTTGGTGTTCATTCATTCAATCTGTTCTAGAGATATCTGTAAGGGATTGTAGGGAGTAGTCTTAGGGTTTGCTAAGTAAATATGTTCGCCTAATAGTGTTAGATCAAAACTTGTTTTCCACAAATAATATTGACCTCTCTGTATTCATTTGTTAAGAGTATGAATTCGTGTGAGTGAGAGTTTGAGTATCTTGTTGAGATCCAAGTGATCTGTATGTTAGGTTCAGGGACTTTTTTTAGTATTGGGAACATGCCTATTTCAATTTGAGTTCATTAATTAATTGGAGATATAAATGTCAGGTGTATTTTTTTTAATCAGTTATGCATGGGCAGTTTCAATTAGAAATGGTGTTGGAATTTCTGAATGGCTAATTAGTTATCTTGTACTTGAATAACTTGAATCCATAAGTAAAGAGTTAATTCCATCTCATGCTTCATGTAATGTCTTGATGGATTTATAATTAATTCATTGTGCATAAAGATGGGTTCAGAAAACTTAGGCCCAGTGTTGGCCCAATTAATGAAATCAAGGCCATTTGAGATTGCTAGTGACCTTCCCCGCATTAAAGGAATTGTGCACAAATACTCTGATGCCTTCGCATGCCGGGAGACTCTATCTCGAGTCCGGCCTTAGTCCATATCCGATTCTCTAAAGCCTTGGGCTCATGTTGGGTTTGGTTGAAAGCCTTGGTGTTAGTCTATTAATTTTAAATGGGTCTGAGCTTTTTATCTAAATTGCATTGATAATTCTTTCCTTTAATTAATTGAATTTTCACTAATTACATGGTGAGGTGTGCTGTATTAAATAGGAAATAGTTATGGCCCTCACAATAGGATCTAAAAGTTTGAATAAATCGAGGTGTGTCGTGCCAAATAAAATCTTGAAATGCATGGCCCTCGCTTAATTAATATTTTAACCCTTTAGAAATCGAGGTATGCCATTTAGTTGAATTTCCCATGGCCCTCGCAAAGTTAAAAACGCATAGTTGCTTTAGGCGCATTATTTTAATAATATTACCTTCCTAAACTCGGGTGTGCATTTCATGTGATCCAAATCCAAATATTAACAACGTTGAATAAAATGTGTTCCGGATTGCGGGTGCATTTCATGTGGCGCAGTCCAAAGACATGTTTTAGATGGCGTTGAAATATTTCTTAAAATAATTAAAAGTAGTTTAAAGTTAAAATGCACATAGGTTCAAAAGTGTTTTAAAATCAAATAATAGGTCGACTATAACAGTTGAGCGACCTTGCTAGAACCACGGAACTCGAGAATGCATAACACCTTCTCCCGGATTAACAGAATTCCTTACCCGGATTTCTGGTTCGCGGACTGTTAAACAGAGTCAATCTTTTCCTCGATTTAGGATTGGAACTGGTGACTTGGGACACCATAAATCTCCCAAGTGGCGACTCTGAATCTTTTAATAAATATAATCCCGTTTTGATTGTCCTTAAATTGGAAAAACTCCCTTTATTTATACCCTTCCGGGGGTGTAGGTAAAAAAGGAGGTGTGACAGCTCTGGCGACTCTGCTAGGGATCGAACCCACGACCATGTGGTTCAGGGTTCAAGAATTCGAGCTTAGAATAATTGTTATAGTTGGCTTTATCCATTATCTGAATTTGTTACATAATTTGGGCCTAATGTGCTAATTGATTGCTTTTACCGCTTTGATATTCCGTGAACTGTATATAAACTGTTGCAAAATCCTTCCTCTCTCTGAGTCTTCTAAAACATGAAGAAGTGTTCACATCGTGTGGCTTCTTTTCTGTTAGAGTCATATCCCAAATTTAGAACGAGGTTCGGACAAGTTGCAAAGCCGGTGAAGCTTCCGTATTCCCGGTACGCTGCCCCCCCCTCGGCTCGAGTTGTCCGCTCGGGTAAGCCAGGTCTAGAACAATAAACCCCAGGATTTAAACCTAGCAAAACACAGCTTCATGCCGGATCCCTAGTAGGAACGTTTGTTTGCATCATGTGCATTTTGACTTTGGAGACTCAACACAGGGGTTGGGTCTGTCTAGGACAGGTGCACCCGAAACAAAAAGACTATCCTGGTGCATCCTACTTGCTACTTGTGCATTTATTTGCTTCGGACTTGCATGTTGACTGGCTTATGTATATTGGGAAAGGTTGAGGAAAGAGAAATGGCAGTATGAGGGTTAAAAAGAGTTAATCGTCTGTTCTGGAAAAAAACCCAATGTCCGAATAGTGTCCAAACTCTGCCGAATTTTCGAGAATATAAAAAGAGGGAAGAAAGGGAAAAAAGTTTTTTTGTTTTCAAAATAGATTGTTTTATTTACCAATGAAATGAAAAAAGAAAAAAGAGAGAAAAAGTTTTTGTTTTCAAAAAATAGTTTTATTTGCCAATGAAATAAAAAAAAGAGAGACTCTTGTTTTCGAAAATAGTTTGTTTTATTTGCCCGAACTACGCCAGTTTGATTCTCACAGGGTGTGAGATACGTAGGCAACCGCCATCGGGTCTAACTTCCTTTTTGCAAAAATAGCCCAAAAGCCCAAAAATTTTACTTTGATTTGAAAATAATTAGGGTGATGCCATTCTTGTCAGAAATAGCCGAATGTCCCTAAAAAGGGCGCCGGAAGACTGTTTTTGCAAGAACAACCACTTTTGTCACTTTCAAAGGTTTTGGCCGGTTAGCTGACACAGCCTTAAAATCTTCGTTTTTGAAGTGCTGAAAGGCCATGTTGGCAAGGCCGAATGTTTTATGGAAATTTTGGAATTGGTCATTTTTCTTAAGTCAAAACGAGTCATGGTTTTCTTTTAAATTAAAATCACCTTAATAAATGTGCAGGATGAGCACAAATCAAAATGAACCTTTCTTAGTCCGTGAAGAGATCCCTTTGGAGCTACATATGTGGTGGCATGATTTGGGGGACGACAGTAGAAAAATTGTGACAAAAGCACTGGGCGATCTTATTGGGCTTTTGAAGGTCAAGCCCAGAAAAGACGTGATTGAGGCCTTAATACCATTTTGGGACCCAGCACATAATGTGTTCCACTTTGCGGATTTCGAGTTAACTCCTACGCTAGAAGAGATAGCAGGCTATGCCGGTTCCGAAGGGAATCTCAGAAGTCAATACCCGGTAGCACCAAGAATAGTGACCCCCCACAAATTTTTGGACTTGTAAAGCATCAGTCGGGATGTCCGAGACGGAAATTTGGCCAAAGGATTTTGTACCTTCTACTTTATGTACCGACAATACGGGAATCCACGTAACTTCGAAACACCAGATACTGGTCTTACTCATGCTGGGAATCAAGACAAGTGGGAAGCTCGGAGAGGATTAACTTTCATAGTGGCATTCCTGGGTATTTTGGTTTGCCCGAGAAGAGATGGGAACATAGAGATGGGATTAGTAGGGATAGCTAACTTTATGGTGAAGAAGGCAAATGGGACTATAGTGCCATTGATCTTGGCAGAAATTTACCGAGCTCTTACTTGTTGTCGAGAAGGAGCAAACTTCTTTGAAGGGTGCAATATGTTGTTACAAATATGGATGGAGGAACACCTTTGCCACCGTCCCGGATACTTGAATTGCGGTATGATTGGCCTCGAGTGCATTGAAAAACATGAAAAGCGAGTAGAGGGTTATGAGTTTTCAGATGGTACGGAAGCATGGCATGCTCATTTGAGATCTTTGACCGCAAATAAGATCAAGTGGACATTCGGATGGTTCTCGATCAACGAAGTAATCTATATGTCGGCTAAGGTGTGTTTTTTGCTGTTGATAGGACTGCGAAGTATCCAACCTTATGTTCCGCACATAGTCTTGCGTCAGTTGGGCCGGTACCAGACCATCCCACACAATGAAGATTTGAGTCAGCAAGTCATTGAGTTAGATCCAAAAGCTGCCTTCCCAGAAGAAAAAGTGCGTCGGGTTTGGCATCAGTGCAGATTCTTAAGGCCTAACACGCGAATATGAGACCTATCCAGAGGCGAGGTGGAGCCCAGTTATATTGCTTAGTATGGTAAAAGATCCCGAGTTCAACATGAGCCTGATAGACCTGCAAAGAGACCTCATGTCTAGCAATTCACCGACGGAGCTCAGGTACAATGGGATTGGCTGACCAAAGAAAATGATTACAGGGCTACCATAAGCAAGTTGGAAAAGCAAGTTAGAGAACTTCAATTCGAGAATAGCTTGCAAGTGGCGACGGATGAAGGAGAAAAGAAAAAACTAGCCAAAGAAAATGAGGCCCTTCGAGCTCAAATCCAGAAATTAAAAGTAGCAGCAGAAAATCTAGTCCGAAGTGACAGAGATGAAAAACTCATAGCTAACCTGAGGCAGAAAGTAAATGACTACAGTTTTGATTTGAATAAAGCAGAAAGTGAATTAGCCAAGGCTCAAAAGCGATTTGCTAAAAACTCAGATGAACGAGTACGCTCGGTTAAGCAATTGAGAGAAAGGTATGACGATGAGGTCGCAGGGTTAAAGAGAAGGGTCATCGCCGCAGAAAACAAAATGATCAAACAAGCAAAAGACTTCAAAGTTGAAAGGGAACATTGTTTTGCAACAATCTCAAGAGCAAAATCATGTGGCTGAGAAAACTTTGGAAGCTAGGGCCCAGCAGATTAGGCGTTTGTTACAAGAAAAGGGCGCCATAAGAGAGAGAATTAGAAGCATTGCCGACTACATCGTTATGAAGTGCCACATCTATGAGGATATGACTCGCACTACATTCTTTGCAGCGATGATGACCTTCGTCACAACAAATAATGAACGACATGGACCGACTTCAAAGGGATCTTGCACATAGGCCCGTGGCGAGACCGAATGATGCCCCGCGGGCACCAGGAGCTTTGATGTATTCGTGATTTTTCGTTTGAGTCTGTATTTCCTTTTTTGTCGGAGTCTGTAAGTCATGTTGAGTTTTTATTTTCTTTTTGTTTTTGAGTCTGTATTTCTTCGGAGTATGACAGTCTATTTTTGGAGTCTGTATTTCATCTTTGCATCGAAATCTGTTAGTCTTTTGGAATTTGTTAGTTTTGAGTTTGTAATGGAGGCATTTGTTGTTTTATTTTATGAAAACTGAAAATCCCAAAAAAATGTTTTATTTCGCACTTATCTACAAGAACTACACTTGGTCTGATTCATGCGGGGTCATGATACGTAGGCAATCTCCATAGGATTCGACCGTAACCAAATAAAAGAGAGTAAAGAGAAGAAAAGAGCGGAAAAACAAAAGAGAGAGAAAATAAGAAATAAGAGAGAGTAAAGACAAAGAGAGAACAGAGGCATGAATGAAAGGAAAGGAAAAGAAAAGAAAAGGAAAGGGGATGCTTGCAATTAAAATAAGGAAAAGGTCGGGATGACGCATGCAACCAATAAAATACACAATAGAGACGGTTAACTGTTTAGGTGCATTCATGCCCAATGTGCGGTTACCAATCTGTTAAAGCCTAATCTCTAACAAGGTTGTTTGTTTGATGTATTAAGTCCAGGCAGGTGGTTAGTTGACTGGTATTCTGGCAACTCACTCCTACAATACCCTATCGAAAGACAGGCTGAATATGGTCGACCAGGAACCGGAAACAAGTATTGTCGACCCATCGAAAGAGGTGGAAGAAATGGACGTTAATGCAATGAGGGAAGAAATGTATAAGCTAAAACAGCAGATGACTGAAATGTACCAAGCTTGGGCGAAAGGGCATCAACCACCGGTTTATCCCGCCAATCCTATTATATCCCACCATCAGCCCAACCTCCGAAGCCTCCCACTGTGAACTCATCTCCAGCCTTCCCCCTCTACCAACAATGCCATGGCACCACTTCCCATACTTCTCAAGCTCCACCACCCAAACAAGTCCCGTACCCTCCCCCCACCAATTACACCTGTTTTTGTGGCACCTCCACCTGCTACATTACACAGATATTCCAGTAAACCCTTATTTCAAACTCATGACAACCAGTACTATCCCCTTAAACCCACCTTCAAAGTTCCAGAACCATATCCTTACACTCCTCATCTTGATATCCCGGCAGAGACCGAGAAATTGCCCAAAAATCCCGAGCATGAAGAGATGATCAGAAAGGTCAAAATCTTAGAGCAATCGTTCCGAGATATGAAGGGGTTTGGAGGCCAAGTGAGTGTGGCCTATAAGGATTTATGTCTGTTTCTAGATGTTCAGTTGCCATCGGGGTTCAAAATGCCCAAGTTTGATCTGTACGATGGGCATGGCGACCCGGTAGCAGACTTAAGAGGATTCTGCAGCAAGATGAGAGGAGCAGATGGAAGAGACGAATTGATGATGGCATATTTGAGCCAAAGTTTGAGTGGGCCGGCGCTAGAATGGTACACCAGACAAGATCATAGCAGGTGGTACACATGGAACGATTTGGCCCAAGCCTTTGCCTGTCATTTTCAGTATAATCTTGAAATCATCCCAGACCGTCTGTCATTGACGAAGATTGAGAAGAAGCCCGGTGAGAGTTTCTGAGAATATGGGTTCCGTTGGAGAGAGCAAGCGGCGAGGGTTGACTCTCCGATGAAAGAAAGCGAGATGGTTGATTATTTCTTGCAGGCTTTGGAGCCCACTTATTTTGGTCACTTGGTGTCAGCGGTGGGCAAGTCCTTTAATGAAGTTGTGAAAATGGGAGGCATGGTTGAGGAGGGACTCAAGTTCAATAATATCATGAGTTACTTAGCAATCAAAGCAACCACCTAGGCCATTCAAAACGGTATTGGGGGTGTACTCGGAAAGAAGAAGAAAGAGGATGTTGCAACGATCGAGTCGGCAGCTTGGGGTGGATCCAAGAACCTTCCACCATTCTATAACCAGTCTCGACCCTATCCCCAAACATACCCCCCACACTCCATATAGCCCACCACAACACTACTACCCACTGCCAGATCCCCATTTTTTTGTCTATCACGCACAAACCTATACCCAACCTCCCGTTCACGCGCAATGGCGTGCGCCAACTCCACATAGTCCTTATCAAGCTCCACAAAATACCCATCCACCCCCAAAAGCCTACAAAAACCCTCCTGGAACAGGTTTTCGACCCAATCAGGCCTTTAAGAATGAAAGGTTGCAGAAGCAGAAGACTTTCACTCCATTGGGAGAATCATATACCAGCCTATCCACATACTGAGACAGTTGGGTATGTTGAATCCGATCGAGGCCAAAATGTCGAATCCCCTTCCCAGAAATCTTGATCGCTCGGTGAGTTGTGAGTATTGTTCAGGGGCCCTGGGCCATGACACAGAGAAATGCTGGAAATAAAAAACAGATGTACAAGAGCTCATTGATACTCATCGGATCGAGGTTCAGGCCCTAGAAACACCAAATATCAACCAGAATCCGCTACCAGCTCACCATGAGACACATCTGATTGAGTTAATACACAAGGGAGGGGAGGCTAAAAACCCTCGCAGACGGTGATAATGATCCGCTCCAGTGAAAACAGTACCAAAAAAAAGATAATCAGCGGGAAATCAGTGGTCCAGTTAAAAGAGGTAGACGGCAAGCCGGCTGTGGTAGCCGAGAAAGGGTCGTCAAGTATTGTTGCAGTGAAACCAGAGAAAGCTAAAATGGTGGTACCAGGGGTTACAAGTAAACCTGTTGTGGTCATAAAGGGTGCTCGCACAAAGCCTGTTATCATAAAACCAGTAACTCAATTACCGATAGTCAACAGCAAGGCGGTCCCATGGAATTATGAACGAATGACAGTAACCTACCAGGGGAAAGAGGTTAAAGAAGAAGTGTGTGAGACTCATGGTTTGACTCGATCGGGGAGATGCTTTGCCCCCGAAGAGTTGAGAAAAGCTAAGACCTCAAAAGATAATCCAGTGTTGGTGAAGAAAGCAGTAACTGAGGAAGAAGCAGAAGAATTCCTGAGAAAGATGAAAGCGCAAGACTATTCCATTGTGGAACAGTTAAGGAAGACACCAGCTCAGATCTCGCTCTTGTCATTATTGATCCATTCAGACGAACACCGTCGTGCTTTGATGAAGATCTTGAACGAGGCTCGCGTTCCTAACAAAATTTCAGTAAACCACTTGGAAAAGATAGCTAACAATAGAGCCGTGGAGGGTACCGAGCACAATAGAGCCCTCTATCTGACATTGAAATGCGAAGACTCTGTGGTTACTCGGGTATTGGTTGATAACGGGTCTAGCACGAACATCTGTCCTCTCTCCACATTGAACAAGCTGAAAGTGGAGGATAAAAGGATTCATAAGAAGAGTATTTGCGTTCGGGGATTCGACGGCGGGGGGAAGGATTCAGTCGGAGACATAGTGCTTGAGCTCACAATAGGGCCAGTTGAATTTACTATGGAATTCCAGGTGCTCGATGTGGCTGTTTCGTACAATCTGTTGTTGGAATGACCTTGGATCCATGCTTCCAAAGTAGTCCCGTCTACTTTACATCAAGTGGTCAAGTTTGAATGGGATCGACAGGAAATTATTGTACACGGCGAAGATAATTTGTCTGTGCCCAACGGGGCCATTGTTCCATTCATAGAGATTGACAATGACAAGGGACCATGGGTTTATCAGGTTTCCTACACAGTATTGGTAGAGAAACTTCCGGAAGGAAAGTGCGTTCCAACTCCAAAGATGGTTGCGACATCAGTTATGGTAGTTGTTGAAATGTTGAAAAATGGTTTCGTACCGGGCAAGGGTTTAGGTGCATCTCTGCAAGGTATTGTGCGGCCAGTTTCTCTTCCAAAGAATCTGGACACTTTTGGTATTGGGTTCAAACCCACCGTTGCAGACGTGAGAAGAGCTTGGAAAATGAAAAAGAAAGCATGGGCATTGCCAAAGCCAGACCCGCATCTGTCTAGGTTATTCGTCAGGCCGGGTACCAGAAAGCAACTGTTGTCAAAGGTCCCTAGACCACTGATTGGAGCCGATGGAGACTTGGAGAAGTGGTTCGAAAGGTTATTCGCTGAGGTTAATATGGTTCAAGCTGGGGAAAGGTCCAGCAAGGCAGATGTGCAATTTGTGGGACCACGTGCAAAAGTCAACAACTGGGAATCTACTCCTCTTCCTACCCGGAGGGAGTCTTGGTAGTGGGTTTTGATTTTATTTTAGTTGTTTGGGTTATTCCAGGGTCTGTAATTCAGATACTATATTCCATCCAGTTGGATGTGTTAAAACCCTGTTATCTTTATATTCAATGAAATGCAATTGTTCCTTTTCCTTCATTTTTTCTAATTTTATTTTGTTTTCTTCTTTTGTACAGTTCTTTTTATGCTGATATCAATGACATGACATGCGTGAGGAATCTTTGGCCCAGTTTTAAAAGCCAATCTAACTCTGAAATAATAATACAAGAAATTGAGTGTGATGACGAGTTGGAATTTGAGGATGATAAGGCCTATGAAGAAATTAGTAAGGAACTAAGTCACTTTGAGGAAAGGCCCAAACCTAATTTGAATGCCATAGAAGCAGTTAATCTAGGGAACCAAGAAAATGTCCGTGAAACTAAAATAAGTGTCTATTTGGAACCTCAACTCAGGGAAGAGATAATTAAAGCACTGTTCGAATACAAAGACGTTTTTGCATGGGCCTATGATGACATGCCAGGTCTAAGCATTGATTTGGTGGTTCACAAATTACCCACTGACCCGGCATTCCCCCCTGTCAAACAGAAGCTGAGAAAGTTCAAAACGGATATGAGTGTAAAGATCAAAGAGGAGGTCACCAAGCAGTTCGATGCGAAAGTTATTCGAGTCACGCGGTATCCCACCTGGTTAGCCAATGTTGTGCCTATGCCGAAGAAGGATGGCAAGACCAGGGTGTGCGTTGACTTACGGGATCTCAACAAAGTGAGTTCGAAGGATAATTTTCCCTTGCCAAACATCCATATATTGATTGACAATTGTGCCAAACATGAGATTGGTTCTATTGTGGATTGTTACGCGGGTTATCATCAGATTTTAATGGGCGAGGAAGATGCAGAAAAGACGGCCTACATCACGCCGTGGGGAATGTACTACTATTGGGTCATGCCATTCGGTTTGAAAAATTCTGGGGCAACCTACATGAGAGCAATGACAACAATATTCCATGATATGATATACCAGGAAATCGAGGTGTACGTGGATGATGTGATCGTGAAGTCTAGAAAGCAGTCTGACCATGTCAGGGATCTGAAGAAGTTCTTCCGAAGGCTTCGCAGGTACAATCTCAAGCTTAACCTTGCAAAGTGTGCTTTTGGGGTGCCGTTTGGAAAGTATTTGGGGTTCGTAGTCAGCCTCCAGGGTATTGAATTGGAACCATCAAAAGTCAAGGCCATCCAGGAATTGCCACCTCCGAAGAACATGACCGAGGTGATGAGTTTGTTGGGGAGATTGAATTATATCAGCAGGTTCATCGCTCAACTCATGACAACTTGTGAGCCTATCTTCAAGCTGTTAAAGAAAGACGTTGCGGTCAAGTGGACAGATGAATGTCAGGAGGTGTTTGATAAGATAAAGGGGTATTTGTCAAATCCACTCGTGTTGGTCCCGCCAGAACCAGGGCGACCGTTGATTCTATATTTGACGGTATTGGACAATTCATTCCGCTGTGTATTAGGTCAACATGATATCACTGGCAGGAAGGAGCAGGCCATATATTATCTCAGCAAGAAATTCACATCGTACGAGGTCAAGTACACTCAATTCGAGAGGACATGTTGCACCCTAACCTGGTTGGCGCAGAAGCTGAAACATTATTTGTCATCTTACACTACCTATCTCATATCTCGTTTGGATCCATTGAAGTGTATCTTTCAGAAGCCTATGCCCACAGGGAGGCTTGCAAAGTGGTAGATCCTAATCACGGGTTTGACATCGTCTACGTGACTCGAACTGCAATGAAAGCACAGGCCTTGGCGGACCACTTGGCCGAGAACCCGGTTGATGAAGATTACGAACCTTTGAAAACTTATTTCCCTGATGAAGAGGTGATGCACATTGATGAGTTGGAACAAGTCGAGAATCCTGGATGGAAACTTTTCTTTGATGGAGCCGCAACATGAAGGGCGTGGGGATAGGAGCAGTACTTATTTCTGAAACAGGGCAGCACTACCCTGTTACGGCTCAGCTTCGTTTTTACTGTACCAATAGCATGGCTGAGTACGAGGCATGTATTCTGGGTTTGAGGTTAGCTGTGGATATAGGTGTCCAGGAAGTCTTGGTCTTGGGTGACTCGGACCTCTTGGTGCACCAGATTCAGGGAGAATGGGAAACATGGGATTTGAAACTCATACCGTACAGACAACGTTTGCATGATCTGTGCCAGCGGTTTCAGTCGATAGAATTCAGGCATATCCCAAGGACCCATAATGAAGCCGCCAATGCTTTGGCCACTCTGGCGTCAATGTTACATCATCTAGATAAGGCTTATGTGGGCCCTTTGCAGATTCAGGTCCGTGATCAGCATGCTTACTGTAATATGGTGGAAGAAGAACTGGATAGGGAGCCATGGTTCCATGATATCAAAGAATACATTAGGATGGGGTATATCCGGTACATGCCACTGGTGATCAGAAAAGAACAATTCGACGATTGGCAAGTGGATTTTTCTTTAGTGGAGGGGTATTATACAAAAGAACTCCAGATCTTGGATTGTTAAGGTGCATAGATGCAAGACAGGCCACAGTTATCATGACTAAGGTACACTCCAGAGTTTGTGGACCGCATATGAGTGGGTACGTTCTGGCAAAGAAGATTCTCCGAGCAGGTTACTACTGGCTCACTATGGAGCGGGATTGCATCAATTTTGTGCGTAAATGCCATCAGTGCCAAGTGCATGGAGATTTGATTCATTCTCCACCATCTGAATTACATACAATGTCTGCACCATGGCCTTTTGTTGCTTGGGGCATGGATGTCATTGGGCCAATCGAGCCGGCAGCATCGAACGGACACAGGTTTATCCTGGTAGCCATTGATTATTTCACTAAGTGGGTTGAAGCGAAAATGTTCAAATCTGTGACCAAGAAAGCAGTGGTTGACTTTGTGCATTCAAATATCATCTGTCGGTTTGGGATTCCGAAGTTAATCATCACGGACAATAGCGTTAATCTCAATAGTCATCTGATGACAGAGATATGTCAGCAGTTTAAGATTATACATCGCAATTCCACCCCATACCGCCCTAAGGCGAATGGAGCGGTCGAGGCAGCCAACAAGAATATAAAGAAGATACTTCGAAAAATGGTGGAGGGTTCTAGACAATGGCATGAAAAGCTGTCGTTTGCATTGCTGGGTTATCGCACTACTATCCGTACTTCGGTAGGGGCCGCTCCTTATTTGTTGGTGTATGGTACGGAGGCGGTGATACCCGCAGAAATCGAAATCCCATCCCTTCGGATTGTCGCTGAGGCAGATATTGATGACGTTGAATGGGTCAAAACCCGCTTGGAACAATTAAGTCTGATCGATGAAAAGATATTGACAATAGTGAGTCATGGCCAATTGTACCAACAGAGAATGGCGAGGGCATATAACAAGAAGGTACGTCCACGGAAGTTTGAAGTGGGTCAGTTAGTGTTGAGACGTATCTTGCCCCATCAGGCTGAAGCAAAGGGAAAGTTCGCCCCAAACTAGCAGGGGCCATTTGTTGTAACCAGAGTGTTGTCCAATGGCATGTTATATTTGACAGATGTGGAAGGGAAATGTGTAGAAATGGCTATCAATTCCGATGAAGTCAAAAGATATTATGTATGATTTCTTTCTTTAATTATACTTGTTTGTATTTGGCATATTTTGAAGATTGAAATGACGAAGGCGTTTTGTTCTGCTATCTAAACATGTTATCCCTTGTCACCCCTTTTGGGCCTTATTTATTTTCTTTTATACCCCTCTTTTGGGATGACACAATTCAAAAATGCAAGTGCGCAGGATAAGCAAGTGAAAGGAAAAAGAAAGAGTGAACGAGAAAGGAAAAAGAGAAGAAAAATGAAAAGAGAGAAGAAAGAGAAAGGAAACAAAAGAAAAGAGAAAAACAAAAAGGAAAAAAAAGAGAAAAAAAAGAGAAAAAGAAAAGAAGAATAACAGAAGAAAAAGAGAGAAAGAAAAGAAAAAGAGAAAAGAAAAAACAACGAAGTAATTTCTGTGACATGAACTACGTTCGACCTGATTCCTTTTAAGGATACGTAGGCAGCCTAACGGTTCGGTCTCATCAAAATAAACATCCAAAAGCCCCCAAGCAAGAAACTGGGGCAGAAGTCGTGGTTGTTGTGAGAAATCTGATTCCGAAAGTTGTAACTTTAACCCATTTGAATTGTCTTGAGCCTTTTATACCCTTTCTTTCTAACCCTATCAAAAATCCCACATTACGGTCCAAAGAAAGACCTTCTGATCAGTCTTTGAGAAATGCCAAGTCAAGCAGGTAAAGGTAATTCATGTCAGGGGTAGCACTCTGGTTCAAGCAGGAAAAAATAAAAATGAGAGAGTCTTATTGGTGAAAACCTTCACAGGCACCGTAAGGCGACGGGAGTTGAGAGAAAATGAAAATGAGAGATTCTTATTGGTGAAAACCCTCGCGGGCATCATGAGGCGACAAGGGCTGAGAGAAATCAAAGAATGAGAGAGTCTTATTGGTAAAACCCCTTACGGGCACCGTGAGGCGAAAGTAAGCTAAGAGATGAACGAATGAAAGAGGTCTGCTGGTGAAAACCTTTCAAGGCACCGCAGGATGAACAAGGTCAAGGTTTGGGTCAAGTAATCAGGTCATGGAAATTCTGAGGCAACGAAGTACGGCGACTGAAAGTTGATTGGTTGGACAGATTAGGCCGATTAATCCGAAATGCATGTCATGATCATCGGTACCAGTTGTTCCACTCAGATAAGTTTCTTTTTCTTTTTCACCTTTGTAGCAGTCATCTGGTTTTGGATTCTTCTTATCCTTAACCCGCAAAGTCATTGCATTTCATTTTCTTTTGGGTTTATTTGTCTAAGATGTTTCAATGTCAGTCTTGTTCAAAGCAAGTGAAAAAGAAATTCAAAGCTCACTACCAACTTCCAAAATTGCAAAGCATAGCGTGGTCAGAGCGTACTAAGGATAACATGATATGAGAGGGGGTACAAGGAATCACTAGAAGTTTCATCGGTGGAATGGTTTGGTAATGTCATGGGAGATGCAAAGGTTCGGATAAAGGGGTCAGAGGTGTGAAACAACAGCGGGGGTATAGAACACTCGGCTCGTCAAAAGTCATGGGGTTTGAAAGTCAGTCAGAAAGTCAAAGCGGTTCAGGGCCAATTCGGAGAAGCCAGTCAGAACAAACATTGCAGCAGAAAGATCTTCAGCAAGAATGCCATCAGCTAACCACCACTTTAAACTAACAAAATTTTCTTTGATTGAAACAGGGGCAGAAAATTCGTTGGATTCGGAGAAACTATTCATGGAGAAAGGCAGTCACCAAACAGGTTTGATTTTTTTATTTTCAGGACCCTCCTGGAAAATGGGACCTAGTTTAAATGTTCAGAAATAGTATAATCTAGCATAAATTCATCCCAGAGGAATATAAGTTGGCTTAGAAGTTTGCATGTTCGAGATAGAATTCAATTAGGAGTTTTTCAGGACCCTCCTGGATAATGGGACTTAGCTTTAAGATTTCGATTAGATAACAACATTTAGCGTAAAGTCTATTGTAGGGTAGTATAATTCATCCATAAAAGTTGTCACCCTTAAGATAAAATTGGACTTTTGATTTTCAGGACCCTCTTGGATAATGGGGAGTAGTTTAAAGATCCTCTTAGATAGCAAGATTTAGCAGAAGTCACACCTGTAGAAGATATAACTTAGATTTAAAATTGTCATTTAGTTAAGAGTTGTCAAGACCCCCCTGAATAATGGGATCTAGCTTTCAAATTCTTAGCAGTATTTGATAATATGATTCAGTTTAACACTCACATATGTGGCCAGTTACCAAACTGGGGCAGCAAATTTTCTCTATTTTGTCTATTTTTTGTTGAAATCAGGTACCCGCTTGGAGAATAGGGAGAAACCTTTCAAGTTGAAATCAGGAGCCCGCCTGGAGAGCAGGGAATACATTCAAGCGTAGCAGTCAGAAGCCCGCCTAGAGAACAAGGGAGTACAATTTAAGTTTTAGCTTTCAAATTCTTTGTTTTGTCTATTTGAAGTCAGGAGCCCGCCTGGAGAGCAGGGAATACTTTCAAGCGCAACAGTTAGGAGCCCGCCTGGAGAACAAGGGAGTACAATTTAAATTTTAGCTTTCAAATTCTTTGTTTTGTCTATCTTGAAGTCAGGAGCCCGTCTGGAGAGCAGGGAATACATTTCAAGTTAGAAGTCAGGAGCCCGCCTAGAGAGCATGAAATACATTTCAAGTTAGAAGTCAAGAGCCCGCCTGGAGAGCAGGGAATACATTTCAAGTCCAGCAGTCAGGAGCCCGCCTGGAGAGCAGGGAATACATTTCAAGTTGAAGTCAGGAGCCCGCCTGGAGAGCAGGGAATACATTCAAGCATAGCAGTCAGGAGCCCGCCTGGAGAGCAGGGAACACATTTCAAGTTAGCAGTCAGGAGCCCGCCTGGAGAGCAGGGAATACTTTCAAGCGTAGCAGTCAGGAGCTCGCCTGGAGATCAAGGGAGTACAATTTAAATTTTAGCTTTCAAATTCTTTGCTTTGTTTATTTTGAAGTTAGGAGCACGCCTAAAGAGCAGGGAATGCATTTCAAGTCGGCAGTCAGGAGCCCGCCTAGATAGCATGGGAATACATTCATGTTTTGAAGTCAGGAGCCCGCATGGATAGTATGAGAATACATATCAAGTTCAGCAGTCAAGCCCCACCTGAAGAAGGGGAAAACATCTCAGTTTACGATACAAGGTGGCAACAAATGGATGTCTCCGGGAGAATGGAGGACAACAAGGCAACTAGAAACACAAGATCAAGTTTGAAGATCTAGATGGGACTTTTGTAATCCATAGACCATAGTCTAGTCTAGCTTCTTGTTTTATTTTGACATGGTGTAATAAGGGGATTCAGTAAGCAGTAGCAGCAGCAACAACAGTGAAATCCCAGCTTCATGGTAGCCCCAGCTACCAAAACTTCTCGAACTACACTGACCTGATTCCTTTTTAGCCAAGGATATGTAGGAAACCTCAGAAGCAGGGTGCGGTCAACTCTTTCAAAGAATGCTTCCCACGGAGTATTCAAACGGGCAAAAATCGCTCGTATCCGCTCTCTTTATCTTTGCACGAAAACTCTTCGTGTTTCCGGGCAAAGAAGGGCAACTGTGAGCACGTGATTTTTGCCCTAATGAATTACTCCCATAAATTCAAAACAAAACAATTTCTTTCAGTGTTTGCAATTTTGGGGATTTTTGTGGCATTTTCTGGTAATTGTTTGCATTTGTCTATGCATTTTTATTTTATTTAATTAATGAAAATTACAAAAAAAAAGTATGTTGCATTTGCATTTAGGATTTAATTTTACATTTTAGGATTAATTGACAAAATAGTTATTTTATAAAAATAGGAAAAAATCACAAAAATAGTTTATTTTACACTTTTAATTTTAATTTTGAATTTTGGTGGTTTTTCCTTTAATTTGGTTTTTAATTATTTGTAGTAGCAATTATTAGGGTTAATTAATTTAATGTGGTAGGATAATTTGGTTTAGGATTTAATTTAGGTTTTAGTTTTAATTTTGGAAAGAAGAAAAAAAATTTTAAGAAAAATGAATTGGAAAAAGGAAGGAAGTAAAGAAGGTTTAAATTTGGGCTCAAAACCAGTCCAACCGTCCTAGCCCAAACGGAAGCCACCCAATACCCGGCCCAACCCACGCCTGACCCGGTCCGGATCCCCCCTTAAACGAAACGACGTTGTTTCAATCAGTGTCGATCTGAGCATCTACAACCGGCTGGGCTGGATGCGCCCCCGGTGTCTGAAGTCCCTGCACGACCTGCTCAGGTGTGCGAGCGGCGGGAGTTTGATTTCCTCCCCCGTCCTGAGAAGTAGCTGCGATTGTAGTGACTGAAACCACCTGAGCTAGGCCAGTGCAAACTGATAGAATCTGAGCCAAGGCCTCTTGAACACCCGGAATCACAATGGGCACAACTGGTGCCTGAGCTGGTGCTGCTGGAGCATCCACAATTGGGACCTGATCCTGAACTGGGGCGGCTGGTAGATCTACAGGTGCTGCCCTAGCTGTTGTGCGGGCCATACCTCTACCCCTAACGCGACCACGACCGCGTCTTAGGCCTCTAGTGGCCACAACTGGTGGTACTGGTGGTCATCCATCCTGACCGGTAGCGCGTGTCCTCACCATCTTTGAGAGAATAGAATAGTAGAAGCTTAGCACTCGGATCAACAAATTCACACGACAAGAATTTCAGAAATGTGAAGCTTTTCCTAAAGGTTCTGCAGCCTCTCGAGGATAAATACAGATGTCTCCGTACCGATCCGCGAGACTCTACTAAACTTGCTCATGACTCGTGAGACCTATGTAACCTAGGCTCTGATACCAACTTGTCACGACCCCCAAACCCGGACCCGGTCGTGATGGCACCTCTCGTGAAGACAAGGCCAGACGACACATTTCCAATTCAGTTTTAAGCAATTAAACAATAAGCATTTTGTCTTAAATATGGTATAAATCCAGAAGTAAGCAATGACAATACAAAACAATTTGCGGAATACAACCCAACATAGCCCGATACTGGAGTGTCACTAGTCATGAGCAACTACCAAATTCGGATAAATACAAGAAAGGTCTAAAAAGATACTATAGAGTCACTAATCAGAGAAAGGAAATGAGATAAAGAGGAAGACGCACGGTACTATGGATGCCAAGCAGCTACCTCGTAAACTCCGAAATCTGCCGGGAGCTCTCAACCCTGGCTAGCAGGATCAGCAACACCTGAATCTACACATGGGGTGCAGGGAGTAAAGTGAGTACTCCAACTCAGTGAGTAATAATCATAAATAAAGACTGAAAGCAAGAAATTATGTAAGGCACATTATAGGCTTTACGGAAGCAGTAAAGGCCAATAAAAACAATGAAGCAGTAATAATGTGTAAAGTCATTTTAGTTCAGTTAAAACTTCATGAAATGCCATTTTAACTATTAAGTAGGTAAGTGACAGACAAATAAGACATATAAGCACATAAAGGATTGCCCCTCGGGCACAATGTCAACAATACCAGCCCTCGGGCTATATCTCACATTACAATGGGCACCCGCGCTCACTAGGGGTGTGCAGACTCCTGGAGGGGCCCCTTTCGGTCCAAGCGCAATATCAAGCCATCTCGTGGCATGATCACTAGGCCCTCGGCCTCATATCAACAAGCCACCTCATGGCGTACAAATCTCAGGCCCTCAGCCTCATAATCATGATCAGTGTTTCCTCACAACATAGGCCCTCGACCTTACTTAGTCAAAATATCACAAGCCACTCGGGCAACAGTAAAACATGATGCTCAGTCCAAATTATCATTTAAAATATCATTTAATGTATTAAAATAGAGTAGACATGGTTGAGTTATGAAAACAATAGAATATAGCATGACTGAGTACAAGTATAAAGTCAAAATAGTGAGGAAATATAAATAAAAATCCCCTAAGGGTTCAAATAGTTGGCACGAGGCCCAAATATGGCATTCAGCCCAAAACATGATGATAGGAAATAGTTTTCAGTCAAATACGCAGTAAAACAATCACTCGGGATGGACTAAGTCACAATCCCCAATAGTGCACGACCCCACGCTTGTCATCTAGTGTGTGTGTCACCTCAATATAGCACAACGATGTGCAATCTGGGATTTCATACACTTAGAACATCATTTACAATTATTACTCACATCAATCCGGTCCAAACTCTAGCCCGCGATGCCTTTTTCCCTTGAATCGGCCTCCACTCGCATCGAATCTATCCAAAATCAGAATCACGACGTCAAAATATGCTAAGGGAACGAAGCCCAAGCGAAAATAATCAATTTATAGCATAAATCCCGAAATTGCCAAAACCCGACCCCCGGGACCACGTCTTGGAATTTGATAAAATTCACATCAATAGATTTCTCATCTCCCCAAGAGTTCATACATATCAAAAGTACCAAAATCCGACCATAAATGGTCCCTCAAATCCTCAAGTCTAGGTCTCCAATACCAAGCCCTAGTTTCCCCAATTTTAACCCTTAAATTCCATTAAATATAGCTCTAATCCATGAAATAATACTATAGGAACGGGTTTTAGGCCCAAAATCTTTACCTCAATAAAGTTCCCTTGAAATCCTTCTTCAAAATCATCCAAAAAGCTCCCAAGCCGACTTAGAAATGGTGGAATAGCTCAAAAATCGCGAAGGAAACAATTTATACTTTTTGGCCTAGGGATTTTTGCACTTACGGTCAATCCACCGCATCTGCGGTACCGCTTTTGCGGTCCAAGCGCCGCTTCTGCAGCTTTTCACTTAAACGCTCACTTCCGCTTCTGCGATCCCCTTCCCGCACCTGCGCCATCGCATATGAGGCTCCTCAGCCGCTTCTGCGGCTCCTCAGCCGCTTCTGCGGCTCCAGCCTTCCCAGTCCCTTTCCGCTTCTATACCCCTCTTCTTCGTATCTACGGTCCCCAATCCACAGGTGTAGAAACAACAGAAGCAGAAAATCTGCAGCTTCATTAAAATTCCAAACTCTCCGTCAACCATCCGAAATCAACCCGAAGCCCCCGGAACCTCAACCAAAAGCACAAACATGACCCATAACCTTATTCAAACTTATACCAATCTTCAAAACACCTCAAACAACATCGAATTAGCCAAAGCACATCGGATTCAAGCCTAAATTTTCAAAAATCTTCCGAATTTCGCTTTTGATCAAAAACCCAACCAAACCACGTCCGAATAACCTGAAATTTTGCACACACATCCCAAATGACACAACAGAACTACTGAAACTCTTGGAATTCCATTCCGACCCCTATATCAAAATCTCACCTATCAACCGGAAAACGCCAAAAACCCAATTTCGCCAATTCATGCCTAAATCTACACCGGACCTCCAAAATACATTCCGATCACGCTACTAACTCCAAAATCACCTTCCAAAGCTATTCGAACCATCGGAATTCACATCTGAGCCCTCTAACATATAAGTCAATATCCGGTTGACTTTTCCAACTTAAGCTTCCTCAAAAGAGACTAAGTGTCTCAAACCTTACCAAAACCTTTCCGAACCCGAGCCAACCAACCCGATCATATATAGAACCGATAGACAAAGCAATAAGAAGCAGAAATGGGGGAAAATGGAGCGGTAACTCATGAGACGACTGGTCGGGTCGTCACAAATTATTTTTTGCAATATGATAAGAAAAATCATATTTTGGAATATGAACAATAAAATCAAAGTTAGTACCGAAACACTTTTTATTTTTTATCTATATTATATTAGAATGAGTATGTTAGAAAAAATATTAAATTCAAACAAGCTAATAAAATCCAGATGACAATGTAATTAATTAGGTATTGAATATTATAATTGCAAAACTAAAAAATAAATAGAGAAATTAAATAAAATTCAGATTTTTTATCATAGTAAAAAGGGTAAAACTTATTCAAATTTGGGAGGAGAAATTTTATTTATATTATGATAAGAAAGGTCATAATATGGATAAGTCCACGTAACTCAAGTCTAATAGGTAAAATCAAAAACTTAAAATAAATTAGAGATAATATGAGGATATTTATAAATCATAAATTTAGAAAATAAAGTAAATTACAATACTTATATTATTAACAAATTTAAATAATTTGAAATTTTCGAGCAATATTTTCACGACAAAATAAATATTTAATTAATGATAAAAAAATAATATATTTATCTATATAATATTAAAGAATAGTAGTTGATAATGATATTAAATAAAGTTACAAGTTAATGAGCTACATAAAACGTAATAAGACTATATATTAGATGATAAAAATAGCAAAATTAAGGAAATTATTAAAAATTTACTATTAAAAATGAAAGGGTAAGACTATTTGAATTTGAGATTAGAAAGTTCTTAAAATTATGATAAGAATGCTCAAACTATAGAGTATAGATATAATTTAACTTATTATGTAGTAATTTCAATATAAAAAAATTAAACTTTCATATTAAATACAAACGGAAAGAAGTATTCAATTTATTTTAATTTTTGAAAATAATATAAAAATAATTATTAGTAGAAATTATTGACATAATAGATATAATCTGATTCTATCCACGCTTTAAATTTAGTTGATAAAATTAAATAAATAAATAATACTCATAAATATTATTGATAAATTTATTTAATTACTATATGATGTGTATCATTTAATTTTGTATAAATTTGTTATATTTTTGTACTCTACAATAAATAATAAAATAACAACTAATATTTCTTAAAATAATATGATATATTATATCATAATATTATAAGATTAATATTATGTCAAATTATCCAAGCATCGTGCAGGTACTAACACTAGTATGTATTAATTAGCTAATTTAATGATATATGTGAAGTGAAGGAAAATAATTTTTTTCCAAAAATTTTTACGCATTTAAATAGCTAGTAGCACCCTTTATACGGTTAAAACCGGGCCCACCTGATTTCGCTAATTGACAGAGACCAGGAGGATGAATCGAGGATAAGCCCCGAAGTACATCTGACTGTGACACAAGGATAAGGTACGGAGTTCGGATTCGAGGTACTTAGCAAGATCGAAACCGATAATGATCGACGTTGAGCAGGACAGACATCGAGCAAGACTAAAGACATCATAGTAAAGGAAAGACGAGATATCCGTGACTGATCGAAGATCATGGTGGAAATATCGGAACATATCAAATCAAGGGCGGTTGTTTTGTTAATCATGGGATTTACTTCCATAATTAGAATTGTACCATAGATAGGATTCATCTACTATATAAAGATGGTTTTAATCATTTGTAAGGGACGTGGTTCACAGATATCAAGCAATATAACACTTTCTCTTTCTTTTATATTCTGGTTCATCAGCTTATTATATTTTTAATTGTTCTTGCACCAATCAGTTTGAGGGTATTCAAGCTCGAGGGTTAAATTCCATTCAAACACTGGTTTGCTTTATCTTATTGTTAATTTCTATTACTAATATTCATATTCATCAATTGGTATTAGGTGAAATCATGTATCCTTAAAACCACATTATAAGTTTAATTGTTATTCAATTTTTTGGGTAAACAGTTTGGCTCCCACCGCGGGGCTAAGGATAATTGTAATTGCCTGATATTAATTCTAATACACATACTATTTTATGCTTGTTCTTGTGAGTGTTCTTTGATTTCAGGATCAACATGTCAAACTCGCAAGCAGTACCCACTCACGCCGACAACGGCCTCAGTTTCCATGGAGAAAACGATAATGTAGCCGCCCTAGGGATCGAAGTGCCTGATGTTGCCCAAACTCACACTACAAGTATAGGTAGTGAGGCGGTCGAAGAAATAATAAATCCCAACACGAGTCGGGGTTGAATCCTCGGGGAGTTAGAATTGGGATTAGGTATATATTTAGTGCAATTTTGTGATGTACCTCAAATTACAATTTCACATTCTTGTTTGTTGTTTTTACTTCTACTTTAGGCTATTGATTGCAAATACGAAACCAGGAGACAATATTTTTGATTTTGGTTGTTTTTCAAATGATAAAAGATCTAGGGTCGTGACTTCCACCTAGGTGGTTACCTAACGGGTTGCAAAATCTAGGGCAAGTTTGATTAGTCGGAGTTGTAATATAGCAATCACACGCAATTACCCACTATATACCTCTCGATAGTTTGAGTGATTTTGCCCAATTTGGCTTTCTCAAGTCCAAATGGGTATTGCACAAATTAAGTGATATATGCTCAAGTCGGGTCTTACTATCTCTAGATTTGACCCTTTAAATAGGGCTATCAATTTCTTGAGTTCACCAATTTCTTGTTAGCCAAGTTTTCCTAGACTTAGTCTCTCTTTCTCAAGTAGAGACCAAGTCAAAAAGGCATGAATCAATGTTTGCAACCATTAATTCTTGAATTCAAGCATGAACTTGGCTAAATATCACTAACTCAATCACAAACAAGCCCTAAATCAAACAACCATTAAATACCCACACTAGGGTTGAGCCACAACCCTAGCTAGAAATTTAGTTACTCGTGTAAAATGAAGAAATACAAGAAGAAATTAAGATAGAATGCATAATAATTGATTAGAGAAAGAAAATCTAATATTTAGAAGTTAATCTAGTACAAAATTACTCAAAACAGTAAAGAAAATGGCTCAGGTGCTCTCTCCAAAACTAAAACTTACCCTAAAATGACAAAAAGTTCTATTTATACTAAGCTGGAAATTCTGACAAAAATGCCCCTACGGAGGTTGTGCGGACTGCACATTTCTGAGTACAACCGCAATCTAGCTTCTGCGGCCGCACAATTCTAGTTCGGTCCGCAATCTTTGAATCTTGAGTTTTTGCTTTGCAGGACTTCTGCGGACCGCACAATTCTGAGTGCGGCCGCGCTCCTGATTATGCGGCCGCACAAAAATGATGCAGTCGATACTTCTTGACTTTGGACTTGAACCCAGCTCTCTGATTCTTCACTTCTGCGGACCTCATAATAATGAGTGAGGCCACATTTGACATCCTCTGGCCACACAATTTTGGTGCGGTCCGCATATCTGATAACTAGGTATTATGATGCATTTTACACTCCTTCTTACTTGAGTTTTGATTAAAAATGTGTACAAAATAGTCCCAAAGACTTACATGTTGTACTTGTTTGCAGGGTTTGGTCAACAAGGTGACAATTCATCAAAACCAGCTCAAAAAGGAGTAAAACATGCACAAGTACCAAGAATAAGTCCAAGCACAGTGCAACAGGTCCACTGCGGCCGCACTCCATTCTGTGCGGTCCGTAGAGAGGAAGTTCAGAGAAGTGCTCATTTCAAACATTCAAGCAATGCGGCCGCAAAGAATTTTATGCAGACCGCAATGGACTCACTGCATTCGCACTCGATATTGTGCGGTCCGCAAAGGAAGAGTTCAGAGAGTTCAAGATTTGGAGCTAATTGCCAATGCGGTCCGCGGTCCTTTTTATGCAGACCGCAACAGAAGCCACCCCGGCCGCGGTGCATTTTGTGCGGCCTGCAGTGGCCAAGTTCAGAGAGTAGACTTTTAAACCAAGAAGCCTCATTGTGGCTGTCACACCTCCTTTTTCCGCCCCTCGCGGGGGTACAGGGGAGTTTTTTCCAATTAAAGGACAATCGAAACGGGATTTATTTATTTATTTCAGAGTCGCCACTTGGGAGATTTAGGGTGTCCCAAGTCACCAATTTTAATCCCGAATCGAGGAAAAGAATGACTCTGTATTACAGTCTGCGCACCAGAAATCCGGATAAGGAATTCTGTTAACCCGGGAGAAGGTGCTAGGCATTCCCGAGTTCCGTGGTTCTAGCACGGTCGCTCAACTGTCATATTTGGCTTAAATATCTGATTTTTATACAATTATGAGCTCATGTGCAAATTTTATCTTTTTACCGCTTTTATTATTGTTATTATTATTTTTACAAGAATGTGAACATTGTTTAAAACATGTCTTTGGATTACGTCACATGAAATGCTCCCGCAATCCGGAATACATTTTTATTCAATGTTTTGGGATTTGGATTTGGGTTGTATGAAATACGCACCCGAGTTTAAGAAGATAATATTATTAAATACGCGCCTAAAGCGAATAGCGTATCATTATTTTGGGTAGGACCGAGAAATTTGCTAAACGACTCCTCCCGAATTCTAAGCAATTAAATATACATTTATTGAGGGCCCCGCAAACTATACATTTTATTAAGCGAGGCTCATCTCATTTTATTTTTAAAAGGACAGTCCTAAAATACCTACATTTTTCTATTGAAATTTGTCTCTACAAAATAAAAGAAAAAATATCTTAATTTATTTACATGCTTGAGTTGTTATAGATGAATTTTGAATATGATTCATAAAATCTGAAAATGATGCAAACATGACAGTCTGTTGCCACTGCAGGCCCAGGCCCAACGTGTATGACATAAAACTAGACCCGGGCCGTCTTATTCACATGTTATTACCTAGTTACATTATACTAGGCATGCTATCAGTTTGTCAAATTAAAAAAAAACTTAGCAATCTAATTTTAATCCTAGACCATTTACATGCTGAAATTAACCAATATTATTTAACTAAACAATATTTCTACCAAGTTCCTACTAGATGGCCTATTCGTTTGATTTTTGACTCGACGAAGTTACTACACCATTTATTTATTTAGGCAATATATGCAGATAGTTCAACTGTTAAGCTATCGTCGAATGTTCCACTATGTGTATTAAATAGCTACACGATTCTGATTTTTTGCAAGCTAAATAATTTGTACATACAAATAAAAATCAGAATATAGTTAAAGCTAATTCAGAATTTCAACTCTTCATTTTTCGTATTCATGCTTCATATTCGGATTACAATAACCAGCTTTTCAGTTGTGTACCTGATATTGGAAGCAAAAGAAAATGAAGATGAGAATCAGCAGCAGTAATAACAGTACAACACAGCAACAACGACCCAGCAACAGTAACAACCCAGTAACAGACCGGTGGAGTAGTAATCCCAAAACAAATGCTTCCAACTTTTATGAAACAACAACAATTAATGCTAATTTCAAACAATGAAAGAAAGCAGAATATTTTTTTTTTGTTTTTTTTTATTTGAAGGTTTGAATATTTTTCAGAATTTTTTTTCTCTCTTAAATATTCAGCTCTTTTTTTCTGTTTGTGTTTTTCTGTTCTGTCTACCTGTTTTTTTTTTCTTCAGATTCGTTCCTCTCTATCTGTATTCTGTTGTCTTTTATCTGTGTGTGTATTTTTCTCTTCTGTCCTCTTAATCTGATTTCAAGACTTCTACTTATATAACACATCCCATAAATCTTTCAATCAATTAAAATCAATACTTTTTCTCTACCAAACTCATTATCTTCCCACTCATCCCCATTACATTAAATAAACATATCACACCACCCCATTATATTTTGTCCCCCATGCCTAACATAAATAAATACAAGATTCCCCCCACTAAATTTTGTCTTGTCCCCCCTTTATATTAAACAACTATATCACGACCCACCCCATTTCATTTTGTCCCCCATGCTTCACATAAAAAAATTACAAAATATACAATTCCTAAACTACCCCTCCGACCTTACAAAAATTACCAAACTACCCCTGAATGTACTGCAAATTACCAAACTACCCATCAGCTATAACACATCAATTAATCAAACTTAACCAAAATATAGACAATATGATTAATTTCTAACAATGTTCAAACAACAAATTTCATAAACATGATTTCTTCAACATTTCAACAACAAATCGCATGAACATGATTTCAACAACATTTCAACAACAAATCACATGAACACAAATTGAACAACAAAGAACAACTAAAATTTGATTGAACAATATTTTAGCAACAACCAATCCTATTTTCGGATTCAACAACAACAACAAACAAGTATATTTAGATTTCTAAATTCAATCATATTGAACTTAAAATTAATTCTAACAACATTACAACCAACAATTCCTATATTAAACTTTAAACAAGATTATGAGACAAATTCAAGAAATAATCATAAATGGTAAACAAGAAATCAAGCTATACAAATTTCGGATTCAAGATCAAACAAACAAAGTATGAACATGAATGAAATCTATATTAAACAACAAGCATGATGGATTCAAACGATTAAATCAATATATTTCCCTTAACACAACTAAATTCTTTTAGACAAATAACAAGATCAATGAAGAAATAATTATGAACTTAAGCTTGAACTTAACAATATTAACAATTTCTAAAAATACATAAACACATGAAACAAATTGAAGAAACAATTAATTAAACTTCAATTTGTATCTCACCAACATTAGACTAACATCTTTTACCTAAACGACAAAACAAACATGAAATAAACATGAAAAACCACTAATTAAATTTCCATTTGAAATCTGAAAATTAATTTAACAAAACATATGAACATGAACAAAACAAAAAATCAAATATCTAACCATAGACATGAACAAAACAAACATTCGCTGATTTTAGATTCGAAAAATATCCAAACGAAATACGGACAAAATAAAACTCAAAAACTACTAACCGGATCGAAATGAAATACGTACGGACTATTTCGACGAGCCTCGACCAAAGCTCGAACAAATGACGACGAAGACGAAGAGAAGATGAAGCAGCCCGCAGCTGGCCATGAAACGCGAGCAGCAGTAGAAGAAAATTGAAGCAGTAGCAGAGACAACCACGGCGGAGGAACAGCAGCTCGGAGGAGAAGAAACAGTAGCAGCAGTGGCGTGTTTGGACGATGAGGCAGCAGCTGAGCAACCAGTAGCCTTCTCCTTCATCGAAACGGAGCATCAGCTCGAGCTTGAAGCGGACGACGCAGAGGCAGCAACCGTGACGGGCAGTCGTGGGGAGCTCGGTGTTGAAGATGATGATCGTGAAGACGCATCAACGAGTTCTGTTGGGACGTAGCAGAAGCAGAAGAAACGAAACTAGAGCAGTAACTGCTCGTCGAGGAAGGAGATGAAGCAAGCAACCATTGGGTTTTCCTTCCATTTTGGCCGAGGTTTTTCCGGCGAAGCAGCGGTGAAGCAGACGTTTAGTAGCTTCATTAAGCAAGTATGCATCGCGCTCAGCAGGACTCAAAGTCCACAGAAGCACTGCACGCTGGAAATTACTTGACAGTTCGGCATCCAAGTCCTTTAGAAGATCCTCTCCATAAGCTGCAGTATAAGTTTCCCGGATTAACTTGCGCTGTGCTGCATTCCTATGTGCCAAAATCTGAATAATAAGTGCCTCATTTGTACCCCATCCAGCAAAAAGCTTTTTTTGAGTTGCTCAGCATCTTCATAAGGTTCTAGAACTGAAGTTGGAACTTTAAGACTCACCATTTTCGTTGTCTTGTACTGTAGAGAATTGTGGATGTGTGGTTGAGTTGGTTGTTCTGAGTGGACGAAGAAGAAGGTAAGGGAAGCCATGGGAGGTTGAGGGGGAAGCCATGGATGAGCTTTGGAGAAACTTGGAGAAGAAGAAGCAAAGGGAAGGGGGGCGGACCATTTTTAGGTTTTTTAGGGTTTTTTCTTCTTTCTTTTTTTTTTTGTTTTGTGTTGTTTGTAAGATAATAGGGGTGTTGGGTTATGGACTGGGTCGACCCAGTTCGAAATGGACTGGGTCGTAGGGAAGATTGGGCCATTTTTTGGGCCTGTGGCTTGAAATCGAAAAAGAGGCCCAATTCCAACTTTCTTTATATTATCGCTCTCTTTTCTTCTTTTATTTCTCTAAAACAAAATTATAAAAATACTTAACTTATTATTAAGAACTAAATTAAGTTATAAAAGTGCAAATTAACTCCCAATAACAATTAACGCACAATTAAGTAATAATTAAGCATAAAATTGTATATTTGGATATTAAATGCTAAAAATGCAAACGATGCCTATTTTTGTAATTTTATTTTTTTGTAAAACAAACTTAATTACTAACAATTGTAGAATTAAATACTACATGCAAAATGTGACATATTTTTTTATTTTTATTAATTTAACAAATAAACATGCACAGACAAACATACAAATAATTACACAAAAATACCACAAAATTGCACACCAAGGAAAATCATTTTATTTTTGAATTTTTGGGAGTAATTCTCATATAGGGCAAAAATCACGTGCTTACAGCTGCCCCTCTTTGCCCGAAGACACGAAGGGTTTTCGTGCAAAGATAAAGCGAGCGGTTTTTTCCCATCCGAGTACTCCGTGTGAAGCATTTTTTTGAAAAAGATTTGACTGAACCTTTGCTTCAAAGGTTTCCTACATATCCTGGGCTAAACAGGAATCAGGTCAATGTAGTTCGGGAAGTTTTGGTAGCTGGGACTACCGTGGGACTGCAATGTTACTGTTGTTGCATGATATTACCACTGCTTACCGATCTCCTTGTTACACCGTGCTTAAAAGAAAATAAGAAGCTAGGCTAGACTGCAATTTGTTCTTATTGCCTTGCTTTCTTGTCTTCTTGCGTTTCTTCCGGTGCTTTTCTTCCTTTTGACACATGCACTTGAGTTTGTGCTGGGACCTCTTGTTGCAACCTTTTGCTTCCCGGTTCTGGGGATTTTTATTGCTTCCTGCTGGGGATTCCTATTGTAACCCTCTGTTTTATTGTCCTCTGACTTGATCTTGAAATGTATTCCTCTGTTATGTGGGCGGGCTTCCAACTTCAACACTTGAAATGAAAATACTGAAATGTATTCCTCTGTTATATGGGCAGGCTCCCAACTTCAACACTTGAAATGAAAATACTGAATGTATGCCTCTGTTCTATGGGCGGACTCCCAACTTCAACGCTTGAAATATAAAGACTGAAATGTATGCCTCTGTTATCTGGGCGGGCTCCCAACGCTTGAAAAGTATGTCTCTGTTCTCCAGGCAGACTCCTGACATCAAACTTGAAAAGTATGTCTCTGTTCTCCAGGCGGACTCCTGATTGCTAAATTTGAAATTTGAATGTCTCTATTCTCCAGGCGGACTCCTGCTTTTTGAAATTTAAACTGTATGCCTCCATTCTTCAGGCGGACTCCTGACGTCAAACTTGAAAAGTATGTCTCTGTTCTCCAGGCGGACTCCTGATTGCTAAATTTAAAATTGAATGTCTCTATTCTCCAGGCAGACTCCTGATTTCAACAACAACTTAGGAGGAAATGCCTCTCCTATGGGTAAAATAAACTTAGGAGGAAATGTCTCTCCTATGGGTAAGACTAAACTTAGGAGGAAATGCATCTCCTATGGGGTGAAACTAAAACAAACTTAGGAGGAAATGCATATCCTATGGGTGAAACTAAAACAAACTTAAGAGGAAATATATCTCCTATGGGTAAAACTAAACGTAGGAGGAAATGCGTCTCCTATGGGTAAAAACAAACTTAGGAGGAAATGCCTCTCCTATGGGTGAAACTAAACTTAAGAGGAAATGCCTCTCCTATGGGTGAAACTAAACTTAGGAGGAAATGTATCTCCTATGGGTGAAACTAAACTTAGGAGGAAATGCATCTCCTATGAGTCAAAGTAAACTTAAGAGGAAATGCGTCTCCTATGGGGGAACCATTTCCTTCTTCCTGAATTATTTACTTACCTGTGTTATCTTCCCTCGAAACTGCTGGGGATTATTTTGATGGGGATGACTTTTCCTTTTCTTCCTTACCCACTCTGGGTTGCCCGAAACTCTGTCGAGGATGCTTCTACATCTCGATGATCCGCTGTGGATAACACTGCTGATAATAATTCTGCTGAGTAAATATGTTATCTTACTCCTTCCAAAATTACTCCCTTTTAAGTAAGATGTTTCATTCTTCTGCAAACTGCTTCCCCCTTTTTTTTTA